>NC_136524.1:13029691-13217191 GCF_053919585.1 Euprymna scolopes | reverse complement strand
ATCTTATCTTTAAACCTTTTCAGCATCATTCTGATTTTAATTTGTGAAAATATTTAGAATTTAAAGATTTAAGGTCATAATATGAAATTGAGATTCAGAAAAATTCTGTTAATTTGTATCTCATGCAATTTAATAAAAATCTGAAATATCTTAATTTTCAAATATGAAATTGCATCCATGACCTCTTAAACTGTTTTAAAATACTTTAAAGAAACTTAAAATTTGGGAATACTTATTTACGTTAAATCTTATATTTAAAATTTCACAAAAGTCAAAGGTAGCTTCCACTTCTATGCATTAAACTAAAATGACCCTGCTACAATCATTGCCAATCCCCAATGGTATTCTAACAGTACCAGTAGACAAAAGTAAATTTTCTTAAGTGATTATTTTTTTAAATCAAATATTTCCAGTTTCTATTGTCTAATTAAAAAGGTGTGTGATCGTGTATTAAATGCAAATCATTCTCCCCTTTTTAACAGTTGTAATTTTAATGGTCAGAGATGCAAGTAAAAATTATTTAAAAAAATAATACTAAGTGTCCAATTCTTTCTATTTGTTTATTAGTTGTGTCCTCTGAAATTATTTCTATTAAACTGCAGTTATGAATTTATATTCACTAGATGATGATTTCAATACAGGTAAAGCAGAATTTCTAATTAAGTTTTTAATTAAAAATATTGGATGTAAAGATTTGTAAATACAATACAGATTTCATAGACTGCAGTGTGTTTACAATTCATAACCTGCCATTTTGCATAACTAAAAATAAATTTCTTTATTTTATGGTTGTTAGTACTGGTGTTCTTAGTAAATGTAGAACATCTACATAATTTGCTATATAAACTTGTTCAGTTATAACAACTAATTAGAGCAGATTTTTATTTCTCAAACTTAACTCAATTCTAGCACTAAAGGATATACATGTTTGTTTTCATAGGAAAAAAGCTTTAAGGAAAGAACTTGAATATAAATTCTCTCACTGTGTGCATTTTGTTTTGTTTTTTAAAAACCGGGTTCCTTTTAAGTTGTCCACCTGAAGATTGTATTAATATGGAAATAATTTGCAATGTTATAATGAACAGCTGGTCTTCTTTGGAGTCTGACAAATCTCTCCAGATTTCCAGTACTGTTTCCTTGTTGTGATCATTGTAGCAAATCACTTTACACTATCACAGCAGCATGAGTAGTCATTGATAATAGCCATTACTTCCTATGGGTTAGGATTCTAGTATTCTCCATGCCTTTCTAGTGTAGGTCTGGCTGGTGCTCTCCATTCTCTTAGACCTTTTACAACTATTTCTTTGGTACTAATCAATGTTTGTATCCTTGCATTTTGGGGTCATTGGTGTTGGATGAGAACATTAGATTATAGTATATTTCTTATATATCTATCATGGCAATATTGCTTCCTTTTGGTTCATCATAGTTTGTTTCATATATATATTATAATTTTTATTACTGCTTTTTAAAAAAATATTCAACCCATGTTGTACCTGCAAGCAATACAGAAAATTTTAACCCAACTACTGTATACATTATAACTTATTGCTATTATTATCACTTTAATTATCTTTACAACTTAAACGCTCCAATAACTACATATAAGACATGTTTATCTGTTTATATTTTGATTTAAATTGTCAATTTCAAATATAAGCAATTGGTTTATATTTTCAAATTTCATTGTTTATCTCTTTTAATGTGTTGGTTATTAAAATTCATTAATCTTAAATGAAAATAGCTGTTTTATAGTATTATTACGATAAAAGTAAATGATAAATCTGAAATATGATATATTTTTATAGATATAATGAACCAACATATTAAAATTTTTTTTTTTACTTGTATGTTTTTATTTTCTTATAAACTGTTGCAGCACGGCTATTTTGCTTTTCTTCTAACTTTAAATATCCATTTTCTTCAGCTATTCAACCCAAAAATTGTTTAAAAATATTTTATCTGTTAATGAACTTTGTGCATTCTATTAAAAATTTAAAAAACAATCCTGCTTTATTTTATTTTTGCCACCATTTTTGCTATGAGTATTTTTGACTTCTCCAATATGATAATCATCCCAGTCTCCTTGAAAATTATTCTTCAGGTATTTTTTATTTTAACATAAAAGCTATTTGCAGAGATTTGGGAAACATAGAAGAAGCAACAAAATATCTTTATTCTGCACTCGAGTCTCAAAAGCACTTGGATGTGAAGATATTTCTGTGAGTTTTGATGACAGATGATCAACATCAAATGCAATTAAAAGCATTTAAATGCCCATGATTCACTTTTATCCTTACCGTCTCTATATATAAGTAACATAGTTTATTGATCAGTAATAGGCTTATTTATTCAAAGTAACATAGGCTACATATATTAGATAATATCTTTTAGATATCATTTAGATTTTCCTTGCATATTGTAATAAAAAAAATAAACATTATTTCTTTTATAGCTCAACAATATTTTAGTTTTTAACTTGCAAATATATTTTCATATTTTTTAGAAAATATTTGATTTAAATTATCTTTTAAGATTTTTTAATTATTTATTTAGTTTTTATAGAAGCTTTAATCTTTTTATTTGCTTGCTTCTTTTTTATTTAAGGCTTTTTTTCTTAATTTGAATTAAAAGATTTTTTTTAATCAGCACTCTAGTTATATTTCGTTTCTTTCTTAGCTTTTACTTGTATTAAATGAGTTTTCAGTTTATATATATATATATATATATATATATATATATATATTGTCACAAAAGCATAGCAAAAGAATTTTTCTTTTGACTTGGCACCTGAGCCCTCTTCCGAAATGGTGTTTTACCTTACAGGACTTCAAAAAGAGGGCCTGGGGATCTCCTGGATTCCCCATTTTCTGACTGCCTAGGTGCTGGGCAACTTCCGAATTTGAATTCCGATTCTGAATCCAGGTCGGTTGCTAAGATATTCTGGATCAGTTTTTCTATCCATTTAGTTCTTAGTAAATAGTTCTCTTCTGTTTTTGTTTATTGATATCTTTAAATAAACACTATTTTTCTATTTTTTTTTTGCAAATGTAATTATCTTATGGAAAGATGTTCCTTTCGGTGAAACCTAATTTAATGTTTATTTTTTTTCATTTTTTTTTTTTTTTTTTTTTTTTTTTTTTGCAATATTAAAATATAATTATTTTTGTCTTTGTATTATTTTTAATGTATTCCTATTTTTAAGCATATTATACCTTCATATTTTTAAAATGCACGGAAAAATTTTATCTTAAAATTCTAACTTTTTATTAAAAATGTTGTCACTTTGTTTTTGGTATAATTCTCAAGCAAGCCTCAGTTAAACTGCTTTACTTTAATATAGGAGACCTTTTACATGGAATTTTCCCATTTATTGGCAATTTCAATTATAATATGCAAGGAAAATATGTTTATTTATCAAAGTTCAAATTTCAATCTAAAAAAAGAAAAAAGAAAAATTTTGCATAAAAAACTATTTTTTACAGAAATTGGTCCTATTATTTTTAATTCTTTTATATTAAAAAATAGATAAAATTCCATAAAATATATATGTATAATATTTGTTTTGATGAATGTAAAAGTTTTCAAAATATTTATGGCAATTAAACTACACAGAATTGTCTGTTTCATCCTCATGAGGATCTGTCAGGCTTACTACCTAGATTTACTTAAATTTTGAGCACTGTCGAAGTAAATACTGAAAATATCTACATAAAATTTTATGTAGGTACGTTCCAAATCGATGAAACCTGAGTACACCTAACAGATACTTTCGTGTGTAGCTTTAAGGAAACAAACATCTTAAAATTGGAATAGAACAACAGTAGATTTTGAACTAATAAAAGATTGGCCATCCTAAACTATAATAAAATGTATTTAACTTTAACACTTTACATGCTATCAATTTGTGACTGGCATCAATTGAAAAATTTTGGATTCCCAATAAAACCATGAAACTGCAGTGAAGTGTTGCAATTACATTTTATTATTGCAATATACATAAGTAAATTAATCCCAAAACATACTGAGTATAGCTTAATCTATACTTACTCCATCTTCCAATATATCTTGGATATTTATATAATGATTACTAATTTTCAAATAGAAACTTAACCATTATCTTTTCATATATGGTTGAAAATAATATTCTACATCATTTAATAAAACTTAGATTGTTGTTTTTTTTTTGTTTTTTGTTTTTTTATGCAATTATGCTGAGACCTGCTTGTGAAATCATCGAAGGGAAGATATGAATTGTGATAGTTGTTTAAAAAAAAAATTTCCCAAATTTGTTTTCAGAGACCAAGGCAAATATAAGGAAGCTGCCAATCTACTGAATGATGCCCTAGGCATCAGAGAGAAAACATTAGGACCTGATCATCCAGCTGTGAGTCAAAATATGTGTAGCTAAATAGTTTCTTTTTATGCATGGCTATTTTGGGTAACAGCTTTTTCTTGGGCAAATCTTTTCTATGTTTGTCTTGTGTGTTTTTCTTTTTTCTTTGGTTTAAAAAAATGTGTATAAAAGGGTATGGATAATATGTAGCTTTCTACTATAAGTTTTGTAAATTGAACTGTAAAATGTTTAAAAAAAATATATACATAAAAATTATCACTTTCATATCAAATTACGTTTTGATATATAAATAAGTGAAAAAAGATTATAATATAGATAATAAAAATTATAGATAAGAAAAAAGATTATAGTATAGATAATAAAAATTTTGAAATGCATATAATTTCTGAATAGCATTGGAAATCTTTTATTTAAAAATAACAATAAAAAATTTATGTAATCATGTAGTATGATTACAGAGCAGGAATTGGAGAAAAAAAAGCCCAAATAACTCTTATCACTTGTAATAAAATTTACTTTTCCACTGACCTGCATAGTTTTAAACTTCTGAAGTGTTTTCATTCTTTTTTATTTCAGTATGAGATTGCATCGATATCTCATCAGACAGTAAAAATATCCCAAATAACTATTTATGCATGATAAAATAACAAAATAAATAAAACTGTTTTATTTCAAATGATGAAATTCAAATTTCATTTCCAAGGGACAGATTCGATTTATGGTAAATTATTTCCAAATTTTAATTTCTATTAAAATATTGTTTGTAAATTTTTATTCTTTCACTGCTTATGTATTGTCTTGCACCTGTTAACATTCATATTTATTTCTAATAAATATTTTAATTGTACAAATTAATATACACATTTTTAACTAAAATACATTGCCAAGTTAGAATACCAAGTAATGCTATTTAATTTGAATTTTTTTAATGAATAAAATCATTTATTTAAAAATGCGTCTTTTTCAAAGAAGACTTTCATTTTTTTTTTTTTTTTTTTTTTTTTGAAGGAAACCCTTTGAAAATATTGTTTTATATAATAATTTAAGATTTTTAAATAAAGTATTTTATTCATTTAAAAATACTGCTGTTTTAACTTTTGAAAATGATATAACAAAAATGTTTTTCTTGATGTGATCAGCACTTTCATTATTACACTATATTAATTACATTTTTCTATCAACAAATATTTACTATTCTAATCATTTTCTTTTAATCTTTTCTTTTGCATTTAATACAATAATCTTTTATTGATGCTTATTTTATTCATTGAAACTAAAAAAAAATGCAAGTGTGAAACTAAAAATATTTTCCCTAAACATAAGAATTTTTCATTTCACTCAAATATCCAACTTTCGACCAATCTTTGCAAAAGTGATTTTTAAAAGTTCGGTATAACTGTGCTAAGTATTCATTTTTAACCTTTCTTTCTATAATGAATATAAAAACAATTGAACTTCCTCCAGTTGCATATATTTGCTTGGCTGGCAGGATTATATAATTGTAAAAGATCTACATATGATGCATAATTAAAGAAAAGTGCATTGTTTTGGACTATTAAAATAATTCCTAGTCCTATTGATAATGTTTACCAATTTTTATTATCACTTATGCTTAAATTCATGTTTTAAAACATGACGTAAATCTTAAGTCTATGATATCATACGAAAGCTATAAGTGTTTTTATGATGTTGTTTTAAGATCTATTTAGAAGAAAATTTCAATAACTTCATTAGTAGAATCTCAGACTAAATGTCTCAAGGTTTCAGTTTTGATCTCTGCCCGTGACATCTGTTTTATTTGTTGGGAATTTAGTATTTATTATTAATGCAATATGTTCCATTTCTAAAAGTAGTTAAAATCTATGCTATTTCAAAATGAGGTAAATTCTGCCATCTATTATGTTTAAAATTGCGACCAACAGATGGACAAAATTTATATAAGATAGCTTACTTGAATTTAGGAAGACTCATCCACGGAAAACTCGGCAACGGAAAATTCGGCCACGGAAAGCTCATCCATGGCAAACTCATCCATGGAAAACTCATCCATTTTTGCTAGGTAGGAAAACTGGTCCATTATTAAATAAATATCAATTGAAAATGCATTTTATGACTTGTTGAAGGATATATTGTTTTTAAAAGAGAATACACACTCCATAATATTTTAGAAAATATTTTTACTTGTTTACTGGTGCTTTAAAAAAGACAAAATTGATTTTTCTCAGTGTTCGTTTTTTTATCTAGCTTTGTAAGTTTTTAATGGTTTAACTTATTTTAAAGCGTTTATTCAGTTAGAAAAAAAAAACAAGTAGTATCAAGTGTTACATCAATTGCTGACACGAGAGGATCACATCTCAATAATCACTCAAAAATAGAAAATTAAAGAAAATACTAAGGTAGATATAATTTAAAAAAGAGCTTCTCTTCCCAAAAGACAATAAATTTTAATTTTTTTTAATATAATTTAGGAAGGAGGAGAGCTTTTTAAAAACTATATCTCCCTAAAAAATAAAACAAACAACAAAAAACTGGAATTAAATTTCTTTAAAATTCTTTGATAACGGGAGTTTTTTTTTTAACAATGAGTTTGTGCATTTGGTATTAGTTTAAAAAAAAGGGTAAATTTTTACAATTTTCTTTAAAATGACGACTTTTACAGGTTTTCGTCTTTCGTTTATGCTGAATAAAAAAATCTCATTTAAATTTTGCAGAGACGAGCAGTTTTTGAGATATAAAAACCTGTAATTCACTGGCCACCATGTTTGTACACGTACCAATTTACTGTTCACATTCCAAATGTCAAAATTTATAGGTTTTCGGATATGTTCATAACAAATATCACAATTAAATTTGGGACAAATATCCCTCTCCCCCCAAAAAGTGTGGTATTTATCTGCAAGCCTTCCTTAACATGGGGAGGGTTTGGAGGTGTCTATTCTGAAAGCCGTTCTTAACATGAAATCACTCAAGGAAATGAAAAAAGTCATTGTTTTGTTTTACACACTTGCACATTACTTATTTTATCGGTTACGAAAATAAAAAGTGAATTTGTTTCCGATAGGTGGCAGTGTCGGTCACCGAGGAGTAGATTTGTTTATTGTGTGCATACAAACATGGTCGCCAGTGAATGATAGTATATAATACTAGTCTTTATATCTTGAAAACTACTTGTCTCTGCAGAATTTAAATGAGACTTTCTTATTCAGCATAAGCGAAAAATTTATTATTAAAATATTATTATATTAAAAATTTAAAAGTTATTATTTTAAAGAAAAATGTTGGACGTGAACCTAATGTAAAAAATTACCATAAAAAAATTAATCGAATTAAAAAATAAAGACAAACAGAAAATTCAAGATAAAAATTGAACTCTTCCCCTGTTTTTTTTTTTCTTTTAATTATTTTTTTAATACCCCCAAAAAGATTGTTAACATAAAGAAATATAAAAATTGTAATTAATTTAAAATAAAAAGCAAAACATTTTTTGGTGGGAGAGAGGATGTGTGTTGAAAATCTTTCATATAATCATTTTATTTTATTTTTTTTTACTTCAAAATTGTTAAACCATTAAGAAAAAAACGGAATAAATAAATTTATTTATCAACTTTATCAAAATCTGTACTCCGTTTTTCAACAATCTTATTAATTTTATTTTTTTTCGTGTTTGTTGATTTGTTTTTAAGAGAAATATAGTTTTTAAAAAGCTCTTCCCCTCCCTAAATTATATTAAAAAAAAATATTAAAATTTAGTTGTTTTTTTTTTTTGGAAGGGAGGGGGCTCTTTTTAAAACTATGTCTATCTCAGTATTTTCTTTAATTTTCTATTTTTGAGCGATTATCGAGACTTCCAAGATGTGATCCTCAAAGTTTAGCTTCTAATTAAAGCATAGGGAAAGGAAGCGTAGACTTCAAGAATGGTCACAAAATATATTATCAATCAGTATTTATTCCATAGTTCCTGAATTTTCTGGGTATCAAAACCTTTGCAGGATCTATTTTAGAATTTAGTTGAGTATTAGTTTGCCATCCAACAATATAGAATTTGGATGACCTGTAAATGCTTTAGTTAAATCTTAGATGTAGTCATGAAAGCAACTTTCATGTTCAATATTGAATTTAGGAAGACTCATCTATGGAAAGCCATCCATTTTTGCTAGGTAGGAGTTGAATACATATTGACTGAAAATGCATTTGATGGTTGTTCCTGAAGGAGATATTTTTTTTTAAAAAAAGAAACTACACATCCTATACTTTTAAAAATATTTTTATTTGTTTACTGTTTTAAAAAAATAGAATTGATTTTTCCAAGTGTTCATTTTTTACCTAGTTGGCTAAGTTTTTAGTGATTTAATTTAAGGTATTTATTCAGATAAAAAACAAGTAGTGCAGAGTGTTATGTCAGAACAAAAAAAATGTCTGACATGAGTTATCTTTGGATAACCAAAAATAGAAAATTAAAGAAAATACTAAGGGAATATAGTTTTAAAAAGAGCCCCCCCCCAAAAAAAAAAGAAGGTAAGGCACTTCTGCATTACATGGATGGTGTTATTTATTTGGTATGTTTCACTAAACTGTCACCAGGTGGCGCTTTTCAATCAAAGAACAACCTGCTCAAAAGTGACAATAAGTCAACCAGGTTCATTCATTTCCTTCCATTCAAATAGTGTATTAATTTAAAAATTAAAGCTATAATATATATAACTTTCTTGACACTTAAACAGATGTCACAAGAAATTAAAACTTTATTTTATTAATGGCAATTTTACTTTAATTTCAAAAATGTTTTATTTAAATTAGTAAATTGCTCACAAAAAAAGGTTCGGTTTTATTTTAATTCAAAAAATGTTTCAGGAAACATATCTAATGTTGCTTTAATTCAAAATTATTTTTATTAAAATTATATTTTCTTATGGTGACTTTTCAATAAATGTTTCTGCAATTATATATTGATACATTTTTATACAATGAATGTTTTGGTTTTCAAACATTTTTGTGTTCGGAAAAAAATCTTGTTTGTTATTTATTTGCTGTGTTATTTGACTAAGAAATGGGAGTTATCACCCCCAACAATGGCACCGTCTGTGTAATGCAGAAGTGCCAAAAATAAGTTTTAATATTTTTAAATATAATTTAGGAAGGTGAAACTTTTTTAAGGACTTAGAAACAAAACAAAAAAAAATGAAATTAAAAAGATTCTTGAATAACAGGAGTAGAGTTTTTGATAAAATGGATAAAATATTTCTTTATTTCTTTATTGATTACTTTTTTCTTAATAATTTAACAATTTTGGAGTAAAAATTTAAAAAAATGTTTCTACAAGAGATGTTCATCCATCAAAAAATGTTTCGCTTTTTATTTTTTTATGTAATTTATATTTCTAGTGCTAAGACATTACGTTTTATTTATAACAATAATTTTTGGAGTATTAAACATAAAAAATAAAAATAAAAAAGATGGTGGGGTGGATTTCTCTCTGGAATTTTCTGGCATTTTTTTTGTTTTGTTTTGTTTTTTGTCTTTTAATTCGATAATCATTTTTTTTTTTACTCATACCAAATGTGAATTTAGGAAAACTCGCCCCGGGTAGGGAAACTGGGGTGCCGGGAAAACTCGTCTCCGGAAAACTCGTCCCCTTTCGCTAGGTAGGAAAACTGGTCCCTTATTGAATAAATATCGATTGAAAACACATTTTATGATCGTTCTTGAAAGAGATATTGTTTTTTAAAATAAACTATAATATTTTTAAAAAAATATTTTTACTCGTTTAATGTTTTTTTTGTGTTTTTAATAAAAGCGTTTATTATGTTCATAAACGAGACCGCATATTTTTTTATATTAATATAAAAAGAATTTACTTATATACTGTTGTTTATAAAAGGGTAAAATCGATTTTTCTACCTCGCCGACTATGTTGTTTATTTAATTTATTTGGAATCGTTTATTTGGTAAAGAAAAAAAAAACAGAAAACAAACAAAAAACATGTCAGTCGAGTGTTACGGGAGAACGAGAAATAATGCCCGGTATATCACATCTATGGGGGTCATGATAATCGCTAAAAAATAGAAAATTAAAGAAATTACTGAGGGAGATTTGGTTTTAAAAAGAAAATAAGAAATTTTAATATTTTTAAAAATATAATTTAGAGAGAGAGAGAGGGGGGCATAAAACCTATATCTCCCTTTGAAAAGCAACCAACAAAAAATGAAATTAAAAAGATTCTTGATAAACGATAGCGGAGTTTTCAATAAAATTGATTAATAAATTTATTTAGTGATTACTTTCTCTCTTAATGATTGATTTTAGAATTTTGAAGTAAAAATTAAAAAAATTAAAAATGAGTTAACGAGAGATTCTTAGCACATGGCATCTCTCGCGCCAAAAAAATATTTCGCTTTTAATTTGTTAGTTAATTTTTGCAAAATTTGACAGGACGACAATAAATGTTGATAATTGATAAAATCATAATTTTAAATAACGCATGAGTGCATTTGGTATGACAGAAAACAAAAACATAACAAAAAACTATCATAATTAAAAAACAAAACCAAAAGCGTAACGAAGAATCGAATCGCTCCCTGTTTTTTAATTTTTGGGTTTTGTTTTTTTTATTGTTTTTATGACTCCAAAAAACATCGTTAAAATAAGAACAAAAAAAAATTGTAATTAACTTTGTATGAACATAATAAACGCTTTAAAATAAGTTAAACCACTAAGAACTTAGCCAGTTAGGTAGAAAACGGACACTTAGAAAATCGATTTTATTTAAAAAAAAAAAAAAAACAACAACAAAAAAACATTAAACAAGTTAAAATATTTTTTTAAAAATATTATGGGGGGGGGCTATAGTTTATTTTAAAAAACAATATCTCCTTCAAGAACGATCATAAAATGTGTTTTCAATCGATATTTATTCAATTAGGGACCAGTTTTCCTACCTAGCGAAAGGGGACGAGTTTTCCGGAGACGAGTTTTCCTAAATTCGAAACTGGTCCATTATTGAATAAATATTGATTGAAAAAACATTTTTTGACCGTTCTTGAAGGAAATATATTTTTAAAAGAGAATACATATCCCATAATATTTAAAAAAAAATATTTTTACTTGTTTACTAGATTTCAGAACAGTGCTCGTTTTAAAAAGAGGGTCTCCCCACCCCCTACTCCCCAGCCAATTTTAAAATTTTTTCTGTTAAACTCAAGAATAACAAAGTGTAGTATCTGTTCTGATGCTACACCTGGTAAAATTGACTATTATTCTTATATTTCTTGTCATTAAATAAATTTTTGTTATTGACTACTACTACAAAAAAAAAAAAAACTACTTCTACAGAATTTGAACCAAACTGTTCTTTCAAACCCTAACTGTAAAGTAACCCATAAATAATCCTAACCGAAGTTTAGGAAAAGTCTGTTTAAATGTTGAAAATTGATGTAAGAATAATTTTGAACAATCAGTGTGTGCATATGATATGAGTAAAAAAAAAACAAAATCTTTTAATCAAATTAAAAAAAAAAACATAAACTGGTCAATTCCAAACAAAAAATTCAGCCCTCACTTTTGTTTTGTTTAACATTGTTTATTTTTTAATACTCCAAAAAAATATTTTTAGACAATGTCCAAGATCAGTGCTCAGAAAAAAATCAAGCTACCGGAAGTGGATATGACTGATTATGTAATGCAATCGAATGGAACAGTCACGGAGTCAAGACACGATAAACGAAACCATATATTTATCAAAAAAATACTTTAGTTTTAACACTTCTTGTGTTATTACAAAGCAAACCAAAAAAGGAAATCACTTCTCATATTATCAAAAAAATAAAACAAATATTTTATTTAGAAAAATTAAATTAGTTTTAACACCTATTGTGTTCACGAAATAATAAAAAAGCACTTCCGCAGTATGTGGACGGCGGCCATCTTTTTTATTGCATTTCACTAAACTATCGGCAGATGACGCTTCTCGATCAAAAATCATTTAAATTATTTATTTGTTGTTAATAACTTAGATATTCATCTATATTTTCTCGTTTTGTAATTTTTTTCTTATTTATCCATTACGTGCCATTTTTATTGGTGCCATTTTTACCTAAATTCAGCTTTGTAAGTTTTTAGTGGTTCAACTTATTTTAGAATTTATTTAGTTAAAAAAAACAAAAGAAAAACAAATAATGCTGAGCGTTACTTTTGAACAAAATATGTCTGACGAATTTATGAAAACTCGTCCCTGGAAAACTCATATCAGGAAAACTCGACTCCAGAAAACTCGTCCCCTTTTACTAGGTAGGAAAACTGGTCCCTTATTGAATAAATATCGATTAAAAACACATTTTATGACCGTTCTTGAAGAAGATATCATCTTTAAAAGAAAATACACATCCCATGATATTTTTTAAAAATATTTTTACTTGTTTACTGTTGTTTAAGAAAAATTAATTTTTCTAAGTTTTCGTTTTCTACCTAGCTGTGAAAGTTGTTGGTCTTTCAACTTATTTTAAAAAGTTTATTTAGTTAAAAAAAAGTAATGTCGAGTATTACTTATGAACAAAATATGTTTGACAAAAGAGGATCGGTGCCCGGAAAACTGAAAACTCGTACCTGGAAAAATCCCCAGGTAGGTAGGAAAACTGGTCCCTTATTGAATAAATATCGATTGAAAACACATTTTGTTACCGTTCTTGGAGATATTATTTTTAAAAGAGATTATGCACCCCCATAATATTTTTAAAAAATATTTTTAACTCTTGCTTAAAAAAAATAAACTTGATCATGGAAAAAACGAAACCAAATATCATGAAAAAAATGATCATGGAAAAAACGAAACCAAACTTGATCATCGAAAAACGAAACCAAATATTTATTAAAAAAAATACTGTAGTTTTAACACTTTTTGCTGTCATTACGAAACAAAAATAAAGAAAGAAAACATATTATCAAAGAAAGCAATTATTTTATTTAGAAGAATTAATTCAGCTTAAATAATTCTTGTGTTATACAAAACAACAAAAAAAGAAAACACGGTCTTATGTAATTTTGGTACCGCGCTGAAATAACATTATTTCGAAAGCCAGGCGAGGGGAGGGTATCGTTTAAAAGAGTGCCTGGAAAACTCGTCTCGGGAAAACTCGACCCCGGAAAACTTGTCCCCCTTCGCTAGGTAGGAAAACTGGTCCCTTATTGAATAAATATCGATTGAAAACACATTTTATGATTGTTCTTGAAGGAGATATTGGTTTTTAAAATAGACTATAGCCCCCCACCCCCTAAATATTTTTACTTGTTTTATGTTTTTTTTGTTTTTTTTTAAATAAAATTGATTTTCTAAGTGTCCGTTTTCTACCTAACTGGCTAAGTTCTTAGTGGTTTCACTTATTTTAAAGCGTTTATTATGTTCATACAAAGTTAATTACAAATTTTTTTTGTTTTTTGGAGTCATAAAAACAATAGGGTTTGTATTACCGTACACATAGATTCGAAAAAGTTGTCAAAAAACAAATATATAACAAATGAATGTTTTGAAAGGCAAGATAAGTTACTTTTCTACCAAACTGGATATATTTTTTGTGTTTTTATTCAATGTAACATGTTTATTCAGCTCGAAAAACATGCAGTGTTTACCAATGTATTGGAAAATTAAAAATGGCGCCCGATTCTCTCTTTAACATGGTAAGTTTGGGAAAAGGTGTTATAAATAATAAACTAGACAAAATACTATTTAAAAAAAAACACCGAATATATGTCAACTTATGTCATGGTGACATATATTGAGCGAATTTCTAACAGTATTTTGTCTAGTTTATTATTTATAACACCTTTTCCAGAACTTACCGTGTTTAAGAGAGAATCGGGCGCCATTTTGAATTTTCCAATACATCGCCGCCATCGGTAAACACTGCATGTTTTTCGAGCTGAATAAACGTTACATTGAATAAAAACACAAAAAATATATCCAGTTTGGTAGAAAAGTAACTTATCTTTGCTTTGATAACGTTTATTTGTTATATATTTGTTTTTTGACAACTTTTTCGAATCTGTGTACAGTAATACAAACCCTTTTTAATTATGATAGTTTTTTTTGTTATGTTTTCGTTTTCTCTCATACCAAATGCACTTTGCATTATTTAAAATTATAATTTTATCAATTATCAACATTTATTGTCGTCCTGTCAAGTTTTGCTAAAATTAACTAATAAATTAAAACCGAAATATTTTTTTGGCGCGAGAGATGCCATGTGCTAACAATTTCTCGTTAACTCATTTTTAATTTTTACTTCAAAATCCTAAAATCAATCATTAAGAGAAAAAGTAATCACTAAATAAATTTATTAATCAATTTTATTGAAAACTCCGCTATCGTTTATCAAGAATCTTTTTAATTTCATTTTTTGTTGGTTGTTTTTCGGAGGGAGATATAGTTTTTACACCCCCCTCTCTCTCTAAATTATATTTTAAAAAATATTAAAATTTATTATTTTCTTTTTAAAGCCAAATCTCCCTCAGTAATTTCTTAATTTTCTATTTTTTAGCGATTATCAAGATCCCTCGGATGTGATATACCGGACATTATTTCTCGTTCTCACGTAACACTTGACATGTTTTTTGTATGTTTTCTGTGTTTTTTTTCTTTACCAAATAAACGATTCCAAATAAATTAAACAACAAACAACATAGTCGGCGAGGTAGAAAAATCGATTTTACTCTGTTATAAACAACAGTAAATTCTTTTTATATTAATATAAAAAAAAATGCGGTCTCGTTTATGAACATAAACGCTTTAAAATAAGTGAAACACTTAGAACTTAGCCAAGTATGCGTTTTTCGGAGACGAGTTTTCCTGGGACAAGTTTTCCGGGCACCATGTCAGACATGAGAGGATCGGTGCCCGGAATACTCGACCCCGGAAAACTCGTCCCCTTTCGCTAGGTAGGAAAACTGGTCCCTTATTGAATAATTATCGATTGAAAACACATTTTATGATCGTTCTTGAAGGAGATATTGTTTTTTTAAAATAGACTATAGCCCCCATATTTTTTAAAAATATTTTACTTGTTGAATGTTTTTGTTTTTTTAAATAAAATCGATTTTCTAAGTGTCCGTTTTCTACCTAACTGGTTAAGTTCTTAGTGGTTTCACTTATTTTAAAGTGTTTATTATGTTCATAAACGAGACCGCATTTTTTTTTTATATATATATATTAATATAAAAAGAATTTACTTATCTACTGTTGTTTATAAAAGGGTAAAATCGATTTTTCTACCTCGCCGACTATGTTGTTTAATTTATTTGGAATCTTTATTCGGTAAAGAAAAATAAACACAGAAAACAAGTCGAGTGTTACGTGAGAACGAGAAATAATGTCCGGTAGATCACATCTTAGCGGTCTTGATAATTGCTAAAAAATAGAAAATTAAAGAAATTACTGAGGGTGATAATAAAATTGATTAATAAATTTATTTAGTGATTACTTTTTCTCTTGGCATTTCTCGCGCCAAAAAAATATTTCGTTTTTAATTTATTAGTTAATTTTTGCAAAATTTGACAGGACGACAATAAATGTTGATAATTGATAAAATCATAATTTTAAATAACGCATGAGTGCATTTGGTATGAGAGAAAACAAAAACATAACAAAAACCAATCATAATTAAAAAACCAAAACAAAAAAGTAACGAAAAATCTAATCGCTCCCTGTTTTTTAATTTTTTGGTTTTGTTTTTTATTATTGTTTTTATGACTCCAAAAAACATCGTTAAAATAAGAACAAAAAAAAAAATTGTAATTAACTTTGTATGAACATAATAAACGCTTTAAAATAAGTGAAACCACTAAGAACTTAGCCAGTTAGGTAGAAAACCGACACTTAGAAAATCGATTTTATTTAAAAAAAACAAAAAAAACATTAAACAAGTAAAAATATTTTTAACAAATATTATGGGGGGGGGGGTTATAGTCTATTTTAAAAAACAATATCTCCTTCAAGAACGATCATAAAATGTGTTTCTTAATCGATATTTATTCAACAAGAGACCAGTTTTCCTACCTAGCGAAAGGGGACGAGTTTCCGGGTCGAGTTTTTCCGAGACGAGTTTTCCTAAATTCGAGAGGATCACGTCTTAGGAGTCTCGATGCAATATATGTTACCATGACATATATTGGGTGAATAATCGATTTTATCCTTTTTAAAACACAAATAAATAAGTACAACTATAAAAAGGTGCCGGGAAAACTCGTCTCCGGAAAACTCGTCTCCGGAAAACTCGTCTCCGGAAAACTCGTCTCCGGAAAACTCGTCTCCGGAAAACTCGTCTCCGGAAAACTCGTCCCCTTTCGCTAGGTAGGAAAACTGGTCCCTTATTGAAAAAAACTCGATTGAAAACACATTTTATGATCGTTCTTGAAGGAGATATTGTTTTTTAAAATAAACTGTAGCCCCCCCCCCCATAATATTTTTTAAAAATATTTTTACTTGTTTAATGTTTTTTTTGTGTTTTTAATAAAAGTTTTTATTATGTTCATAAACAAGACCGCATATTTTTTTTTTATATTAATATAAAAAGAATTTACTTATATACTATTGTTTATAAAAGGGTAAAATCGATTTTTCTACCTCGCCGACTATGTTGTTTATTTAATTTATTTGGAATCGTTTATTTGGTAAAGAAACAAGAAACATGTCGGTCGAGTGTTACGGGAGAACGAGAAATAATGCTTAGGGGGTCTTGATAATCGCTAAAAAATAGAAAATTAAAGAAATTACTGAGGGAGATTTGGTTTTATAAAGAAAATAATAAATTTTAATATTTTTAAAAATATAATTTAGAGAGAGAGGGGGGGGGATAAAACCTATATCTCCCTTCGAAAAGCAACCAACAAAAAATGAAATTAAAAAGATTCTTGATAAACGATAGCAGAGTTTTCAATAAAATTGATTAATAAATTTATTTAGTGATTACTTTCTCTCTTAATGATTGATTTTAGAATTTTGAAGTAAAAATTAAAAAAATTAAAAATGAGTTAACGAGAGATTGTTAGCACATGGTATCTCTCGCGCCAAAAAAATATTTCGTTTTAAATTTATTAGTTAATTTTTGCAAAATTTGACAAGACGACAATAAATGTTGATAATTGATAAAATTATAATTTTAAATAACGCATGAATGCATTTGGTATGAGAGAAAACAAAAACATAACAACAAAAAAAACCCATCATAATTAAAAACCAAAACAAAAAAGTAACGAAGAATAAAATCGCTCCCTGTTTTTTAATTTTTTTGTTTTGTTTTTTATTATTGTTTTTATGACTCCAAAAAACATTGTTAAAATAAGAACAAAAAAAATGTGTAATTAACTTTGTATGAACATAATAAACGCTTTAAAATAAGTGAAACCACTAAGAACTTAGCCAGTTAGGTAGAAAATGGACACTTAGAAAATCGATTTTATTTAAAATAAAAAAAAAAACATTAAACAAGTAAAAATATTTTTAAAAAATATTATGGGGGGGGTTATAGTCTATTTTAAAAAACAATATCTCCTTCAAGAACTATCATAAAATGTTTTCAATCGATATTTATTCAATAAGGGACCAGTTTTCCTACCTAGCAAAAGGGGACGAGTTTTCCGGGTTCAAATTTTCCGGAGACGAGTTTTCCCAGGCACCTTGAAACTATATCTACTTTAATATTTTTTTTAATCTTCTATTTTTGAGCAATTATCCTCCTAAAATGTGATCCTCTTATGTCGGACATTTTTTGTTCATAAGTAATACTCGATATTACTTCTTTTTTTTTTAAAACTAAATAAACTCTTTAAAATAAGTTGAAAGACCAAAAACTTTCAAAGCCAGGTAGAAAACGAAAACTTAGAAAAATTAATTTAATTTTTTTTAAACAAGAGTAAACAAGTAAAAATATTAAAAAAAAATATTATTGAATGTCTATTCTCTTTTAAAGACAATATCTTCAAGAACGGTCATAAAATGTGTTTTCAATCGATATTTATTCAATAAGGGACTAGTTTTCCTACCTAGCAAAAGGGGTAGAGTTTTCCGGAACAAGTTTTCCTAAATTCGTTTTCTGGGTGCCAGTTTTCCAAGTACTATATATGAATTTAGGAAAACTCGTCCCGGGAAACTTGACCCCGGAAAACTCGTCCCCTTTCGGTAGGTAGGAAAACTGGTCCCTTACTGAATAAATATCGATTGAAAACACATTTTATGATCGTTCTTGAAGGAGATATTGTTTTTTAAAATAGACTATAGCCCCCCACCCCCTAAATATTTTTACTTGTTTAATGTTTTTTTTGTTTTTAAATAAAATTGATTTTCTAAGTGTCTGTTTTCTACCTAACTGGCTAAGTTCTTAGTGGTTTCACTTATTTTAAAGCGTTTATTATGTTCATAAACGTGACCGCATATTTTTTTTTTAATATTAATATAAAAAAGAATTTACTTATTTACAGTTCTTTAATTTATTTGGAATCGTTTATTCGGTAAAGAAAAAAAAACACCGAAAACAAACAAAAGTGTTACGTGAGAACGAGAAATAATGTCCGGTATATCACATCTTAGGGGTCTTGATAATCGCTAAAAAATAGAAAATTAAAGAAATTACTAAGGGAGATTTGGTTTTAAAAAGAAAATAGTAAATTTTAATATTTTCTAAATTATAATTTTGAGAGAGGGGCGGGGGTAAAAACTATATCTCCCGAAAAACAACCAACAAAAAATGAAATTAAAAAGATTCTTGATAAACGATAGCGGAGTTTTCAATAAAATTGATTAATAAATTTATTTAGTGATTACTTTTTCTCTTAATGATTGATTTTAGAATTTTGAAGTAAAAATTAAAAATTAGTTAACAGAGATTGTTAGCACATGGCATCTCTCGCGCCAAAAAAATATTTCGCTTTTAATTTATTAGTTAATTTTTGCAAAATTTGACAGGACGACAATAAATGTTGATAATTGATAAAACTATAATTTTAAATAACGCATGAGTGCATTTGGTATGAGAGAAAACAAAAACATAACAACAACACAAAAACTATCATAATGAAAAAACCAAAACAAAAAAAGTAACGAAGAATCGAATCGCTCCCTGTTTTTTAATTTTTTTGTTTTGTTTGTATTGTTTTTATGACTCCAAAAAACATTGTTAAAATAAGAACAAAAAAATTTGTAATTAACTTTGTATGAACATAATAAACGCTTTAAAATAAGTGAAACCACTAAGAACTTAGCCAGTTAGGTAGAAAACGGACACTTAGAAAATCGATTTTATTTTAAAAAAAAACAAAACATTAAACAAATATTTTTTTTAAATGTTATGTGGGGGCTATTTTAAAAGGTGCCGGGAAAACTCGTCCCGGGAAAACTCGTCCCGGGAAAACTCGTCTCCGGAAAACTCGTCTCCGGAAAACTCGTCCCCTTTCGCTAGGTAGGAAAACTGGTCCCGTATTGAATAAATATCGATTGAAAACACATTTTATGATCGTTCTTGAAGGAGATATTGTTTTTTAAAATAAACTATAGCCCCCCCCCATAATATTTTTTAAAAATATTTTTACTTGTTTAATGTTTTCTTTGTGTTTTTAATAAAAGCGTATGTTCATAAACGAAACCGCATATTTTTTTTTATATCAATATAAAAAGAATTTACTGTTGTTTATAAAAGGGTAAAATCGATTTTTCTACCTCGCCGACTATGTTGTTTATTTAATTTATTTGGAATCGTTTATTTGGTAAAGAAAAAAAAACAGAAAACAAACAAAAAACATGTCGGTCGAGTGTTACGGGAGAACGAGAAATAATGCTTAGGGGGTCTTGATAATCGCTAAAAAATAGAAAATTAAAGAAATTACTGAGGGAGATTTGGTTTTAAAAAGAAAATAATAAATTTTAATATTTTTTTAAATATAATTTAGAGGGGGTCCGGAAAACTCGTCCCGGGAAAACTCGTCTCCGGAAAACTCGTCTCCGGAAAACTCGTCTCCGGAAAACTCGTCCCCTTTCGCTAGGTAGGAAAACTGGTCCCTTATTGAATAAATATCGATTGAAAACACATTTTATGATCGTTCTTGAAGGAGAAATTGTTTTTTTAAAATAGTCTATAGGCCCCCCCCCCATAATATTAAAAAAAAAATTTTTTTTACTTGTTTGATGTTTTTTTTTTTTTTTTAAATAAAATCCATTTTCTAAGTGTCCGTTTTCTACCTAACTGGCTAAGTTCTTAGTGGTTTCACTTATTTTAAAGCGTTTATTATGTTCATAAACGAGACCGCATATTTTTTTATATTAATATACAAAGAATTTACTTATTTACTGTTGTTATAAAAGGGTAAAATCGATTTGGGTTTGTATTACTGTACACATAGATTTGAAAAAATTGTCAAAAAACAAATATATAACAAATAAATGTTATCAAAGGCAAGATAAGTTACTTTCCTACCAAATTGGATATATTTTTCGTGTTTTTATTCAATGTAACATGTTTATTCAGCTCGAAAAACATACAGTGTTTACCGATGCATTGGACAATTCAAAATAGCGGCCGACTCTCTCTTAAACACAGTAAGTTCGGGAATAGGTGTTATAAATAATAAACTAGACAAAATACTATTAAAAAAAACACCGAATATATGTCAACCTATGTCACGGTAATATATATTGAGCGAATTTCTAACAGTATTTTGTCTAGTTTATTATTTTTCGAATCTATGTGTACAGTAATACAAACCAAAATTTTTATATTTTTTGAAATATAATTTAGAGAGGGGGGGTATATCTCCCTTGGAAAAACAACCAACAAAAAATGAAATTAAAAAGATTCTTGATAAACGATAGCGGAGTTTTCAATAAAATTGATTAATAAATTTATTTAGTGATTACTTTACTTAATTTTAAAGCGTTTATTATGTTCATACAAAGTTAATTACAATTTTTTTTTTGTTCTTATTTTAACGATGTTTTTTGGAGTCATAAAAAAACACAAAACCCAAAAATTAAAAAACAGGGAGCGATTCGATTCTTCGTTACGCTTTTGGTTTTGTTTTTTAATTATGATAGTTTTTTGTTGTCATGTTTTTGTTTTCTGTCATACCAAATGCACTCATGCGTTATTTAAAATTATAATTTTATCAATTATCAACATTTATTGTCGTCCTGTCAAATTTTGCAAAAATTAACTAATAAATTAAAAACGAAATATTTTTTTGGTGCGAGAGATGCCATGTGCTAACAATCTCTCGTTAACTAATTTTAAATTTTTTAAAATTTTTACTTCAAAATTCTAAAATCAATCATTAAGAGAAAAAGTAATCACTAAATAAATTTATTAATCAATTTTCTTGAAAATCCCGCTATCATTTATGAAGAATCTTTTTAATTTCATTTTTTGTTGGTTGTTTTTCGGAGGGAGATATAGTTTTAACCCCCCCCCCACTCTCTCTCCCTCTCTCTAAATTATATTTTAAAAAATATTAAAATTTATTATTTTCTTTTTAAAACCAAATCTCCCTCAGTAATTTCTTTAATTTTCTATTTTTTAGCGATTATCAAGACCCCTAAGATGTGATATACCGGACATTATTTCTAGTTCGGGTTTGTATTACTGTACACATAGATTCGAAAAAGTTGTCAAAAAACAAATATATAACAAATAAATGTTATCAAAGGCAAGATAAATTACTTTTCTACCAAACTGGATATAATTTTCGTGTTTTTATTTAATTAAACATGTTTATTCAGCTCAAAAAGCATACAGTGTTTACCGATGTATTGGAAAATTCAAAATGGCGGCCGACTCTCTCTTTAACACGGTAAGTTCGGGAAAAGGTGTTATAAATAATAAACTAGACAAAATACTATTAAAAAACCACCGAATATATGTCAAGTTATGTCACGGTAACATATATTGAAAAGGTATTATAAATAATAAACTAGACAAAATACTGTTAGAAACTCGCTCAATATATGTTACTGTGACATAAGTTGACATATATTCGGTTGTTTTTTAACAGTATTTTGTCTAGTTTATTATTTATAACACCTTTTCCCGAACTTACCGTGTTTAAGAGAGAGTCGGCCGCCATTTTGAATTTTCCAATACATCGGTAAACACTGCATGTTTTTCGAGCTGAATAAACATGTTAAATTGAATAAAAACACGAGAATTATATCCAGTTTGGTAGAAAAGTAACTTATCGGGTAACCCAACTTATCTTGCCTTTGATAACATTCATTTGTTATATATTTGTTTTTTTAACTACTTTTTCGAATCTATGTGTACAGTAATACGAACCTAAATTTTAATATTTTTTAAAATATTATTTAGAGAGGGGGGGGGGGGTAAAACTATATCTCCCTCCGAAAAACAACCAACAAAAAATGAAATTAAAAAGATTCTTGATAAACGATAGCGGATTTTCAATAAAATTTATTAATAAATTTATTTAGTGATTACTTTTTCTCTGAATGATTGATTTTAGAATTTTGAAGTAAAAATTAAAAAAAATTAAAGATGAGTTAACGAGAGATTGTTAGCACATGGCATCTCTCGCGCCAAAAAAATATTTCGCTTTTAATTTATTAGTTAATTTTTGCAAAATTTGACAGGACGACAATAAATGTTGATAATTGATAAAATTATAATTTTAAATAACGCATGAGTGCATTTGGTATGAGAGAAAACAAAAACATAACAACAAAAACTATCATAATTAAAAAACCAAAACAAAAAAGTAACGCTCCCAGTTTTTAATTTTTTTGTTTTGTTTTTTTATTATTGTTTTATGACTCCAAAAAACATTGTTAAAATAAGAAACAAAAAAATTGTAATTAACTTTGTATGAACATAATAAACGCTTTAAAAGAAGTGAAACCACTAAGAACTTAGCCAGTTAGGTAGAAAACGGGCAATCGATTTTATTTAAAAAAAAAAAAAACATTAAACAAATAAAAATATTTTTTTTTTAAATATTAGCTGGGGGACTATAGTCTATTTTAAAAAGCAATATCTCCTTCAAGAACGATCATAAAATCGATATTTATTCAATACGGGACCAGTTTTCCTACCTAGCGAAAGGGGATGAGTTTTCCGGAGACGAGTTTTCCGGAGACGAGTTTTCCCGGGACGAGTTTTCCCGGGACGAGTTTTCCTAAATTCGTTTTTGGGTATGGGTTTTCCGAATTCAGGAAAACTCGTCCCCAGAAAACTCGCATTTTTTTGCTAGGTAGGAAAACTGGTCCCTTATTGAATAAAGATCGATTGTAAACACATTTTATCACCACTCTTGAAGGAGATATTGTTTTTAAGAGACTATACCCCCCACCCCATAATGTTTTTAAAAAAATATTTTTACTTGTTTTTTAAAAAAAATAAAATCGATTTTCGAAGTGTCTGTTTTCTACCTAACTGGCTAACTAGTTAGTGGTTTCACTTATTTTAAAGCGCTTATTCTGTTCAAAAATAAAAAGCACATAATATTTTTTAAAAATATTTATACTTATTTACTGTTGTTTTTAAAAGGTAATAATCGAATTTTCTACCTAGCTGACTAAGTATTAGTGGTTTAATTTATATTGAAGCGTTTATTCAGTAAAAAAAAAAAAAAATAGCATCAAGTGTTACGTGAGAATGAGAAATAATGTTCGAAATTAAGGTATCACATCTTAGGGGTTTTGATAATTGCTAAAAAATAGAGAATTAAAGAAAATACTGAAGGAGATTTAGTTTTAAAAAGAGCCCCACCGTCCAAAAGAAAATTGTTTTTAAAAGAGACTATATCCCCCATAATATTTTTTAAATATTTTTACTTGTTTACTGTTGTTTAAAAAAATTAAATTGATTTTTTTAAGTGTTCATTTTCTACCTTGCTTTGTAATTTTGAGTAGCTCAACTTATTTTAAAGTGTTTATTTAGTTAAAAAACAAAAAAGAAGTAATGTTGAGTGTTACTTTTGAACAAAAAATGTCCAACATAAGAGGATTATGTCTTAGGAGTCTCAATAATTGCGCAAAAATAAAACAGAAAATACTGAGGAAGATACAGTTTTAAACGACCCCCTCCTAAAAAAAAAAAAAAAAAAAAAAATTATATACTTCAGATAATGTCCAAGATCACTGCTCGGAAAAAATCAAGCTACTGGAAGTGGATATGGTTGATTATGTAATGAAACTGAACGGGAAAAATGAAAAACAAAACCATATATTTATAAAAAATATTACTTTGATTTTTAACATTTCTTGTGTTATTACGAAACAAACAAAAAAAAAAAAAGAAAACACTTGTATTATCAAATAATAAAACATTTTATTTAGAAAAATTGATTTAGTTTTAACACTTTTTGTGTTCACGAAACAACAAAAGGCAGTTGTTGCAGTATGCGGATGGCAGCCATCTTTTCTTGGTGCGTTTCGCTAAACTATCGTCAGGTGGCCCTTCTCGGTCAAAAAATGTTTAAATTATTAATTTGTTGTTAACCCTTCAATGTTGCTTTAATTCAAAAATGTTTCATTTAAATTATTTATTTGTTCGAAAAAAAAAAACAAAAAGAAGCTATTTTACTGCATAAAGATCCAATATTGTTTTTATTACAAAACTGTTTTATTAAAATTATATTTTCTTATGTAGAGTTTTAAATAAATACTTTTACAATTATATATTGATACATTTTACACAATAAATGATTTGGTTTTCACATATTTTTCTGTTCGGAAAAAAAATCTTGTTCATTACTTATTTGTTGCGTTATTTGACCCAAGGAGAAATTGGAGTTATTACTTTCTAACAAAACCTACCGCCTGCATACAGCAGAAGTGTCCCTGAAATGACTTTTAAACGGTACCTTCCCCTCCCATGCTAAGAATGGCTTTCGAAATAACATTATTTAAGCGCAATACCAAAAATACATAAGGACCATATTTTATGTTTTCTTGTTTAATAATAACACAGGAATTGTTCTAAATAAAATAATTGCTTTCTTTGATAATATGTGTTTTCTTTCTTTTATTTTTGTTTTGTAATAACACATAAAGTATTAAAACTAAAGTATTTTTTTTAAATAAATGTATAGTTTCGTTTTTCGCCTACAACTTAGTAGGTAGAAAAATCGATTTTGCCCTTTTAAAAACAACAGTAAATAAGTATAAATATTTTTTGAAAATATTATGCGGTCTGTAGTCTCGTTTTTGAACAGAATAAATGTGAAACTACTAACAAGTTAGCCATTTAGGTAGAAAATGGACACTTAGAAAATCGATTTTATTTTTTTTAAAAACAGTAAACAAGTAAAAATGAATTTAGGAAAACTCGTCCCGGGAAAACTCGTCTCTGGAAAACCCGACCCTGGAAAACTCGTCCCTTTTCGCTAGGTAGGAAAACTGGTCCCTTACTGAATAAATATCGATTAAAAACACATTTTATGATCGTTCTTGAAGGAGATATTGTTTTTTAAAATAGACTATAGCCCCCATAATATTTTTAAAAAATATTTTTACTTGTTTAATGTTTTTTTTTTTTTTTTTTTTTAAATAAAATCGATTTTCTAAGTGTCCGTTTTCTACCTAACTGGTTAAGTTCTTAGTGGTTTCACTTCTTTTAAAGTGTTTATTATGTTCATAAACGAGACCGCATTTTTTTTTTATATTAATATAAAAAGAACTTACTTATTTACTGTTGTTTATAAAAGGGTAAAATCGATTTTTCTACCTCACCGACTATGTTGTTTAATTTATTTGGAATCGTTTATTCGGTAAAGAAAAAAAAAACACAGACAACAAACAAAAAACATGTCAAGTGTTACGTGAGAACGAGAAATAATGTCCGGTATATCACATCTTAGGGGTCTTGATAATCGCTAAATAGAAAATTAAAGAAATTACTGAGGGAGATTTGGTTTTAAAAAGAAAATAATAAATTTTAATATTTTTTAAAATATAATTTAGAGAGAGGGGGAGGGGGTAAAAACTATATCTCCCTCCGAAAAACAACCAACAAAAAATGAAATTAAAAAGATTCTTGATAAACGATAGCGGAGTTTTCAATAAAATTGATTAATAAATTCATTTAGTGATTACCTTTTCTCTTAATGATTGATTTTAGAATTTTGAAGTAAAAATTTAAAAAAATTAGTTAACGAGAGATTGTTAGCACATGGCATCTCTCGCGCCAAAAAAATATTTTGTTTTTAATTTATTAGTTAATTTTTGCAAAATTTGACAGGACGACAATAAATGTTGATAATTGATAAAATTATAATTTTAAATAATGCATGAGTGCATTTGGTATGAGAGAAAACAAAAACATAACAACAAAAAAAACTATCATAATTAAAAACCAAAACAAAAAAGTAACGAAAAATCGAATCGCTCCCTGTTTTTTAATTTTTGGGTTTTGTTTTTATTATTGTTTTTATGACTCCAAAAAAAACATCGTTAAAATAAGAACAAAAAAAAATTTGTAATCAACTTTGTATGAACATAATAAACGCTTTAAAAGAAGTGAAACCACTAAGAACTTGGCCAGTTAGGTAGAAAAAGGACACTTAGAAAATCGATTTTATTTAAAAAAAAAAACATTGAACAAGTAAAAATATTTTTAAAAAATATTATGGGGGGGCTATAGTCTATTTTAAAAAACAATAACTCTTTCAAGAACGATCATAAAATGTGTTTTCAATCGATATTTATTCAATAAGGGACAAGTTTTCCTACCTAGCGAAAGGGACGAGTTTTCCGGAGACGAGTTTTCCCCGGGACGAGTTTTCCGGGCACCAGTAAAAATAGTTTTTTTTTGGGGGGGGGGGGTTTATAGTCTTTTTAAATACAATATCTCCTTCAAGAACGGTTATAAAATGTGTTTTCAATTGATATTTATTCAATAAGTGACCCGTTTTTATACCTAGCAAAATGGGATGAGTTTTCCAGGTACCGGTTTTCTGGGGACGAGTTTTCCTAAATTCATATATATATATATATATATATATATATATATATATATATATGGTCCCCATAAAACTCGTCTCCGGAAAACTCCTACCCAAAAAACTCACCCCTTTTTACTAGGTAGGAAAACTGGTCCCTTATTGAATAAATATCGATTGAAAACACATTTTATTACCGTTTTTGAAGGAGATATTGTTTTTAAAAGAGACTATGCACCACCAAATTATTTTTAAAAATTATTTTTAACTCTTGCTTAAAAAAAATAAATTTGATCACAGAGTCAAGATACGAAAAACAAAACCAAATATTTATTTAAAAGAAATACTCTAGTTTTAACACTTTTTGTGTCATCACGAAACAAAAAGAAAAAAAAAGAAAACACATATTATCAAAGAAAGCAATTGTTTTATTTAAGAGAATTAATTCAGTTTAAATAATTCTTGTGTTATTACAAAACAAAAAAGAAAACACGGTCTTATGTAATTTTGGTATCACGCTGAAATAATAACGTTATTTCGAAAGCCATTCTTAACATCGGGAGGGGAGTATCGTTTAAAAGTCATTTTGGGGGCACTTGTGCAGTACTTAAAAATATACAAAGTGATTTTCTTTTGGAGGTGGGGGAGGCTCGTTTTAAAACCATATCTACCTTTCTTTAATTTTCGGACATTTTTTGTTAAAAATTATTTACTAAGTAATGTCGAGTGCGACATTACTTGTTATTTCTTTTTAATTAAATAAACTCTTTAAAATAAGTTTAAACACCAAAAACTTACAAAGCTAGGTTGAAAACGAAAACTTAGAAAAATCAATCTAATTTTTTTTAAAACAATAAACATGTAAACATATTTTTAAAAATATTAGGGAATGTGCATTATTACCTAAAAATATACAAATTTATTTTCTTTTGGAGGGGGGGGCTGGTTTTAAAACTATATCTACCTTAATATTTTCTTTAATTTTCTATTTTTGACCAATTATCCTCCTAAGACGTGATCCTCTTATGTCGGACATGTTTTGTTCGAATTTAGGAAAACTCGTCTCCGGAAAACTCGTCCCCTTTCGCTAGATAGGGAAACTGGTCCCTTATTGAATAAATATCGATTGAAAACACATTTTATGACTGTTCTTAAAGAAGATATTATTTTTAAAAGAAAATACACATCCCATGATATTTTTTAAAAATATATTTACTTGTTTACTCTTGGTTTAAAAAATTCTACCCAACTTTGAAAGTTTTTGGTCTTTCAACTTATTTTAAAGAGTTTATTTAGTTAAAAAAAAGTAATGTCTAGTGTTACTTATAAACAAAAAATCTCCGACATAAGAGGATGACGTCTTAGTATAATTTCTCAAAAATAGAAAATTAAAAAAAAATATTGAAATAGATATAGTTTTAAAACGAACCCCCCCTTCCAAAAGAAAATAAATTTGTATATTTTTAGTTAATAATGCATATCTCATAATATTTAAAAAAATATTTTTACATGTTTACATGTTTTTAAAAAAAAATAAATTGATTTTTCTACGTTTTCGTTTTCTACCTAGCTTTGTAAGTTTTTGGTGCTTAAACTTATTTTAAAGAGTTTATTTAGTTAAAAAAAAAATAAACAAGTAATGTCGCACTCAACATTACTTAGTAAATAATTTTGAAAAATACTGATGTAGATATAGTTTTAAAACGAGCCTCCCCTACCTCCAAAAGAAAATAAATTTGTATATTTTTGAAGTACTGCACAAGTGCCCCCAAAATTAATTTTAAACGATAGTCCCCTCCCAATGTTAAGAATGGCTTTCGAAATAATAACGTTATTATTTCAGCGCGATACGAAAATTACATAAGACCGTGCTTTCTTTTTTGTTTTGTAATAACACAAGAATTATTTAAACTGAATTAATTCTTCTAAATAAAACAATTGCTTTCTTTGATAATATGTGTTTTCTTTTTTTTATTTTTGTTTCGTAACACAAAAAGTTTTAAAACTAGAGTATTTTTAAAAATAAATATTTGGTTTCGTTTTTCGTATCTTAACTCCGTGATCAAGTTTCGTGATCAAGTTTATTTTTTTTAAGCAAGAGTTAAAAAATAATTTTTAAAAATATTATGGGTGTGCATCTCCTTCAAGAACGGTAATAAAATGTGTTTTCAATCGATATTTATTCAATAAGGGACCAGTTTTCCTACTTAGCAAAAAGAGGGGATTTTTCCTGGTACGAATTTTCCGGGGACGAGTTTTCCCGGACGAGTTTTCCCGGGCACCATTTTTATTGAATTTAGGAAAACTCGTCCCGGGAAAACTCGTCTCCTGAAAACTCGTCCCTTTTCGCTAGGTAGGAAAACTGGTCCCTTATTGAATAAATACCGATTGAAAACACATTTTATGATCGTTCTTGAAGGAGATATTGTTTTTTTTTAAATAAACTATAGCCCCCCCCCCATAATGTTTAAAAAAAAATATTTTTACTTGTTTAATGTTTTTTTTTTTTTTTTTTTTTTTTTAAATAAAATCGATTTTCTAAGTGTCCGTTTTCTACCTAACTGGCTAAGTTCTTAGTGGTTTCACTTATTTTAAAGCGTTTATTATGTTCATACAAAGTTAATTACAATTTTTTTTGTTCTTATTTTAACGATGTTTTTTGGAGTCATAAAAACAAAACAAAAAAAAAAAAACCCAAAAATTAAAAAACGGGGAGTGATTATTCGATTCTTCGTTACGCTTTTGGTTTTGTTTTTTAATTATGATAGTTTTTTGTTGTTATGTTTTTGTTTTCTGTCATACCAAATGCACTCATGCGTTATTTAAAATTATGATTTTGTCAATTATCAACATTTATTGTCGTCCTGTCAAATTTTGCAAAAATTAACTAATAAATTAAAAGCGAAATATTTTTTTGACGCGAGAGATGCCATGTGCTAACAATCTCTCGTTAACTCATTTTTAATTTTTTAAATTTTTACTTCAAAATTCTAAAATCAATCATTAAGAGAGAAAGTAATCACTAAATAAATTTATTAATCAATTTTATTGAAAACTCCGCGATCGTTTATCAAGAATCTTTTTAATTTCATTTTTTGTTGGTTGCTTTTCGAAGGGAGATATAGGTTTTATGCCCCCCCTCTCTCTCTAAATTATATTTAAAAAAATATTAAAATTTATTATTTTCTTTTTAAAACCAAATCTCCCTCAGTAATTTCTTTAATTTTCTATTTTTTAGCGATTATCAAGACCCCCTAAGATGTGATACCGGGCATTATTTCTCGTTCTCCCGTAACACTCGACTGACATGTTTTTTGTTTGTTTTCTGTTTTTTTTTCTTTACCAAATAAACGATTCCAAATAAATTAAATAAACAACATAGTCGGCGAGGTATAAAAATCGATTTTACCCTTTTATAAACAACAGTATATAAGTAAATTCTTTTTATATTAATATAAAAAAAAATATGCGGTCTCGTTTATAAACATAATAAACGCTTTTATTAAAAACACAAAAAAAACATTAAACAAGTACAAATATTTTTTAAAAAATATTATGGCTATAGTTTATTTTAAAAAAACAATATCTCCTTCAAGAACGATCATAAAATGTGTTTTCAATCGATATTTATTCAATAAGGGACCAGTTTTCCTACCTAGCGAAAGGGGACGAGTTTTCCGGAGACGAGTTTTCCGGAGACGAGTTTTCCGGAGACGAGTTTTCCGGAGACGAGTTTTCCCGGCACCATTTTTATTGAATTTAGGAAAACTCGTCCCGGGAAAACTCGTCCCGGGAAAACTCGTCTCGGGAAAACTCGTCTCCGGAAAATTCGTCTCCGGAAAACTCGTCCCCTTTCGCTAGATAGGAAAACTGGTCCCTTATTGAATAAATATCGATTGAAAACACATTTTATGATCGTTCTTGAAGGAGATATTGCTTTTTAAAATAGACTATAGCCCCCCCCCCCCCAATATTTAAAAAAAAATATTTTTATTTGTTTAATGTTTTTTTTCTTTGTTTTTTTTTAAATAAAATCGATTGTCCGTTTTCTACCTAACTGGCTAAGTTCTTAGTGGTTTCACTTATTTTAAAGCGTTTATTATGTTCATACAAAGTTAATTACAATTTTTTTTTGTTCTTATTTTAACGATTTTTTTTTTTTGGAGTCATAAAAACTAATAAAAAAACAAAACAAAAAAATTAAAAACTGGGAGCGTTACTTTTTTGTTTTGGTTTTTTAATTATGATAGTTTTTTTGTTGTTATGTTTTCGTTTTCTCTCATACCAAATGACTCATGCGTTATTTAAAATTATAATTCTATCAGGGTTTGTATTACTGTACACATTGATTCGAAAAAGTTGTATTTTTAAAATATAATTTAGAGAAGGGGGGGGGGTTAAAACTATATCTCCCTCCGAAAAACAACCAACAAAAAATGAAATTAAAAAGATTCTTGATACACGATAGCGGAGTTTTCAATAAAATTGATTAATAAATTTATTTAGTGATTACTTTTTCTCTTAATGATTGATTTTAGAATTTTGAAGTAAAAATTAAAAATGAGTTAACGAGAGATTGTTAGCACATGGCATCTCTCGCGCCAAAAAAATATTTCGCTTTTAATTTATTAGTTAATTTTTGCAAAATTTGACAGGACGACAATAAATGTTGATAATTGATAAAATTATAATTTTAAATAACGCATGAGTGCATTTGGTATGAGAGAAAAAACAAAACCATAACAAAAAAAAAAACAAACTATCATAATTAAAAAACCAAAACAAAAAAAGTAACGAAGAATCGAATCGCTCCCTGATTTTTTAAAATTTTTTTGTTTTGTTTTTTATTATTATTGTTTTTATGACTCCAAAAAACATCGTTAAAATAAGAACCAAAAAATTTGGTATTAACTTTGTATGAACATAATAAACGCTTTAAAATAAGTGAAACCACTAAGAACTTAGCCAGTAAGGTAGAAAATGGACACTTAGAAAATCAATTTTATTTAAAAAAAAAAAAGAACATTAAACAAGTTAAAATATTTGTTTTTAATATTATGGGGGGCTATAGTCTATTTTAAAAAACACTATCTCCTTCAAGAACGATCATAAAATGTGGTTTCAATCGATATTTATTCAATACGGGACCAGTTTTCCTACCTAGCGAAAGGGGACGAGTTTTCCGGAGACGAGTTTTCCGGAGACGGGTTTTCCCGGGACGAGTTTTCCGAGCACCATTTTTATTATAATGGGGGGGGGGGGGTGAAAAAAAATAACCATAAAATATATTTGGAAATTAAAAAGTTAGGCTCTCCTTTTATTCACCATTACCTAACAATCTTTCAGATGCATGAATAAATATTTTTTATTTCTTTGTAATTACTGCAAAAAAGTTTCTTGATGAGCTATAAGATGAATTAAACAATTATGAAAATATCATTTGCTTTTTATCTAATGAATTATTTAAAATAATCATTACACATGAAAAAAAAAGAATCTAACAAAATATGAAAATATGTCACGTTGACCTACAAAAATATTGCATAAATTTGCAATTGCTACAATTTAAAAGTAGGTATAGAATATATTTAATTAAATATTACTTCATTATTTTTTAGTTTAGTGTAGAATTATATTTAATTAAAAGATTGATATGTGAAAAATGTGACTTATTTTTCAAATATATACTTTTTAAAATCAATATTTAAAAAGAAAATTAAATCTAAGTTTTTTTTTTATCTTGTATAATTTTTTTTATTAAAAATGTAATGAAAACATTTTTTAATTCCTTGAACTGAAGCAATTAATAATATATTTTTAATTCATTTTTTTTTTCATACAGCTGGCAAAAATAGTAACTAAAAAAAAAAAAAAATAAAAAATAGCTTACTAGAACTACTTATAATAAAAATTTCTTGTTTTTCATATAATATTCTTTTTAATCAGTTTATTTTATTTTTTCTAGGTTGCTGCCACCTTAAATAATTTGGCAGTATTATATGGTAAGCGGGGCAAGTACAAGGATGCTGAGCCACTCTGCAAAAGAGCCCTTGTGATCAGAGAAAAGGTTAGTTTAATTATTTTTACACATTTCATTATTAGCTTTCTCTGCATTTTCTTAACATGCAAACTGAAAATGAATTATTGGTTCATTTGTTTATAGAGATTATATTATATCGGCAATGTGATAAAATATTTTAAGTTAGATGTATTTTCTTTCGGTAATTCTTTTTTGGCACACCAGGATGCCAGCTCGCCGAAAAGTATGCCACGTGCCAAATTTCATTCCGTCGTAAAAACAACTTTCTACAGAAAAAAACAACAACTTATTCTTACATTTTTATCTCACGAATAAACATAAAATTATATATTAAAAAACGCGTTTATTATTTTTAAAATCAAACAACAGAGTTGAAGTCAATGTTTTCGATTGTAAAACAAAACTATTTTATTGCTAAATTTCTGTGTTGCGTACTCACAAATTATTTTTTCTAAAGAATAAGATTGAATAAAGTTTATTTTTACAAGAATGTTTAGACATTTACCTAGTGAATAAGCATAAAAATATATAGGAAAAACCGTGTTTATTATTTAAAAAAAATAAAATTATACACTAGGTATGAAGTTAGTTTTGTTTAAGAAAAAAAAAAAAAACAACTTCATACCCAGTGTATAATTTTTATTTTTTTTTAAATAATAAACGCGGTTTTTCATATATATTTTTATGCTTATTCACTAGTTAAATGTCTAAACATTCTTGTAAAAATAAACTTTATTCAATTTCATTCTTTAGAAAAAATAATTCATGAGTATGCCAAACAATTTTGTAAAACAAATTCAGTTTCGTTAAAGAAAAAAAAAAAAAGAAGCCAACATCATACACGATGTATAATTTTATTATTTTTTTAAATAATAAACACGGTTTTTCCTATATATTCTTATGCTTATTCACTAGGTAAATGTCTAAACATTCTTGTAAAAATAAACTTTATTCAATTTTATTCTTTAGAAAAAATAATTCGTGAGTACACCAAACACAATTTTATCAAAAAAATTAGTTTTGTTTTACAATCTAAAACATTGACTTCAACTCCATTGTTAGATATTAAAAATAATAAACGCGGTTTTTAATATATTATTTTATGTTTATTCACGAGATAAAAATGTAAAAATATGTTGTTTTTTTACTGTAGAAAGTTGTTTTTATGATGGAATGAAATTTGGTGTGTGGCATACCTTTTGGCAAGCTGGCGTCCTGGCGTGCTAACAAAGAATTACCCCCCCCTTTTTTTTTTAGAATTAAAATAATACTATCCATGGTGTGTGTGTGTGTGTGTATATATATATATATATATATATATATATATAAGCAGAGTACAAAAATCCACCAGACACCAACACACATTATGATGGATTTGATCTTATAATATAGAATTTAGGAAAATTCGTCCCCTTTTGCTAGGTAGGAAAACTGGTCCCTTATTGAATAAATATCAATTGAAAACACATTTTAAGACTGTTCTTTAATAAGATATTGTCTTTAAAAGAGAATAAACATCCCATAATATTTAAAAAAATATTTTTACTTGTATAAACTCTTTAAAATAAGTTTAAAGACCAAAAACTTTCAAAGCTAAGTAGAAAACGTTGTTTTAAAAAAATTAAATTAATTTTTTGTTTTCTACCTAGCTTTGAAAGTTTTTGGTCTTTCAACTTATTTTAAAGAGTTTTAGTTTAAAAAAAAAAAAAAAAAAAAAAAAAAAAAAAGTAATGTAGAGTGTTACTTATGAACAAAAAATGTGGTGTGTCCGACGTAAGAGGATCACATTTAAGGGGTGCCCGGAAAACTCGTCTCCGGAAAACTCGTCCCCTTTCGCTAGGTAGGAAAACTGGTCCCTTATTGAATAAATATCGATTGAAAACACATTTTATGATCGTTCTTGAAGGAGATATTGTTTTTAAAATAGACTATAGGCCCCCATAATATTTTAAAAAAATATTTTTACTTGTGTAATGTTTTTTTTTTTTTTAATAAAATTGATTTTCTAAGTGTCCATTTTCTACCTAACTGGCTAAGTTCTTAGTGGTTTCACTTATTTTAAAGCGTTTATTATGTTCATACAAAGTTAATTACAAAATTTTTTGTTCTTATTTTAACGATGTTTTTTGGAGTCATAAAAACAATAATAAAAAAACAAAAAAATGAAAAAACGGAGCGATTCGATTCTTTGTTACTTTTTTGTTTTTGCTTTTTTAATTATGATAGGTTTTTTTTGTTATGTTTTTGTTTTCTCTCATACCAAATGCACTCATGTGTTATTTAAAATTATATTTTTATCAGTTATCAACATTTATTGTCGTCCTGTCAAATTTTGCAAAAATTAACTAATAAATTAAAAGCGAAATATTTTTTTGACGCGAGAGATGCCATGTGCTAACAATCTCTCGTTAACTCATTTTTAATTTTTACTTCAAAATTCTAAAATCAATCATTAAGAGAAAAAGTAATCACTAAATAAATTTATTAATCAATTTTATTGAAAACTCCACTATCGTTTATCAAGAATCTTTTTAATTTCATTTTTTGTTGGTTGTTTTTCGGAGGGAGATATAGTTTTTATCCCCCCCCCTCTCTCTCTCTAAATTATGTTTTAAAAAATATTAAAATTTTGTTTTTAAAACCAAATCTCCCTTAGTAATTTCTTTAATTTTCGGGTTTGTATTACTGTATACATAGATTCAAAAAAGTTGTCAAAAAACAAATATATAACAAATAAATGTTATCAAAGGCAAGATAAGTTACTTTTCTACCAAACTGGATATATATTTTGTGTTTTTATTCAATGTAACATGTTTATTCAGCTCGAAAAACATACAGCATTTACCGATGTCTTTGAAAATTCAAGATGGCGTCTGATTCTCTCTTTAACACGGTAAGTTTGGGAAAAGGTGTTATAAATAAAAAACCAGATAAAATACTGTTAAAAACTCGCTCAATATATGTTACCGTGACATAGGTTAACATATATTCAGCGGGTTTTTAATAGTATTTTGTATAGTTTTTTATTTATAACACCTTATCCCAAACTTACCGTGTTAAAGAGAGAATCAGACGCCATCTTGAATTTTCGAATACATCGGTAAACGCTGTATGTTTTTCGAGCTGAATAAACATGTTACATTGAATAAAAACACAAAAAATATATCCAGTTTGGTAGAAAAGTAACTTATCTTGCCTTGATAACATTTATTTGTTATATATTTGTTTTTTGACAACTTTTTCACATCTATGTGTACAGTAATACAAACCCAAATTTTCTATTTTTTAGCGATCATCAAAACCCCTAAGATGTGATATACCGGACATTATTTCTCGTTCTCACGTAACACTTTTGTTTGTTTTCTGTGTTTTTTTTTCTTTACCAAATAAACGATTCCAAATAAATTAAACAACAGTAAAGAAGTAAATTCTTTTTTATATTAATATTAAAAAAAATATGCGGTCCCGTTTATGAACATAATAAACGCTTTAAAATAAGTGAAACCACTAAGAACTTAGCCAGTTAGGTAGAAAGCAGACACTTAGAAAATCGATTTTATTTAAAAAAAAAAAAAAAAAAAAAACATTAAACAAGAAAAAATATTTTTTAAAAATCTTATGTGGGGGCTATAGTCTATTTTAAAAACCAATATCTCCTTCAAGAACGATCATAAAATGTGTTTTCAATCGATATTTATTCAATACGGGACCAGTTTTCCTACCTAGCGAAAAGGGACGAGTTTTCCCGAGACGAGTTTTCCTGGGACGAGTTTTTCTAAATTCCGTTTTAGGAGGATAATTGGTCCAAAATAGAAAGTTAAAGAAAATATTAAGGTAGATATAGTTTTAAAAGGTGCCCGGAAAACTTGTCCCGGGAAAACCCGTCTCGGGAAAACTCGACCCCGGAAAACTCGTCCCCTTTCGCTCGGTAGGAAAACTGGTCCCGTATTGAATAAATATCGATTGAAAACACATTTTATGATCGTTCTTGAAGGAGATATTGTTTTTTAAAATAGACTATAGCCATAATATTTAAAAAAAAATATTCTTACTTGTTTAATGTTTTTTTTTTATTAAATAAAATTGATTTTCTAAGTGTCCGTTTTCTACCTAACTGGCTAAGTTCTTAGTGGTTTCACTTATTTTAAAGCGTTTATTATGTTCATACAAAGTTAATTACAAATTTTTTTGTTCTTATTTAAACAATGTTTTTTGGAGTCATAAAAACAATAATAAAAAACAAAACAAAAAAATTAAAAAACAGGGAGCGATTCGATTCTTCGTTACTATTTTTGTTTTGGTTTTTTCATTATGATAGTTTTTGTGTTGTTGTTATGTTTTTGTTTTCCCTCATACCAAATGCACTCATGCGTTATTTAAAATTATAGTTTTATCAATTATCAACATTTATTGTCGTCCTGTCAAATTTTGCAAAAATTAACTAATAAATTAAAAGCAAAATATTTTTTTGACGCGAGAGATGCCATGTGCTAACAATCTCTCGTTAACTCATTTTTAATTTTTACTTCAAAATTCTAAAATCAATCATTAAGAGAAAAAGTAATCACTAAATAAATTTATTAATCAATTTTATTGAAAACTCCGCTATCGTTTATCAAGAATCTTTTTAATTTCATTTTTTGTTGGTTGTTTTTCGGAGGGAGATATAGTTTTTAAGGTGTTTTTTTAACCCCCCCCCCCGCCTCTCTCTAAATTATATTTAAAAAAATGGGTTTGTATTACTGTACACATAGATTCGAAAAAAGTTGTCAAAAAACAAATATATAACAAATAAATGTTATCAAAGGCAAGATAAGTTACTTTTCTACCAAACTGGATATATTTTTTGTGTTTTTATTCAATGTAACATGTTTATTCAGCTCGAAAACCATACAGTGTTTACCGATGTATTCGAAATTTCAAGATGGCGTCTGACTCCCTCTGTAACATGGTAAGTTTGAGAAATGGTGTTATAAATAAAAAACTGGATAAAATACTGTTAAAACTCGCTCAATATATGTTACCGTGACATATATTTGGCGGGTTTTTAATAGTATTTTGTATAGTTTTTTATTTATAACACCTTTTCCCAAACTTACCGTGTTATAGAGGGATGAGGCGCCATCTTGAATTTTACAATACATCGGTAAACACTGTATGTTTTTCGAACTGAATAAACATGTTACATTGAATAAAAACACAAAAAATATATCCAGTTTGGTAGAAAAGTAACTTATCTTGCCTTTGATAACATTTTTTTGTTATATATTATTTTTTAAAAACTTTTTCGAATCTATGTGTACAGTAATACAAACCAGTAATTTCTTTAATTTTCTATTTTTACGCAATCATCCAGACCCCGAAGATGTGATATACTGGACATTAGTTCTCGTTCTCACGTAACACTCAACATGTTTTTTGTTTGTTTTCTGTGAAAAAGAAAACTTTGCAAAACAACAGAAAATAAGTAAATTCTTTTTATATTAATATAAAAAAAAATATGCGGTATCGTTTATGAAGGTGCCCGGAAAACTCGTCTCCAGAAAACTCGTCTCCGGAAAACTCGTCTCCGGAAAACTCGTCTCCGGAAAACTCGTCCCCTTTCGCTAGATAGGAAAACTGGTCCCTTATTGAATAAATATCGATTGAAAACACATTTTATGATCATTCTTGAAGGAGATATTGCTTTTTAAAATAGACTATAGCCCCCCCCCCAATATTTTTTAAAAATATTTTTACTTGTGCAATGTTTTCTTTTTTTTTTTTTTTTTTATTAAATAAAATCGATTTTCTAAGTGTCCGTTTTCTACCTAACTGGCTAAGTTCTTAGTGGTTTCACTTCTTTTAAAGCGTTTATTATGTTCAGACAAAGTTAATTACAATTTTTTTGTTTCTTATTTTAACGATATTTTTTGGAGTCATAAAAACAATAATTAAAAACAAAACCAAAAAATTAAAAAAAACAGGGAGCGATTCAATTTTTCGTTACTTTTTTGTTTTGTTTTTTAATTATGATAGTTTTTTTGTTGTTATGTTTTTGTTTTCTCTCATACCAAATGCACTTATGCGTTATTTAAAATTGTAATTTTGTCAATTATCAACATTTATTGTCGTCCTGTCAAATTTTGCAAAAATTAACTAATAAATTAAAAACGAAATATTTTTTTGGCGCGAGAGATGCCATGTGCTAACAATCTCTGTTAACTAATTTTTAATTTTTACTTCAAAATTCTAAAATCAATCATTAAGAGAAAAAGTAATCAGTAAATAAATTTCTTAATCAATTTTCTTGAAAATCCCGCTATCGTTTATCAAGAATCTTTTTAATTTCATTTTTTGTTGGTTGTTTTTCGGGAGATATAGTTTTTACCCCCGCCCCTCTCTCAAAATTATAATTTAGAAAATATTAAAATTTATTATTTTCTTTTTAAAACCAAATCTCCCTCAGTAATTTCTTTTATTTTCTATTTTTTTAGCGATTATCAAGACCCCTAAGATGTGATACCGGACATTATTTCTCGTTCGGGTTTGTATTACTGTACACATAGATTCGAAAAAGTTGTCAAAAAACAAATGAATTTAGGAAAACTCGTCCCGGGAAAACTCGTCTCCGGAAAACTCGTCTCGGGAAAACTCGTCCCCTTTTGCTAGGTAGGAAAACTGGTCCCGTATTGAATAAATATCGATCGAAAACACATTTTATGATCGTTCTTGAAGGAGATATTGCTTTTTAAAATAGGCTATAGCCCCCCCCCATAATATTTTTAAAAAATATTTTTATTTGTTTCATGTTTTTTTTTTTGTTTTTTTTTTCTACCTAACTGGCTAAGTTCTTAGTGGTTTCACTTATTTTAAAGCGTTTATTATGTTCATACAAAGTTAATTAAAAAAATTTTTGGTTCTGATTTTAACGATGTTTTTTGGAGTAATAAAAACAATAATAAAAAACAAAACAAAAATATTAAAAACTGGGAGCGTTACTTTTTTGTTTTGGTTTTTTAATTATGATAGTTTTTTGTTATGTTTTTGTTTTCTCTCATACCAAATGACTCATGCGTTATTTAAAATTATAATTCTATCAATTATCAACATTTATTGTCGTCCTGTCAAATTTTGCAAAAATTAACTAATAAATCAAAAGCGAAATATTTTTTTGGCGCGAGAGATGCCATGTGCTAACAATCTCTCGTTAACTCATTTTTAATTTTTTTAATTTTTACTTCAAAATTCTAAAATCAATCATTCAGAGAAAAAGTAATCACTAAATAAATTTATTAATCAATTTTATTGAAAACTCCGCTATCGTTTATCAAGAATCTTTTTAATTTCATTTTTTGTTGGTTGTTTTTCCGAGGGAGATATAACCCCCCCCCTCTCTAAATTATATTTCAAAAAATATTAAAATTTTGTATTACTTTACACATAGATTCGAAAAATAATAACTGTTAGAAATTCGCTCAATATATATTACCGTGACATAGGTTGACATATATTCAGTGTTTTTTTTAATAGTATTTTGTCTAGTTTATTATTTATAACACCTATTCCCGAACTTACTGCGTTTAAGAGAGAGTCGGCCGCTATTTTGAATTGTCCAATACATCGGTAAACACTGTATGTTTTTCGAGCTGAATAAACATGTTACATTGAATAAAAACACGAAAAATATATCCAGTTTGGTAGGAAAGTAACTTATCTTGCCTTTGATAACATTTATTTGTTATATATTTGTTTTTTGACAATTTTTTCGAATCTATGTGTACAGTAATACAAACCCAAATCGATTTTACCCTTTTATAACAACAGTAAATAAGTAAGTTCTTTTTATATTAATATAAAAAAAAATATGCGGTCTCGTTTATGAACATAATAAACGCTTTAAAATAAGTGAAACCACTAAGAACTTAGCCAGTTAGGTAGAAAACGGACACTTAGAAAATCGATTTTATTTAAAAAAAAAAAAAAAAACATCAAACAAGTAAAAAAATTTTTTTTTTAATATTATGGGGTGGGGGGGCTATAGTCTATTTTAAAAAAACAATTTCTCCTTCAAGAACGATCATAAAATGTGTTTTCAATCGATATTTATTCAATAAGGGACCAGTTTTCCTACCTAGTGAAAGGGGACGAGTTTTCCCGAGACGAGTTTTCCGGAGACGAGTTTTCCCGGGACGAGTTTTCCGGGCACCAAAACAAATATATAACAAATAAATGTTATCAAAGGCAAGATAAATTACTTTTCTACCAAACTGGATATAATTTTCGTGTTTTTATTTAATTTAACATGTTTATTCAGCTCAAAAAGCATACAGTGTTTACCGATGTATTGGAAAATTCAAAATGGCAGCCGACTCTCTCTTTAACATGGTAAGTTCGGGAAAAGGTGTTATAAACTAGACAAAAAAGGTGTTATAAACTAGACAAAATACTATTAAAAAACCACCGAATATATGTCAAGTTATGTCACGGTAACATATATTGAAAAGGTATTATAAATAATAAACTAGACAAAATACTGTTAGAAACTCGCTCAATATATGTTACTGTGACATAAGTTGACATATATTCGGTTGTTTTTTAACAGTATTTTGTCTAGTTTATTATTTATAACACCTTTTCCCGAACTTACCGTGTTTAAGAGAGAGTCGGCCGCCATTTTGAATTTTCCAATACATCGGTAAACACTGCATGTTTTTCGAGCTGAATAAACATGTTACATTGAATAAAAACACGAGAATTATATCCAGTTTGGTAGAAAAGTAACTTATCGGGTAACCCAACTTATCTTGCCTTTGATAACATTTATTTGGTATATATTTGTTTTTTTAACTACTTTTTCGAATCTATGTGTACAGTAATACAAACCTAAATTTTAATATTTTTTAAAATATAATTTAGAGAGGGGGGGGGTAAAACTATATCTCCCTCCGAAAAACAACCAACAAAAAATGAAATTAAAAAGATTCTTGATAAACGATAGCGGAGTTTTCAATAAAATTGATTAATAAATTTATTTAGTGATTACTTTTTCTCTGAATGATTGATTTTAGAATTTTGAAGTAAAAATTTAAAAAATTAAAAATTAGTTAACGAGAGATTGTTAGCACATGGCATCTCTCGCGCCCCAAAAATATTCCGCTTTTAATTTATTAGTTAATTTTAGCAAAATTTGACAGGACGACAATAAATGTTGATAATTGATAAAATCATAATTTTAAATAACGCATGAGTGCATTTGGTATGACAGAAAACAAAAACATAACAACAAAAAACTATCATAATTAAAAAAACAAAACCAAAAGCGTAACGAAGAATCGAATCGGCGCTCCCTGTTTTTTAATTTTTTTGTTTTGTTTTTTTTTATTGTTTTTACGACTCCAAAAAAAACCGTTAACATAAGAACAAAAAAAATGTGTAATTAACTTTGTATGAACATAATAAACGCTTTAAAATAAGTTAAACCACTAAGAACTTAGCCAGTTAGGTAGAAAACGGACACTTAGAAAATCGATTTTATTTAAACAAAAAAAAAAAAAAAGCATTAAAAAGTAAAAATATTTTTAAAAAAATATTATGGGGGGGGGGACTATAGTTTATTTTAAAAAACAATATCTCCTTCAAGGACGATCATAAAATGCGTTTTCAATCGATATTTATTCAATAAGGGACCAGTCTTCCTACCTAGCGAAAGGGGACGAGTTTTACGGAGACGAGTTTTCCTAAATTCGTTTTCCTACCTAGCGAAGGGGGACGAGTTTTCCCGAGACGAGTTTTCCCGGGCGAGTTTTCCTAAATGCGTTTATGAACATAATAAACGGTTTTAAATAAGTGAAACCACTAAGATCTTAGCCAGTTAGGTAGAAAACGGACGGTGCCGGGAAAACTCGTTCCAGGAAAACTCGTATCCAGAAAACTCGTCCCCTTTTGCTAGGTAGGAAAACTGGTCCCTTATTGAATAAATATCGATTGAAAACACATTTCATGATCATTCTTGAAGGAGATATTGTTTTTTAAAATAAACTACAGCCTCCATCCCCGATAATATTTTTTAAAAATATTTTTACTTGTTTAATGTTTTTTTTGTGTTTTTAATAAAAGCGTTTATTATGTTCATAAACGAGACCGCATATTTTTTTTTTATATTAATATAAAAAGAATTTACTTATATACTGTGGTTTATAAAAGGGTAAAATCGATTTTTCTACCTCGCCGACTATGTTGTTTATTTAATTTATTTGGAATCGTTTATTTGGTAAAGAAAAAAAAAACAGAAAACAAACAAAAAACATGTCGGTCGAGTGTTACAGGAGAACGAGAAATACTGGCCGGTATATCACATCTTAGGGGGTCTTGATAATCGCTAAAAAATAGAAAATTAAAGAAATTACTGAGGGAGATTTGGTTTTAAAAAGAAAATAATAAATTTTAATATTTTTTAAAATATAATTTAGAGAGAGAGTGGGGGGGATAAAACCTATATCTCCTTTCGAAAAGCAACCAACAAAAAATGAAATTAAAAAGATTCTTGATAAACGATAGCGGAGTTTTCAATAAAATTGATTAATAAATTTATTTAGTGATTACTTTGTCTCTTAATGATTGATTTTAGAATTTTGAAATAAAAATTAAAAAAATTAAAAATGAGTTAACGAGAGATTGTTAGCACATGGCATCTCTCGCGCCAAAAAAATATTTCGCTTTTAATTTATTAGTTAATTTTTGCAAAATTTGACAGGACGACAATAAATGTTGATAATTGATAAAATCATAATTTTAAATAACGCATGAGTGCATTGCATTTGGTACGACAGAACAAAAACATAACAACAAAAAACTATCATAATTAAAAAACAAAACCAAAAGCGTAACGAAGAATCGAATCGCTCCCTGTTTTTTAATTTTTTTGTTTTGTTTTTTTTATTGTTTTTATGACTCCAAAAAACATCGTTAAAATAAGAACAAAAAAAAATTTGTAATTAACTTTGTATGAACGCTTTAAAATAAGTTAAACCACTAAGAACTTAGCCAGTTAGGTAGAAAACGGACACTTAGAAAATCGATTTTATTTAAAAAACAACAAAAAAACATTAAACAAGTAAAAATATTTTCAAAAAATATTATGGGGGCTATAGTCTCTTTTAAAAAAACAATATCTCCTTCAAGAACTATCATAAAATGTGTTTTCAATCGATATTTATTTAATAAGGGGCCAGTTTTCCTACCTAGCGAAAGGGGACGAGTTTTCCCGAGACGAGTTTTCCGGAGACGAGTTTTCCTAAATTCATTATTCCAGGCATAATTTATTTTGTAGGATAAGAAGAAAAAAAGAAGCCATTTTTTGTTTTAATATTATTCTTGGTTTCCATCTTTATTGTAGGTTCTTGGAAAAGACCACCCAGACGTTGCAAAGCAACTAAACAATTTGGCTCTTCTTTGTCAAAATCAAGGAAAATATGAAGAGGTAAAAAAAATATATTCAGAAAATTGAATTCTTTTCCAGAATTATAATTTGACGAAAATAAGTCGCATTGACCTATTAAAAATCTACCATATATTCAGACAATTTCCAACGAAAGTTAAAATGTTGACAAGCCAATCTAATTTAGAAAAAAAAATTTTTATTATATTTTTACATTTAAATATTTTTTCTTAATCTTTGCTATATTTTCTTGAACTATAATTTTCACTGAATTTGTATGTGCAAGTACAAAAATATAAACAATTATCTTTCATAATTAAAAACAAAAAGCCTTTTTTTGTTTGTAAACTAATTTAATGATTTTTCACTAAATTATACTGAATATTTTCAAATCAATCCTGCTCCAATTGCCTTTGTAGTGTAAGGGTAGTAGAAATTTACATTGCTGTTATTACCTCGCTTGGAAATCTATTTCAAGCTGCATGAATTTTGATTGAGAAAGTGATCTTCTTTCGGTTCAATTGAAATTATTATTTTAGTGTTTGCGTAGAACTCTTTCTGGTGGAGAGGTGAATAATGAATTCTGAAGTACATGATAGGTCCATTAAGGAGATAGTAGGTCTAAATGAGATCATTATTGGTACTAAAAGAAAAAAGTGGTTAGAATAGGGTAGATCTGATAGACTCAGCACCATTTGAGTAGACAGTCTTTGAACTCTCTCTAGACTATCAAGCTAAAAAGTTTTTCACATAATTTATCATTAGTACTAATTTTTTTTTCTAGTAACCCCCCCCCCCCCAAAAAAAAACAACAAAAAAAAAATGAAATTTTCCAGTAGGAATTACAGTTATTAAATGTAATTAAAGTATGCCAGTATCATCATTTGGGTAATTCTTTTTTTGGCATGCCAGTGCGCCAGCTCACCAGCTCACCAAAAAGTATGCCATGTGCCAAATTTCATTCTGTCATAAAAAACAGCTTTCTATAGGAAAAAAAAACAACTTATTTTTACATTTTTATCCTGTGAATAAACATAAAATTATATATTAAAACCAGAGTTTATTATTTTTAAAAATCCAACAACGGAGTTGAAGTCAATGTTTTTGATTTTAAAACAAAACTATTTTTTTTTATAAATTTCTGTGTGGCATACCACTGAATTATTTTTTCTAAAGAATAAAATTGAATAAAGTTTATTTTTACAAGAATGTTTAGACATTAACCTAGCAAATAAGCATAAAAATATATATGAAAAATTGCGTTTATTTAAAAAAAAAATCAAAATTATGCACCGGGTATGAAGTTTTTTCTATTCTATCTGGATTTGTATAAATCATTTGATTATTATTCTTAAAGGTAAATATTAAAAGTAAAATTTGTGAGTGTTGAGCCAAGTCAACTCAAGTAATTATTAAGTGAATCATTCATTACACTTAGTATTTTTCACTAAAAACTGTATAATTTGTTATTCTTTAAAATATTTTCATCTCACTTTATAGCATGATTTTACATGACTTTGAATCCTTGTACTCTCTGATTTTGTAATATTGTATTGTCATAAATAACCCTAAAGATTCTTTCTTTAATAAAATTTTGCATACTTTTTTTTGTTTTAATTCACAAAGTTTCCAAAGTATTTTACTTTAATTGATAAATGTATACAATGTGAGTGTTGTGGAAAATGTATTCGCTTTGACTACTTAAAACTAAATGAGCACGAAAAAGCAACACTTACTAAATCCACTGAGGGGAAATTTTTTGTGCCCAGTCTGCATAGATAATCCAAAGGTTTTTCTTGATTCTCTGACAAGACTAAAAGAATCATTGAAAGATAATGAAAAACTTACCAATATTGTGAAAGTATCAATTTAAAATCTATGAATATCTTTAAAATTCAAAATGGCTTCATTGAAGAAGATAAAATAGCATCAGGGTTTATTAATTTATTTTTATTTCGGACTATTATTCTCATCTTTGTTAGTTGTTGTTTTCATCTTTTATTAGTTGTTGTTTTTCACAATGTTTCGGCCAACTATTCCCCTGGCCTTCGTCAGGTGGTAACCACGACGGATAGGAACTTTGAATCTCCTACTGCATTCTCAGCAATCACTGTCATCCGTAGTTGTTGTCGTCTCACCACGTTTTGGCCAATAAACCTCTGATCGGCTTTTTTGGGGTAGGATTGAAACCGCTATCTTCAGACAATGTCCATCTGGAACCATAGAGATTCAACGTCTCTATCAACTGCGCCACAGGCCCCGAAGGGCGATCAAGGTTGGATTCTTTAATCTTATAAATCCACGTTTATTTATCTGATCTTCCATAGTCGGATTTGTAGCGATTGGTATATATATTAATCCTTAATTAAAATTCATTTTTGAGATGAGCATTACATATATTAATTTATTTTTATTTCGGACTGTTAGTCTCATCTTTATTAGTTGTTGTTTTCATCTTTATTGGTTGTTGTTTTTCATGACGTTTCAGCCAACTATTCCTCTGGCCTTCGTCAGGAGGTAACCACGACAGATAGGAACTTCGAATCTCCTAACTGCATTCTCAGCAATCACTGCCATCCGTAGTTGTTGTCGTCTCACCATATAATAAAGATGAGAATAATAGTCCAAAATAAAAATAAATTAATATATATAATGCTCGTCTTAAAAATGAATTCCAATTAAGGAATAATATATATAGCATCAGAGTTGTTAAACAGACTTAACACTCGAAATTTTATTCCAGTTAAAACTACAACAGATGAAAACTGCGATTTCCAGATCTTTATTTGGTACCTCAAAATATCCCTCTATATAATACTAAACAGAAATCATATGAAAAATAAAATTCCTGATAATATTGTTCTTGTTGCAGACTTAGATCTTGATGCTGCTTTTAGCATTACAAGCATACGCTGTATTTTCGTGGACATCGGCAATATTACATACCTAATGTGCTTCAACAAATCATATCCTTTTTATTTGTTGGTCAATATTTAAAAGAATTATATTGATGGAAAGAGAATAGAATAAGCATTCCAATGATGTTAATTTATTTTTCTTTTATGCGTTCAATATTTTTATGCTTCAAGTTAAAAATGAAAAAAACAGTAAAAAATGATAACAAAAAAGGAAACAGTTTTTTCAATGCTTACATTTTATACATTACATTTGGATACATATGCACAGGGTTAATTTTGATTGGATATGGCTGAAATTTTACAGGCTATATAAACATAGAAGTCCATCTACTGGTGTTTGATTTATATTTTTATGACCACAGGAAGCAAAGTTACAACCGAGCAAAGTTGACAAAGAATATTTCAAAATTGATAAGATAAATCGGCATATATCATCCATTTTCATATAGATAATAGTTTCAGAATTATTTTCATGTATAATATGTAAATATTTGATAATTATTAATTGCGCAGAATTTTCTTTCAAATGTTATCTTTTATAGAAATCAAATCCGCTTACAGAAAAACTGTTGCTAAGCGTGTCATGCGCTGAGCTGACTAAAGTATTCTCTTAAAAATAAAAACTGTCTTACTAGACTAAGTCATTTTTTTGAGTTTGTCAATTTAAAAAAATTATTTTCAAGTTTCTCAAATTTGATTTCCAAACAATACTATTTGTTGTTTAGTAGTCAAAAAAAAAAAAAATTAAAAAAAAATAACAAATAGAAGGTATTTGTGCACTTATGCTACCATGCTGAAATAATAGTTATTATTTAGAAACCCATTCTTAACATGGGGTGTTTTTTGTTAATTATTCTGTACTTTCACCTAACAATTAAATAAAAACAATATCATGAAACTTGAATTTATTTTTAACTCCTTGTCAAGACCATTTTTTTGAATCTGTAAAACAAACCCGTTTTTTTTTTATTAACTGAGGATATCTAAATAATAATAATTAGGTGGCTCGATAAAGTATTTCATTGTGATGTGTTTTGTAAATTTTTACCTTGTTTCCACCTTAACATTTTTCTTTAAAAGGACTATCTTTAGAGGTATTCGAGTATGCTGAAAACGAATATCACATTTAAATTTTCCGCAAATAAGTAGCTTTCCAGATATTAAGCAATGTCATTTCTTACATTATTGCTGGTGGCCTTCTTGGTATGCGCGTTTATGCATAGTTTCTCAGGGTTGTGTTAGCACGCCTGTGCGTACCAAGATAGCCACCAGCGCTAACATAAGAAATGACATTGCTTAATATCCGGAAAACTACTTATTTGCAGAAAATTTAAATGCGATATTCGTTTTCAGCATACCCTATAACCTATAAACGTAATCATTTTAAATGTTATGATGGAAACAAGGTAGAAAATTACCATTTTATTTCTTTGTTTACATAGTTGAATTTTCGGTAAAACAACAGAATAGAAATGAAAAAAAAATTACCATCAACTGGTGAATATATAGTTATTGCTTATCAGGATTCCTGGTATCCTGGTACTGTGAAAGCTACATCGAAGATTCATGTAAAGTACAATTTATGGTTGCATCTCAGAAAATAGTATATTTTTGGCCAGATAGAGAGGATTTACAAAATTGAAAATTGGACTGGTCCCAAAATGCATAAGTTCTGGTCAACTATGGGAATTTACAGCAATCCAAAATCTATATTAAAAATTTTCTTCAATTTATTTCTGAGATTAATTCATATCTACTCAATTTTTTTTTTCTTTGAGGGGAGTAGTAAATACCGGCCATCCATTGCTCTTTAGGCATTCAATGGCTACACCCAAAATTAAGCTCTCCTTTGGTGAGGAGGCAGGAAAATGCCTATTCTCAATAAAGCTATATTTAAATACAACTATAATTAACAATACACATGAAAAAATTGAAATAGCTTTAAATATTTCAATATTAGTATCTATAGAAAGAGCTTGATCAGCTTAGAAAGAATCTTTTTAATTTTTTTAAAAACCAATTAAAATTAAGGAAGTTATGACTATTTTTGTACCTCACATGTTTGGATATTTTTCCATCTTTAAGACCATATGCGTTTTGTCACATTTTTTACACTACTTTTTCAGTAAAAATACTATATCTTTGTTAAAACAAAAGATTAAGCAATGAAATTTACCATATAAGTATATTTTTGTGCTAGGAATTAGAATATGCTACTGAAAATCTCCAAAAATTAATGGTTTCCAAATAATCTGCAGTAAATGCACATAAATATGTTGCAATTCCTTAAAAATGCCATGTATCCATTAAAAGAAAAGAAGTTAAAGAACTCAAAGCTGAATTGTGATGCATTATATGTACAAATAACTGAAATCGAAATCTAGGACTGTTTAAAAATAAATATATTGCAATATTTCTTTGGGGTTATTATAGATTAATACTTTTCATTAACCCCCCACCCCAACTGACCACCTCTCCAAAATATGCGATTTTACCTTTGTAGGCAATTACGTGTGAATTCCTTAAAAAAAAAAAAAACTTTCATGAAAGATAAATAAGTATTATTTTAGAATTTTATGTAAAACGATTCCCCATTTTGAGCCATTCTAGCATTTTAGGACGGTTAACCATCTTTTTGTTTCTATTGGAGATAAATCCTGTATGCCCCTGCCTTTTTCTTTGTTTTTTTTTCTAAAGCCAATTATGTGTGGTTTTAAGAGCGTCTTTGTGCAATTATGAGAGGGTGGGAAGGTTACCACTCTGACTTTGGGTTAATGATAGAGCTAAGGAAAATTGTGTGTATACCCTGAAGATTTGATAGAAACAAAACAAAAACAATTTTAGAATTTAGAGTGGGGGTTAGTTTTACATAAATTTAATGTAAAATTATTCACGATTTTGAGACTATTCTAACGTTTTAGGACAGTTGACTAATTTATTTTTTATGGGTGATAAATGGTGCACTTTTCTTTAAGGAAGGATTTTTTTTTTTTTTAGACACTTATATGTAGCTTACCAAGGAAATTTATTTTGGTGAGGAGTTTGCCACTTAAATTAGCGTTATTGTTAGGGCTAAAGAAGGTTTTAAGAGGAGGAGGCTTGCCACTTGTACCTAGGGTTAGAGGTAGGATTAAGGGAGTTTTTTTTAAGAAGGCATTTGACCCCCATATTTACGGTTAATGGGTCATAATTATTGGCTTTTGAAAATGTTATGCCTTAGATTTTGGACATCAAATTTCTTTTAAATATGAAATTTATTTTTGTTTGTTTGTCGTAATTCTTAAGGGGTGTGAAACTTAACAAGAATTACAACAAATAGACAAAAATGAATTTCATTTAAAACAAGTGACTTCACTAACAGAAAACGTGACATTTGGAAAACTTATTAAGTATTTTTGCCCACTTATTTAAATATCAAAAGACATTGTTTGTTAAAGCTAACAAATCGTTCACAAATTTTTGATAAATTTGGTTTTTATTTCTTGTCCGAGTGACACATTATTTTGTTAAGTTTTCCAGTTTTAGATGTTTTATTTTTTATTTCTCTACCTGGACTTCGGGTCAAGATCACAGTGTAGTATTCTGATGCTACACTTCGCCTTTTCTGTCCTCTGTCAGTGAAGGAGAAATCATTCATGACGGAGACAATTTTTATGTTTGTTTCTATCCAGATTAACCCTTTTGGGGAAGCTGGATTTTCCTCACATTAACTGACCTTGCTTGGATTACTTTAAAATTATATATTCTGATAACCGAATAGCTCTAGTTAAAGCTAATTATATTCTGATAATATGAGCTCCAACTAAATATGTAAGAACATTTTTTTTTTATATTTATATTTTCATTTTTTTTTATTTTTAATTCATGCTGGAATAAAAAACAAAAAAAACAGTTTGTTTACAGTAAAGTAATTTATATCAGCGATAGTAGCTGCTGCTGCTTCTACAGATCGCTTTTGAATACTTTTTAAAAATAGAACGATTTTTTTTCCAGTTATCATGATTTTAAATTGCTTGGTACCACAAGATAAAGGCAATTATATTTTTTATTTTTAACGGATAAATGTAGTAAAAAGATTGATTTAGTGGGTGTCCAAAGAAATTTTTTTTCAAAATTTTCCAAACTCATCATGTTGAAGTCTTTTTTAATACAACAAAAACGTGAGCTGGCAAAAGAATTTTGGACTACCGAATCTATTAAAAGTGATATCTCTTCTAGTTAATTTCTAAATTTCATGACGAAATTCTTAAGAGAATCGCGGTACGACCACTTACAAATCGGGGGGGGGGGGGGGGTAATTATAAAATCTTATCGAAAACACTGTTTTATGATAACATTTTTAGCACTTTATTTACTTAAACTCTTAAAATATATGATGTACATTATTATTTATTAATTTATTTGAAAGTATATTCATTTTCGAATGAAACGGTGGTATTTTGAGGACTTAAGTTGCTTTGGTTTTTAAAATATGATGATTTTAGCAGAATCCCCTTGAAATCTGTAATTATCCAAAGCGTTTTATCGTCTGTGTATTGCTACTATATTACTTAGTTTTGTTCATAAATAGACTCCCACTATATGATACCATGCGCCAGTTTAAAAAAATTGAAATTTGTACATCTGAATTTATAATTCATGGCTTATGGTAAAGAGATACATCAGATTTGACTGCATAATCAGAAAGAGCACACAATTGTACATAAGAATGCCAAGTTTCATGAGAATAGCTTGAAAAATAAATAAATGGTGGTGAAATTACTGAATTTCTTGAAATGTTGAGGTTTGTAATTTAACCCACTTTTTCCAAAGGAAAATGTCCACGGAAAAGCCTAAATTTTGGCACTTAAAATTCTCATAACCTTTGAACTACTGATGGTATTTGCATAATTCAAACGGTTTTAAGCATCTTTTATGTAGTTCTTTTCATGCAAGTTGATAAAATAACAATTATCTAAAAAGAAAAAAATCAACTTGTAATGCTACTGCTCTAGAGGCGTGTTTTGTCAATTTATGATTGGGCAAACCAATTAATATTGTTCATAGCATCTTTAGCACTTGATATAAGAATACATTCTATATATCCACCATTAAATAGATTAACTGATATATCTGTACCTGCGCTTAATGCAATATACAATGTCAAAGAAAAGTATATATATATAATGTGGACAGGACCTTATTGGAATATATATTGGTGACTAAACCATTTTGTAGCAATACACATGGATGATAAAATGCTTTGGATATTCACAGATTTCAAGGGGCTTCTGCTTAGTTATATTTTACAAACTAAAGCACTTTTCTAAATTTTTTCTAAAGTTTTCTAAATACCATCGTTTTGTTCGGAAATGAATTAATAAATAGTAACATACATTATATTTTTTTAAAAATTTTAAGCAAATAAAGTGATAAAAATATAACATCATAAAATAGCGTTTTCGGTAAGATTTTGTAACGACCCCCCCCCCCTCTGATTTGTTTGAAATGTCCGTATTGTGTTTGCAATAAAATGATTTATATGAAATTTGGAAACTAGCCAGAAGGAATTTCAATTTTAATAGTCTCGGGTGTCCGAAATATATTTGACCACTCGTTTTTTTTTGTTGTGTTAAAAAAAAGATTTCAACATGACGAGTGGAAAATTTTGAAAAAAAAATTTCTTCGGATACCCACTTTTAAAAACAATCTTTTTACTATGTTTATCTGTTGAAAGAAAAATAGTATGTTATTTTGTCTTGTGGTACGTAGCAATTTAAAAACATGACATCGGGAAAAAAATTGTTTTTAGTTTGAATCTAGACGAATATCGTATTAGTAATAGCATCGGCAGCACGGTGTAAACAGACATTTTTTTTTTTGTTGATTTTTATTCCAGATCGACTTTTTTTTTTTTTTTTTTAACGAAATTCTGGTTATAAAAACAATTTCTTAAATGTTTAGCTGGAGCTATTTTGTTATCAACCATATAAATATTTAAAAAATTTAGATAGTAGTCAAATTTAAAAAATATTGTTTCAATTTGAATAACAGAAGATGTGAAATATGATTTTTTTTTTAAATTTGCGTCTTATGTTTTCAGCAGATTATTATTGAATGGAAACTAATCCACCCGATTATAAAAAAAAAATTTTTTTAAATGCAAGATCGATATTTAAATATTTGTTGGAGGTGCTCAGAACAAAACCAGTAGAAAAAGACATTAAATGAAATTAAAAATCAAAATCAAATTAATTCAAATTTGTGAACAATTTTTCAACTTTGGCAAAAAGTTTTTTGGTACTTCTACAGTTTATCGCCAAACATGGAGATGCCATTTTTATGGGGCACCTGTCATTAAAATCAGAGGGAGGAATTAGTATTTTAAATTATGAGTGAAGTAGGAAATAAACAACAAAAAAATTACAAAAGTGTTTTATTAAAATTGTATTTTCTTAAAGACTTTTCAATAAATGTCTTTACAATTATATTTTCATACATTTTTATACAATAAATGTTTTTGTTTTCAAATGGTGCTCGCCCAGTTTAAACAATTATAAATATGTCATTTTCATTTTCTGTTTTTAATAAAAAAATTAGGTACTGGCAAAAATGGCCAAATAAAGATAGAGGAACCTAGTTTTGAAAGCCAGTTTATCATAATTTTTTGTAGGTTTCCGACTACTTTTTAATTGTATTTGAAAGATTAGAGACTAAAGTTAATTTCCTAAAGGAAAAACAGTGAAAAAAAAAGTTATGAAAAATGTTTTCATGGCAAGCTAACCAATTCAGCTAAATTTTGAAGTTAAATAAATTCATTGTAAAAATCCTTTAAAAGATAAATATTAGTTTTCTGGGTCTATTTAAAAAATAATCAATAAAGTAAAATCCTAAGATATTGAATTAAATTAAAAAAAAACACCTTGTTTGTACAAAAAATAGCTTCATTAGTCCCCAAAAAAGCAAGTAATTCTGCCGTTTGCCAAAATGCAGCAAATAAAGGTTTGTAAACACAATTATACAGAAGCCCAAAATTTCAGCCGATCGAAACGCTATTTCAAAATGAAATCATGATATTAAAAGGAGGTAGGGGTGGCAGTTTTCTTCTTTTTTTTTCCCTCCTATTCTGAATGTTTGTATCAACTTTTATCATTTTTTAATTTATTTTTCTATGTTCCTGTTTTTAAATTGAATTTTTTAAAAATTATTGTTCAAGTAAAAATTATGTTACTCCGAAAGTTTCACATTCATGTGAGCAAGGAAATTATTAAAATCTAGCATATAAAAATTATGCGAAATCTGTAATTTTAAAAAAAAGAAAATGTAGAAATATTTTTGCTATTATAATTTTTTTTTGTGTGTGTGTGAAAATAAGTAATGCTTAATTCAATGGTAATATCGGTAGTTCGAGAAATTAATTTTTCTTCGAGTTATATCGAATTCATTAATACGGACTTTAGGAGCTTTTTTCGCAATGTTCCTGTAAAAATTAATTTTTTTAAAGTTATAATTTACGATGCTTTATTTTCATAGAAAAAGGAAAAAAAATTTTTTTTTTTTTTCTACAGAAAACCATAACTTTAGTAAAGGTATTTTTTGTTCAAACAAAATAATGCATTCCCACTAAAATAAAAATAATGGGTTCATTACATTCCGTGATCATTATTTTATAAATACTGAAAATTTCGTTAAAATTGGTTAATTTCCTGATTTTTGGTGAATTTTTAAGTAAATGGAGGGGTCAAAATGTAGAAACATTTTGAACATCAGCATTCATTTTGCCTGTACAAAAATAAAATACATACGATTCCTGAAAAACTTTCCCATTTTTATTAATTAAATCCAAACATTTCCAATTAAACAATTATGGATATATGTTTTCTTTCACTTTATTTACTTTTTTCTTTTTCATAGTTCTTTCCGGAATAATTAATATCTAGTTTAATTTTTTTGTTATTTATTTCCTACTTCGGCCATAGTTTAAAATACTGATTACTTCCTGATTTTAATGACAGTTGCCTGAAAAAATAGCTTCTCCATTTTTGGCAGTAAACTGTAGAAGTACCGTTTTTTTTTTTTTTTTTTTTCTATATATTTAAATAGGTGGAACAAAAAAAACTTCGTACTTTACTAAAGATCATGTTTTCTGAGAGTGACATCACTTGTTTTATTACATTGTTATTACATTTATTTTTGACTGTTTGTTTTAATTCTTGTAAAGTTTTACAATAGATGTCAAACACGCTTTTAACAAAAAAAAATAACTCACTTAATCTTACGTCTGACCCTAGGCACGAGTAGTAAGCCTTCTCTTAAAACCTTAGTCCTAACAATAATGCTAAGTCCGAGTAGCAGAGCTCCTCACCAAACAAAATTCCTCGATAAGCTACATATCAGCATCAAAAAGAAGACTTTTCCTTAAAGAAAAGTGCACATGATTAATCTACCAGAAAAAATAAATTTGTCAACTGTCCTAAAATGCTAGAATGGTTTCGAAATTATTTTACATTAAATTCATGTGAAACTAACCCCCACTAAATTCTAAAATTGTTTTTGTTTTGTTTTTATCAAGTCTTTAGAATGTTCACACATAAATTCCCTTAGCCCTATCATTAACCCAAAGTCAGAATGGCAACCTCTCCACCTTCTCATAATTGCATAAAGACTCTCTTAAAACCACACATAATCGCCTTTTGGAAAAAATTAAAAAAAAAAAAAAAAAAAAACTCCCAGAAAAAAAAAAAAATGGGGTAAGTGCCCTAAAATGCTGGAATGGTTTAAGATGGGAAATCATTTTACATTAAAGTCCATAATAATTTTTTTTTACCTTTCATTAAAGTTTTTCAAAGTGTTCTCACGTAATTGTCTATAAAGGTAGAATCACATGTTTTGGAGAGGTGGTCAGATGGGAAGGTATTAATACCAAAGAAATATTTCAATATATTCATTTTTAAATAGTTCTCTAACTTGTTTTCTTTTAATGGATACATGTCATTTTTAAGCAATACAGCATATTTATGTGAATTTACTGCAGATTATTTGGAGACCATTAATTTTTGGAGATTTTCAGTAGCATATTCTAATTCCTTGTACAAAAATATACTTATATGGCAAATTTCATTGCTTAATCTTCTGTTTTAACAAAGATATAGTATTTTTACTAAAAAAGTAGTGTAAAAAATGTGACAAAACGCATATGGTCTTAAAGAGGGGAAAATATCCAAATGTGTGAGGCACAAAAATAGTCATAACTTCCTTAATTTTAATTGGATTTAAAAAATTTAAAAAGATTCTTTCTTAGCTCATCAAGCTATTTCTATGCATACCAATATTGAAATATTTTAAGCCATTTCAATTTTTTCATGTGTATTGCTACATTTTTGTTTCATAAGGAGAAAAGATAAAAAACTCTCAACCAACAAGTACAAACTTATCTGATCAGCTACAAAAATATTTAATCTTAATTGGTAATGGATTCATTACGATGGTTGTTAAAATAGATGCTGATATTCCAGCTATAATACTTTACACGGACGACCAAATTAAGGATCTTTGCTCCTGTATGGATGACAAGTCTATAATTGGGATTGATAGAACATTCAACTTAGGTCCTTATTTTCTGACATTGATGAGATTTAAAAATACAAAAATACTTAAAAGAACAACCAAGAATAATCCAGTATTCATTGGCCCAATACTCTTACATAGGAAGTCAACTTATGAAGTCTACCACACATTTTTTAGCGATATAGCATCTAAGATGGCAAAAAAAAAAAATTTTTTTTTAAATCTTGCTGATCAAATTTAGATTGGATCAGATCAAGAGAAAGCCATCATGAAAGCATTGGATGCAGTATTTGGGAATGCAATATGTTTATGTGCTAGACATTTGAAGGAAAACTTGGTCAGATTTGTAAATGATGCCAAATGCATACAAACAATCAATAAAAAATATATTTTGTGGAAAATATGGCCTGTTAGAAGCAAAAAATGAATCAGTTTAATTTTGCATTAAATGCAATTAATGAAATTGATTTGGATCCACGAAATGATTCATACATGCAAGCTATGATTGAAAAAAATTTACAACTATGTATGCAGACCAAGATGAGAGAATAAAAATTTTAAAACATGGACAAATAATAACACTGAATCCATGAATCATGTCATCAAAAATTTTCCAGGATGGAAAATTGTTTTCCCTGAACAACTTATTGAAAATCTGAGAGACCTGATTAGAATTCAGTACATTGATGTGAAAAAGGCCAATATACAATACAGGAAATTTTTACATAGAAAAATTTATTCCAATAAACGAATGGAATCCTTTTTCAGAAAAACGAAAATAAAAGTATATATGAAAAGCTTCTATTTGGAAAACTTGGAAAATTAATATTGAGTGATGGGAAGTTTGAAATTGGTGAAGCATTAAAACATTTAGCATGTAAACCTGGTTAAAATAAAAACGGGTAAAGTCGACCAAGACTATAGAAATAAAGAATTTGTCTTTGTGTTTTGCATATAATTAAAAACAGGTGAATTTTATCTATCTATATATATATATACTAGCGGGGGTACCTGGCGTTGCCCGGGTGTTTGGAGGTGTGCGTTGGTAGGGGGGGTATTTAGATTCAAACAACCCTGTTACAAAAAAAAAAAAAAAACGTTGGCCAGTTGTTTGGAGGTGTAAAAGAAAGAAAAAAAATAGTTTTAGTATAACGGTAGGCTTGAACCCCGAACGTTTGACGCGGAGGTGGAAAAGAAATGGAAAAAAAAAACTCTGCGACCTAACCATCTCAACCACGGGAACAGATGAATTGATAAGTGTGTTAAGTTGACATTTATAAACCGACACGTCATTAAATAATAGAAACTGACTTTGGTTTGATAAAATTGTGTTTGGCGTACTGCTGAATTATTTTTTCTAAAGAATAAAATTTATAAAGTTAATGTCTAGACATTTTCCTAACAAATAAGCATAAAAATATATATGAAAAATCACGTTTACTATTTTTTCAAAATCAAAATTATGCACCCAGGATGAAGTTGGCTTTTTTCCTTGTTCTTAAACAAAACTGACTTTGGCTTGATAAGATTGTGTTTGGCGTACCGCTTAATTATTGTTTCTAAAGAATAAAATTGAATAAAGTTTATTTTTGCAAGAATGTTTAGATATTTATCTAGCGAATAAGCATATATATATATATATATATAAAAACATGTTTATTATTTTTTAAGAATAATTCAGCATTACACCAAACACAATTTTATTAAACCAAAGTCAATTTTGCTTAAAAAAAACAAAAGCTAACCTCATCCCCTGTCCATAATTTTTTTTTTTTTTTTAAATAATAAACATGTGTTTTCATATATATTTTTATGCTTATATGCTAGGTAAATGTCTAGACATTCTTGTAAAAATAAACTTTATTCAATTTTATTCTTTAGAAAAAATAATTTAGTGGTACGCCACATAGAAATTTATCAAAACAATTAGTTTTGTTTTACAATTGAAAACATTGACTTTAACTCCGTTGTTGGATTTAAAAAATAATAAACGCAGTTTTCCTATATAATTTATGTTTATTCGCTAGATAAAAATGTAAATGTAAGGGTTTTTTTTTCTCTTGAAAGTTTTTGACAGAATGAAATTTTACATTTGGCATACTTTTTGGCATGCTGGCATGCCAAAAAAGAATTACCCATTTTTTTTTTTCAGGCACAAATTTTACATACATGACATGCTAATACTAATTATCTGTTATAGAAAAATTCTTTGAACAGCTTTAACAAAATTCTTTATTTTTTTTGTAGCATGTCATTTTGTTGTGTATGTCAATTTTCCTTTTGTTGTATCATTTACTTAAACTCTTCATTAACTCTTATCCTCAAGTGTGTTTTATCCCTGATAACTAGTGACTCATTAAAAAAAACCCTGTTCTTATCCAGAAAGATGCACTTTGTCTAAAAACTCCCTCATTAAAGTGTGCTGTATCCTTAATAAGTTGCGACTCATTAGAAGAAAAAAAATTTTATTTTTACAAGTAAACAATGTGAGCCTTTGCTGGATAAGTTTTAATTGTTTTTGTTTTGTTTTAGGGAAAAACCTTATCTTGAGTGTGTTTTATCCTTGATAAGTAGCAACTTAAGAAAAAAAAACTTATCCAGAAAAGACTCATGTTTTTAATTTTACACGTGAACAGTGTGCCTTTCTGTATAAGTTTTAGTCGTTTTAATTTTTTACTTTTCAGAAAAAAAAAAAAAAAATCAGTGATTTTCTAGTTTTCAAAAAATATGAATAAAATCTTGTATAAATTGTAAAAAATAAACGGCAATTGGTTTTTGTCAGCCTATAAAAAGAGAATATTATTATGCAACACTGGCCGCAGGTTTCTAGCAGAGCTAGTCTTTGATGATGCGAAAATGCGGCTAAAATCTGACCATTCTACACAAGACCAGCACTCGGACACTTAGAAAATCGATTTTATTTTTTTAAAAACAAAGTAAACAAGTGAAAAAAATTTTTTTTTAATATTATGGTGGGGTATAGTATCTTTTAAAAACAATATCTCCTTCAAGAACGGCCATAAAATGTGTTTTCAGTCGATATTTATTCAATTAGGGACCAGTTTTCTTACCTAGCAAAAAGGGACTCATTTTCCGGGTACGAGTTTTCTAGGGACTGGATAAACCACAAAATATAAAAAGTAAAATTGGATTAAAAAAACAATCAGTAGTACTTATACTTGATTTCTTTTATTAACAGAAACTTTTTCAGACAAATTTCTATATCTATAAGCTTAATTTTATTTTATCTTTTTTTATTTTAATAAATTTTCTAGTCTCTTATTTTTTAATTTTTTTTTTGTAATATTAATCTTGAACTTTATGATTAAGTGCCGAAAACTTTTATATATATATATATATATATATATATATATATATATATATATAAATCAAAGCTTTAAAAAAAAATTTTGTTTTTCATTTTTAAATGACTTGATATCATTTTTCTTGCACTTTAATCTTTTTAGGTTGAACGTTATTACCAGCGTGCATTAGAAATTTACCAAAAGGAACTGGGACCAGATGATCCAAATGTTGCAAAGACCAAAAATAATTTGGTAATTTTTTCTCATCTTTGAATCTTTTAGAAATATAATTATTACATTTTTCTTTATTGAAATAAATCACAATTTAGATCAAAATATGTCTACAAAATATATTTAATAGTAGGACCACATACAAGTTCCATGACTGCTCTCTTATCTAACAATACCAGAAAACATGCTGGACAAGGCACACAATACTTCTTAATCTAACATAGTTTTTTAATCTGTAATTAGGAAATTTCTTTTATGTCCATCAAAATAAGTTATATGGCTGGATTCACAATAAATTTTTCTTTAAAATAATATTTTAATATTTTTGCTGTATATTCCAAGAAATCTTAATTTAAATTCGACTATTAACGATAAAATGTGCCAGCATAGCATGCCTTTGGAACATCTCAAAGTTGAGGTTTTATAGTACAAAGCTAAGTCAAGATAGAAACTTCATTTAAATGGTATTTACTAGTCACTATATTAATTTATTTTGTCCTAAAATTTGAAAAGTAATGGGTGAACACTTTTTATATATTCGAGCGTCAATAATATTAGATTTTTGTGTGCGCCATGAAATGCACAAAAATTTACAAAATATTTTATGCTCAAACTAACTTACAATAATGAAGTATTCATTTCTTTTATTTTTTTATTATTTGAAAAATGTAAGTTTTTATTATGAAAAGAAAAAAAAATTTTTTTAATAGATTCTTTGAAAAAGAATGACCAACGATAAGCATTAGTGTTTTTTGTTGTTTTTTTTTTTTTCAAGGGCTGAATTAAAAATGTTAGAGCATGTCAAAGTTGAGACTGTAATATAAAGCTAAACTTCATTCAAATGGTATTTAATAGCCAATATACAAATTTCTTTTAGTCATAAAATTTGAAGAGAATTGGTTGAACACTTTTTATGTACGCATCAATAGAAATGATGATGAACGTTAACAATGAGATTTTTTGTGTGATGTGATGCACACAAAAAATTTATAAAACGTTTGTGAATGTTAAACTGACTTATAATGATGACATATTTATTCCTTTACTTTTTTATTGTCTACTGAAAAATTAAAACATTTGATTATGTTTCAAATATTTTTTTGATACTTACGCAAAGTAGTTACCATGCTGAAATAATATTATTTAGAAACCCATTTTAATATAGAGAGGTGTTTTGTAATTATTCTGTACTTTCACCTAACAATTTAATAAACAAAAAATACTGTAAAAACTTGAATTTAACTTTAAAATACTATAAAATATTTCATGGTATCTTCCTTGCATACGCACATTTTTTCTTGATTTAGTATTTTGAATATAATTTTGTATATTTTTCTATGAAGCCTCCAGATGTTTTATGATTTTTAGACATACTTTCCAGTATATATTTATATATTTTCCCTGCTTTATAATGTTTTCAAATAATAAGACTAAGAATAATTGTTATTTTGTTGGATTCTGGTAATTCTCAAATTTTAAATATTAGTATTAGATAGTGACATTTTTGCACAGTGAACGGACTTATTCATAGAAATCAGAAAGTTGTCAAATGGATACATTCTTCAGTTAATTTGACACAAATCATTCAGTTTCCAAAAATTTTTATGTGCAAAAAATTTCACAATATTTTGTTCAACAACTAGATACTTTGAGAGTCAAAGTTTATAGACTAATTAGAAAAAGAGCAAAATTAAGAAACCTTGCTGAAATTAAAGAACAATAAAAATAGGAATTTCTTGTTCAATGTAAAACCTGATTCATAAAAATCTCAGTATTTTTAGATTATGATTGCTACTTTCCCACCCTCTTGATGTGGTTGATAATAATTCATAGCTTATATTCTTCAGTCATGATGTTCCTTTCAAAGTCATATATAAAAAGTGTAAATACAATACTGCATTTTTTATTGATGGAATTTAGTTTTATGTACTTGAAAACATCATTGCAATCTGTATAAAATTTTATTTAATTTGATATACACCCAGCCATATTTTATTAATACTTTCTATGAATCATATCATGGTAGCCATTTTGGATTTTTCAGTTGCCACCTTGGAGTTTTCATGGTGTGATGATGACAAATGGTAATGTCCATCAGAATAATATTTCATGTGATGATAAAGCCTTTCCTGACATTTTTTTTTAGCTGTTTTTATATTTCTACTTAAAGTTGTTAAAATTAAACTTAAATATGCTAATTAGTCCATAAGTTACTAAGATGATCATAAAAACAGCCATCTTCATGGTGTTATAATAATGTGTTCAAAATTTTATCATAATACCTTAAAAAGATCCGAAGCTGCAGCTTTTTAAATATGGGTTAGTCTGTGACTTAAAATGGTAGGAAATTTGCACAATTTATTGTGCAAATTTCCTACCATTTTAAGTCACAAGCTTTTATGCATTGGAGTAGGACTGACTTCAGACAAAATGTCCAGTGAATCATGCATTTTCCGATACTTTCAATGGTCATAACTCCAGCTCTAATGAATTAATTTAAAAAAAAAAACTAAAGATATTATTTCTTTGTTTTTTTTTAATGCTCATTTTAATAATTCTTAATTTGAGTTTCTTGGGTGTAATTTAAAAAAAAATGGTGTAGTATTGCTACTTCATCTGCTTGCCGAATTCAGTCTTACCTCTTGGGGATAGAGCCTCTTTAGTCTTAGTTGAGAAACGTTCTTGTCAGCCACTTAACCAGTTTAGGAGTAAACTTTTCTTATTAGCTAACCATGTAACCACCTCTCTTTCTATTGAATTTTAAAACTTATCAACAGGATGATAGAATTTGATTTTCAAACAATTAATTTTAAAATGGGAAAAATCTGAATTTCTTAACCTAACAACACTAATTAATTTTTTAATTACTTGAATATATATATTATCATTGTTGATGGGACAATCTCATTTAAAATTGTTGTCAAAGGTGACAGCATATATACAAACATGAATGATACACTAGACACAAGGTCATGAATTTGAGGGAACTACCTGATGTGTTTGCTTTCAACTAATGGTAATCTTAACTAGATTAGTATTTGTGAGTTACATGCAGATTATTGCTATTCAGCATGTTATACATTATGCTCACTTTTCTAATTACCTTTATTCTACATTTACTCTATGAACTAAACTGTTAATGATCTGAGTTTCTATTTGCAATTTTGATTGTTGAGATTTAAAAAAGTGCGATGTAGAGTGGTTAGTTGATGTTGAGATGAAAAATAGCCATTGTTGACCACATATGTAGGCATCTGACACAGCTGACTTGAACTGAATAAAAAAAGGTCAGCAGAGCCTCCCTCCTCTCTACCAACATCTTTATATTAAAATCAAATTTGTTTAACAGTGTTGACAGGAATATAAGTTAGATCAGCATGCATGTAATAGAGTGGAAGCCTAACTGAGTCTTAAGTTATGTAATTCTTTTTGGGTTCATTTTTGCTTTTCATCACCATGGAAGAAGAGGTGAGAGAAAATATGTCCGTCTACATTGAGGTATCAACTGGAATTGGTTTGTGTTTAGGAAAAATGCACACATGCACAATATGTCGCAAAATTTGAGCAAAGCAGCATATGTGCAAGAGATTACATGCAAAATATGTTTAAATAAGATTTTATTCATGTAAATACTACAAAATGGAGAAACTTAATAACATAATGTTAGGCATTAAAACAATAAGAACTGTATTGATGAAAATATTTTATTTTAGGCATCAGCATACTTGAAGCAAGGAAAATACAAACAGGCTGAAATTCTGTATAAAGAAGTCCTCACCAGAGCACATGAGAAAGAATTTGGCAAAGTCGATGGTATGAATCTTTTATACTTTATATCAAATAAATATTTATTTCAATACTTTCCTCATCAGTTATTAAATTGCATGTTTCAATAAAAGAATAATAAACTTCCATTTATCATACTGTCACTCTTCAAAGGAGGGTGTAATGTCTAGGCTGGTTGCATGACAACAGAACAGATATTACTTACCTCCACATACTCAAAGGAAGGAGTATAGCAAACTTTTGTTAGTAAAAGTTTTTTTTAAATTCCAATTAAAAAAAATGATATTGGAAAGTGCTACCAAATGTTTATTTTTAAATATTTTGTATTAGAATTATACAATGTTTAAGAACAATTGTTTGTAAAACTTTATTCAAGAAAGTTTAAATTTGTGCTATAAGTGTTTGTTTTTATAAAAAGTTGTATTTTTGTTATGCACACTGAACATATTTGTGAATTGTATAAACAATTCATTTTTTTTATTACAGATGACAACAAACCTATCTGGATGCAAGCTGAAGAACGAGAGGAAAACAAGGTACGATCCATAATTTTAGACTTAAACAAAACAAAAACTCATTGAGTTTGTATTAGTGTTTGAATTAGGAAAAAAATGTTTCAAAGCCAATTAAATTTTTAAAAATACAAAACAAAAATCAGATGCGATTTCTTTGCTTTTTAGCGGAATCCCATCTTTTTAATCCAGAAATGGATTTCTGCTTAAATCACTAGAGTGTTTCATGGATAGAAGTTTCCAGCATTTTTTCTTTTTACCAAAATTCGTTTTTGTTTTGTTTTTTATGCAGTGGATGCTGATTTTTCCTTTTATGACAATTCTCTTTAAAAACAAAAAAATCTTCAAATAATTCATGAAGGGGTAGAGGAGTTAAATAACTTTTTTTTTGTCACAGAATAACTTACTGTTTCCTTCCTCCACCATGATTTTTCTGTTAATTTTGATTTTCTTAGTTGAAACTGATTGGGGTTGTTTATAAAACATTGTTTTTTGTGCTGCTCTCTTTCCACATTAACAGAGAGGCTTTAATCCTCATGTTGGGAAATTCATCTAGATTCTTTGCCATTGACAATTTGCATCCCTGAAAAAAAAATATATATATAATCTGAAATTAGTCTCTTGTTGCTCTCACTGTTTTCCTCTCTCTTTTACTCTGCAGTTATGGGTTAAATAATATTATTACTAGAAGTGATGTACTTTTTGTTTGTAATATATACATATGGACTAGTTTAATCTTTTTATTCATTCCATTTTTATTATCTTTATATGCTAATAGTAGAAATACACATGGACGATAAAATGCTTTGGCTAATCACAGATTTCAAGGGGTTTCTGCTAAAATAGTTATATTTTATATACCAAAGCACTTTAAGTTTTCAAAATACCACCGTTTTGTTCAGAAATAAATATAAATAAATTAAATAATAACGTATATTATATTTTCAAAAAGTTTTAAGTAAATAAATTGATAAAAATAGCATTTTCGGTAAGATTTTGTAACCCCCCCTCCTTTTTGTAAACGCTCGTACTGCATTTCTGTGGTAATATTTTTGAGTGTCTGAAATATATTTGACCACTCGTTTTTTGTTGTTAAAAAAAAGATTTCAACATCACGAGTGTGGAAAATTTTGAAAAAAATTTTCTTCAGACACCCACTTTTAAAAACAATCTTTTTACTATGTTTTCTGTTGAAAGAATAATAGTATATTGTTTGCCTTGTGGTACGTAGCAATTTAAAAATATGATATCGAGAGAAAAAAATCGATTTTAGTTTGAATCTAGACTGATGTAGTATTAGTAATAGAAGCAGCAGCAATAACCTGGCGTAAATAGACGTTTTTTTTGTTGATTTTTATTCCAGATCGACTTTTTTTAAATTAAAATTCTGGTTATAAAAAAAAATATTTTACATGTTTAGTTAGAGCTATTTTGTTATCAACCATCTAAATATTTAAAAAAATTTGGATAGTAGTCAAATTTAAAAAATATTGTTTTTCATTTTGAACAACAAAAGATGTGAAATATTTTTTTTGTTGTTGTTCACGTGTACGAGCGGTACAACCCTTTATATTTTTTTTAATTTGCATCTTATGTTTTCAGCAGATTATTATTGAATGGAAACTAATCTACCTGATTATAAAAAAAAAAATAGTGCAAAATCGATATTTAAATATTTGTTGGAGGTGCTCAGTTAAGGAACAAAACCAGTAGAAAAAGACATTAAATGTAATTAAAAATCAAATTAGTTCAAATTTGTGAATAATTTTTCAACTTTGGCAAAAAGTTTTTTGGTACTTCTACAGTTTATTGCTGAAAATGGAGATGCCATTTTTTCAGGCCTCTGCCGTTAAAATCAGAGGGAGAAATAAGTATTTTAAACTATGAAATAGGAAATAAATAATAAAATAATTACAAAAGTGTTTTATTAAAATTGTATTTTCTTAAAGACTTTTCAATAAATGTCTTTATTTTCATACATTTTTATACAATAAATGTTTTTATTTTCAAATGGCGCTCGCTCACTTTAAACAATTATGAATGTCATTTTATATATATATATATATATATATATATATATATATATATATATATATATGTTTCATGAAAAACTTTGCTGTTTTCATTAATTAAATCCAAACATTTCCAATTAACTAATTATGGTGTTCACTTTCACTTTATTTACATTTTTTTCATAGTTTTTTTCCGAAAGTAATTAATATCTAGTTTAATTTTTTTGTTATTTATTTCCTACTTCGGCCATAATTTAAAATATTGATTTCTTCCTGATTTTTATGATAGGTGCCCGAAAAAATGGCTTCTCCATTTTCGGCGATAAACTTTTTTTTTTTTCTTTTTTTTTTTTTAATTCTGGCATGGGTGCCCGGCGTTGCCTGGGTGTTTGGCGGTGTGTGTTGAGCAAGGAAAACAGGCTCAAACTCATACCGCGAAGGAGAAAAAGAACGGGGAAAAAACCTGACGTTTTTGTTGTTACGACCACTGCCAAACTGGAAGTGACGTAGCCTAGACAATCGAAAAGAGGGGATGACTTTTGAAAATATCGGTGAAAAAAGCGATCTCTCAGTGTAGAAAAGTGCCCGGTTGAGGGTAAAGAAATTAATGTTTTTAGCCAATTTTTCGGTATTTGTTGTCTGAAGGGTCGAGCTTCAAAACGATACTGATCTTGTGAAAATCTGTCGAAAGTTTTAGGCAGACATGCAAACATACATACATACATTTATATATTGGTAGCTTAAATTTTCGACCCAAACCAATTAAAAAGCTTGCCCTATCTCTGAATATCCTTTATGTAAAATTTCAAATATTTAGACCAGAAATTGTTTGAGTAATTTGGTAGAAACCACAGAGGTCAATTTTTTTTAACTTTGACTCCTATTATTACCCCTTTAGATTTATTGTTTTGGGCTCAAATCAAGTTAAGTTAGATCCATGTCCAAGAAACCTATACCTAAAATTTATATTGTTTATACCCAAAATTTGCGGAGGAGTTTGGTAGAGTTGTCAAAGGTCAAATCGTTGAATTTTGACCCCTTAACAGCCAAATTTCTATCTGAAAAAAGATTACAAAGATTTTCCTAAATCTCAGTACCCTGTATATCAAATTTCAAGTCTGTAGACTTAAAATTGACAGTTATTGTGTAGGGAAATACACACACACACACACACACACACACACACGCTCACTTTTATAGATATATAGATTTAAATAGGTAGGACAAAATACTTTATACTTTACTAAAGATCATGTTTTCTGTTAGTGATGTCACTTGTTTTAAATAACATTTATTTTTGACTGTTTGTTTTAATTCTTGTGAAGTTTTACAATAGATGTCAAACACTCTCTTAACAAAAAAAAAAATCAATCTTGCGTCCAACCCTAGGTACGAATAGCAAACCTCCTCCTAAAACCTTAGGCCTAACAATAACGCTAAGTCCGAGTAGCAGAGCTCCTCACCAAACAAAATTCCTCAGTAAGCTACATATAAGCATCAAAAAAGAAGACTTTTCCTTAAAGAAAAGTGCACATGATTAATCTCCCATAAAAAATAAATTTGTCAACTGTCCTAAAACGCTAGAATGGTTTCAAAATAGTAAATTATTTTACATTAAACTTTTGTGAAACTAACCGCCACTCTAAATTCTCAAATTGTTTTTTTGTTTCTATCAAGTCTTCAGAATGTTCACAGATAATTTCCCTTAGCCCTATGATTAACCCAAAGTCAGAATGGCAACCTCTCCACCTTTTCATAATTGCATAAAGACTCTCTTAAAACCACACACGCCTTTTAGAAGAAATTAAAAAAAACAAAAAAAAAAAACTGCCAGGATTTATCTACCATAGAAAAAAAATGGGTTAACTGCCCTAAAACGCTGGAATGGTTTAAGATGGGAAATAATTTTACATTAAATTCCAAAATAATTTTTTTTTTTATATTTCATTAAAGTTTTTCAAAGCGTTCTCACGTAATTGTCTATAAAGGTAGAATTACATATATTGGAGAGGTGGTCAGATGGGGAGGGGTAATGGAAGGTATTAATCTACGTTAATACAAAAGAAATATTTCAATATATTCATTTTAAAACAGTCCTAGATTTAGATTTCAGTTTTTTGTGCATATAATACATTACAATTCAGCTTTGAGTTCTCTAACTTTTTTTTTCAATGGCTACATGGCATTTTTAAGGAATTGCAGCATATTTATGTGCATTTATCGCAGATTATTTGGAAACCATTAGTTTCTGGAGATTTTCAGTAGCATATTCTGGTTCCTTGGACAGAAATACACTTACATAGCAAATTTCATTGCTTAGTCTTGTGTTTTAACAAAGATATAGTATTTTTACTGAAAAAGTAGTGCAAAAAATTTGACAAAACGCATATGGTCTTAAAGAAGTAAAAATACCCAAACACGCAAGGCACAAAAATAGTCACAACTTCCTTAATTTTAATTGGATTTAAAAAAATTTTAAAGATTCTTTCTTAGCTCATCAAGCTCTTTCTATGTATGCCATTATTAAAATACGTTAAGCCATTTTAATTTTTTCATGTGTATTGCCACTAATAGACAGAGAGACGAGCAAGAGTGATAGATACCATATAAGGATGTGGAGTAAGAATGTAAGAAAATAGTAATAGATGATTCATTTGGTAAGATAATTGCAGGTTGTGACTAATTATAACAAAATAAGTTTTTGTTATCTTTTTTAAATGTAGCTCAATCCCAAAACTGAACAATATTTTAGTGTCTATTTTGTATGATTAAAATGTAGGGGAAACATTTAGTATTGATTTTTTAAAAAAAAATTTTTAATATTGAGAAGCTAAATGTTAAATTTATTCATTCCACAGAAATACAATTTTTTTTTATATAACTGCAAGAAATTCTATCACATATTACAAAAATAGAGGTTGAAAAGGGAAATTAGGAGCAGTGTACAGGTGTAAACCATATTAGAATGGAGGAAGTGCAATAACAAGGAATCTGCTGATAATGCCCAACAGTCTCTCAATATTGGGACCCAGAAGTAAAGATAGTGACTGAAATGACCTTCAGTTCACAGTAAAAAGACACGGACATTGTTTCAAAATTGTTAAAATAGCAATTGATAAATTGTATTTGGATTATTCAGACTACTGTTCTCATTGCAAAAACCTCTGGTGCAAGGGATAAAAGTGCTAAATATAATCATTTCTGGAGGTCAAAGTATGATGAATACTAAAAATAAAATATTGAATTATGAATTATTTAAGATTTCTATCTGATTATGACTAACCTGATGAGAACAAACTACCTCTGTGGATTAAATAATTGAAATTCCATACAGATTCCATATTTCAATGAAACAAAACTGAATGTCAGCAGTTACATTGGTAGAATATTCAAAATGAGAATAGTACACTTTGTCAGTAACGTGAGATAAAAAAAACTATGTTAAACCTCCCACACGCCACAGGAGATCAAACGTAAAATGTGATTTAAAATCTCACTGAAAATGAAATGTTGAAATTGGTAACAACTTACGGGTGTATGTCTTAATAAAATGGAAAAGATGCAAGGTCAAGTATTACTCAGGCATTTAAAACTTTATTCCCCCAACCAAAATAACAAAATCAAAAATTGTTACATAATAACTTGGTACATATGATTTTTAAGATGATAGCTTGTTTCAAGTGACAGTATGGCTGGATTATTGGTTGAATTAGTATGGTGTTTTCAATACCAAAAATGAGCCATGAAACCAGCATGTCACTGAGGAGTCATCTCCTACTACTTTAAAACAATATTTTAAATAATAAATCTTTAATTTATACATTTCTTGTAAATGCAAGACACTTTTTGTATTCATTCATATAAATAGATAAATATTAACATTTTAATGATTTTATTTTTCTGAATTTTTGACATGATTTGGATTCTTCAGACTACTGTTATCATCTTGAGTGTTATTTTCGTATTTTGGTTGATGTAACCTCTGACCTATTGAGATGTAGGGGTGGGTGCCGCTCCTGGACTTGTATCACTTATCTTTGATTTTCAGCTTTTTAATGCTGAATGTTTAGTAAGGATACATCAAATATCTGTTTTTAGTCTTTGGTATGATGTACAAACAATTAAATCTCGTTTCTAGGCTCATTAATAAACATATTAATCATTTTACCAATATACCTGAAAACTAATGTTTTGGGATTATTTTCCCCCTTCCCCTCCAGTATAAATTATGAAACTTGATGATTATCTTGTTGGTACTAAACTAAATTTTTATACTGTTTTACATTCAAGAATACTTTTTAAAAATGTCATTTCAGGCTAAATACAAAGATGGATCCCCTCAACCGGATTATGGAAGTTGGCACAAAGCTGTTAAAGGGGACAGGTAATTAATTTTAAAAAATTTTTTTATTCCAACAAATATTACAAATTGTTTTTATATAAAATTTTCCTTAAATTGAATGCAAATCAATATATTTGGATTAAAAATCTTAACATTAAATTTATTTTCTTAGATTTAAAAATAATTTTTTTTTTCAAGATTGTTTTGATCATATGATTTGTTTTAAAGTTTGGTATCTATTGCGAAAAATGTAAAGTGTTTATAACTTAATTACTGTTGAATAAAGATGCTAATCAAATGATTAAATGTGATGATATTCTAAAACTTGCATTTTTAATATATTGATCAATAGATCAGTAATTGTAAATTGCTATTTGATAGCTGAAATCTTATAGAATCCATTATCTAGCATTTAATCTATTTTTAGATTTTAATGAAAGTTTTTTCTTTTCTAAAAATATAAATACATTTTGGTTTCTTAAATGTAAATGTAAAAATACTTTATGGCTAATATTAAAATAGTAACACTAATTTGAGTAATTTTATTTAATTATTCTAATAATTGAAATCCTTAAATTGTTGAATTTTTCACTCATTTCTCATTTATTAAATTTCAAACATGTCTTGGCTATAGTAATGAAAGTGTTAAAGTTCGCATAGATTATTGCATCTAGTAAAGAAATAGATATTATTGAAAACCTTGATAATACAAATTTAAAATCCATTACAATGATTGCTCTCCATGAAAAATTATATATTCATAACCAAATATGTAAATGTATAAGTAGGCTGTTAGTGATGTAAAATATGAAGAAAAACAAGCTAATGAAGGTCACATCTAGGTTATAAGTCTTTGTGTGTGTGTTTATATATAATTCATTTTTCAAAATCATTCACATATTAAATCAGTATATATGAACTGTTTAATATCACCAGGATAATAAATGCCTTTAATAATTGTGAGAGGTACCTCTTATTTGTAAAAAGAAGGCAAATCATGTCAGCTGCCAAGCAGAAATAACAGGATTAATGAATTTATCTGTTTTCATATTAGTAGGGCTTATTTTTGTTAATTTAAATAATTGTTTATTAATATTATAATTCCTATTATTATTAATTTTTTATCTATGTTATTGTTATGAGATTTAAATTTAAACATGTGTGAAATGAACATTCTTCACATGGCTAAACATACAGTCAACAGTGAATTTATTAAAATTAATTTGATACATTATTAGAATTTTGTTAATTTGATTATTAATTTCTTATCATTTTTTACTCATAATTTTTTTAATTTAAACTTAAATGGGTGTAACTATGAAAACTAATCTAGGAAAGTCATCTCACAATGAGGTAGTGACTGTATTAAAATTTATTATTTTATCTTATTTTTTATATATACTGTTGGAATTTATTAAAATATTAATTTGTTATAACAATTATTATTTTTTATATTTGTTTATTGCTTTTATTTTGAAAGTGAAACTTTAAGTATGTGTGTAATAGCGAATTTGGGACAAGTGTCACACAGAAAATAACAGGGGCAGTGGATTTATTAAAACTTATTTTTCAGATTATTAGAGTTCTTAGTTAATTTAATATTAATTTGTTATTAATATTCTAATTACTATTATATTTTTTATTATATATATATTGTTTTAAAACCTAAACATGCGTATAACAATGGCTATGAGTCCAGGACAGTCACCATACAGACACGCATACAATAATGGGACCATAATTTATTCAAATTTATTTACTTTCATTTAATTTTATTTAATTTTATATTATTAGAGTGTTTGTTGATTTGATTATATTTATTAATGTTATATTTAATATTTATATTATTTGTTTTTGAATTTAAACTATAAACATGTGTATATCAACAAATATGAATTCAGGACTGCCATCATGTAGAAATTAAGGATTTAGGAAAACTCGTCCTGGGAAAACTTGTCTCAGGAAAACTCGACCCCGGAAAACTCGTCCCCTTTCGCTAGGTAGGAAAACTGGTCCCTTATTGAATAAATATCGATTGAAAACACATTTTATGATCGTTCTTGAAGGAGATATTGTTTTTTAAAAGAGACTATAGCCCCCATAATATTTTTTAAAAATATTTTTACTTATTTAATGGTTTTTTTTTTTTTCTTTTAAATAAAATCGATTTTCAAAGTATCCGTTTTCTACCTAACTGGGTAAGTTCTTAGTGGTTTCACTTCTTTTAAAGCGTTTATTATGTTCATAAATGAGACCGCATTTTTTTTTTTATATTAATATAAAAAGAATTTACTTATTTACTGTTGTTTATAAAAGGGTAAAATCGATTTTTCTACCTCGCTGACTATGTTGTTTAATTTATTTGGAATCGTTTATTCGGTAAAGAAAAAAAAAACACAGAAAACAAACAAAAAACATGTCGAGTGTTACGTGAGAATGAGAAATAATGTCCGGTATATCACATCTTAGGGATCTTGATAATCGCTAAAAAATAGAAAATTAAAGAAATTACTGAGGGAGATTTGGTTTTAAAAAGAAAATAATAAATTTTAATATTTTTTAAAATATAATTTAGAGAGAGAGAGAGGGGGGGTAAAAACTATATCTCCCTTCGAAAAGCAACCAACAAAAAATGATAAACGATAGCGGAGTTTTCAATAAAATTGATTAATAAATTTATTTAGTGATTACTTTCTCTCTTAATGATTGATTTTAGAATTTTGAAGTGAAAATTAAAAATTAGTTAACAGAGATTGTTAGCACATGGCATCTCTCGCGCCAAAAAAATATTTCGTTTTTAATTTATTAGTTAATTTTTGCAAAATTTGACAGGACGACAATAAATGTTGATAATTGACAAAATTACAATTTTAAATAACGCATAAGTGCATTTGGTATGAGAGAAAACAAAAACATAACAACAAAAAAACTATCATAATTAAAAAACAAAACAAAAAAGTAACGAAAAATCGAATCGCTCCCTGTTTTTTTTAATTTTTTGGTTTTGTTTTTAATTATTGTTTTTATGACTCCAAAAAATATCGTTAAAATAAGAAACAAAAAAATTGTAATTAACTTTGTATGAACATAATAAACGCTTTAAAAGAAGTGAAACCACTAAGAACTTAGCCAGTTAGGTAGAAAACGGACACTTAGAAAATCGATTTTATTTAAAAAAAAAACAAAAAAAAAACATTAAACAAGTAAAAATATTTTAAAAAAATATTAGGGGGGGGCTATAGTCTATTTTAAAAAACAATATCTCCTTCAAGAACGATCATAAAATGTGTTTTCAATTGATATTTATTCAATAAGGGACCAGTTTTCCTACCTAGCGAAAGGGGACGAGTTTTCCGGAGACGAGTTTTCCGGGCACCAGAAATTAACATATAGACATTAGATTTATGAAAATTTATTTATTTTCCATATTATTAGAGCTGTTAATTTAATATCAATCTGTTATTATTCCTCACATTATTGGTGTGTGTAATGTTCATTGTTTTGGAATACAAACACATGTGTAAACACGGAGGAATATAAAACATGTATCGTTATTTTCATGGAAAGTGTTCGACTGAGCTTCAATCTATGGTCCCCCCTCGCCAAACTTTCACAAGAAACGTCTAGCTGTAAACACTATCAAAAATTCCCCCTACTCTTTATCTGTGCCTAAACCTAAACGTAGATTCCATGAACAGAGCTTCTTTCTTAGAACTGCACGCCTGTGGAATTGTCTTCCGTTTTCCTGCTTTCCACAATATGGTTGTCTTTAAGTCTAACGTAAATAAGTTCTTGATGAGCCGTTCCATATAAGTTATCAAATTTACCAAATTTGCATTACTAATGATTACTATATTGTCCAATTTCTAATGTACACTCTTTAACCCTTATCCTTGAGTGGCCTCTTGGCCTTGATAATGTGGTGATGCCTATGTAAAAAAAAAAAAAATAAAAATTAAAAAAAAAAAAAAATAAAGGGAAAGTAGTACATAAATGGCATAGGTGGTATCCCTTACATTGCCAGGAACAAAAGCTAGTGATTGTAGGCTTCAAGGTTGTCATAATGTATCCTTCAAATACATACTGTTAAATGTGTATATATATATATATATATATATATATATATATACACTTAGAGGTATAGGTGGTAAAAAAGGATAAAAAGTATCCATGAATTAGTATTAGTAGAACTGAATATGTTTTTTATTTTACAACTTCAAAACATTAACTTAGACCATAACAATTATTTCTGCAAATGAGAGATCTCAACTTTTTCCTCAGATGGTGAAAGTTAAAATGGAAAAAGAAAGAGGATACATTATTCTGGAAATCAAGAAAAAAAAAAAAAAAAAATATATATATATATATATATATATATATATATATATATATATATATAGAGAGAGAGAGAGAGAGAGAGAGAAATATAATTATAAAAAATTAATTATATATATATAGAGAGAGAGAGAGAGAAATATAATTATAAAAAATTAATTATATAAAGAAAGAAGAGATAGAAAGAAAAAAAAAAGAAAGCAGTATAGGTATGTGGCATGTATAAAATCAGTCAGAATTAAAGAGAGATGGGTGTGGGTCAAAAACATGTCAGTTGTTATGGACTAAGTTAATGTTTTGCAGTTGTAAAATGAAAAACATGTTTAAACATAATTTAAGACTAAATTATATTTTACATGAAATTATTGTTTGACAGGATATGCAAGAAAGAAATATCAAAATTTCATTAGAAAATTTTAATATTTCTTTGAGTATCCTGTTGAACACTAAATTCATGTAAAGTATAATTTAGTTTTAAATTGTGTTGTTCTATAACAAGCTCTATTTCCTTATTTTGTTGTATTGAGCTTTTTTATTTGGTTGGGGTTACTGTATAAATATTAATATTTATATTCACTTTAAGCTTTTAACTTGTAAAATTAATTTTGACTTCTGGACTTTTTGTATATATTATTATTTCGTTATATTTATTGTTTTACTTTATCTATTTCTTGTTTACAAATTGAGCTAAAATAGTGTGAACTTATGGGTGGGTAATTAGTGGTTAAATCATATTAAGTGAGATTAAATTTTACAGTATTAAAATATGAGGTGTGCGAACATATAAGTGGATTGTGAATAGAAGGAAGATAATACAATTATGTCATTTAGAGATAATGTAACAGGTAGTGTCAGGTGGGTGTAAACATAATGCCACCTAGATAGGGAAAAGGGAAATGGTGAAGTTAAGATGATACAAGATCAAATGTGTAAAGGTGGGTGATGACGTATAGAAATGCTAAATGTGTAAACACAATACAGCAAAATCATAAAAGGTAGTGAAACAGAGCATCAGATTGATGTGGGTAGGGGCTTGGTATAGGTATATTAGTATAAAAATTGGAGATTAAATTTTATTAGAAATGGTGTAAGCAAGAAATATGAATTGAAAATGATATGGAATTGTGAAGAGTAAAAAGAACAGAGGTAAGTTATCAAAGATCTATAGAAAATGGCTGTGAGGGGTGTATCATGTTTATAGATAAGTACTTCCAAAATTCTTAAGTTACCAAATTTCTAATTGAGGCAAGGATGTTCATATTGATATTAGTGTGAGTATTATTGCATGAGATAATGTGTTTATAGAGAAAAATTAGTGGTAATAACCATTAGTATTTGAGTTTATATTTTAAATTTTAAGGTCATTCATATTTTACAATAATTTCTATACTACACGCGATGCTTCAAATAAACTGTAAGTTCCTTAATTATCTAGTTATTATTTCACATTAAACACTTGGAATATTGTAATCATCCTTACATCTGTAAAAAATAATTCTAGAAAATGTTGTAATTAATCAATATTGTTTTATAGACAGATTGTTGACAAGAAAAACACATTTAAATCTTACGAATTTAGGAAAACTCGTCCCGGAAAAACTTGTCTCGGGAAAACTTGTCTCGGGAAAACTTGTCTCGGGAAAACTTGTCTCGGGAAAACTTGTCTCCGGAAAACTCGTCTCCGGAAAACTCGTCTCCGGAAAACTCGTCCCCTTTCGCTAGGTAGGAAAACTGGTCCCTTATTGAATAAATATCGATTGAAAACACATTTTATGATCGTTCTTGAAGGAGATATTGTTTTTTAAAATAAACTATAGCCCCCCCCCCTAATATTTTTTTAAAAATATTTTTACTTGTTTAATGTTTTTTTGCTTTTTTTTTTTTTTTTAAATAAAATCGATTTTCTAAGTGTCCGTTTTCTACCTAACTGGCTAAGTTGTTAGTGGTTTAACTTATTTTAAAGTGTTTATTATGTTCATACAAAGTTAATTACAAATTTTATTTTGTTCTTATTTTAACGATGTTTTTTGGAGTCATAAAAACAATAAAAAAAAAAACAAAACCCAAAAATTAAAAAACAGGGAGCGATTCGATTCTTCATTACGCTTTTGGTTTTTTTTTTTAATTATGATAGTTTTTTGTTGTTATGTTTTTGTTTTCTGTCATACCAAATGCACTCATGCGTTATTTAAAATTATAATTTTATCAATTATCAACATTTATTGTCGTCCTGTCAAATTTTGAAAAAATTAACTAATAAATTAAAAGCGAAATATTTTTTTGGCGCGAGAGATGCCATGTGCTAACATCTCTCGTTAACTCATTTTTAATTTTTTTAATTTTTACTTCAAAATTCTAAAATCAATCATTAAGAGAGAAAGTAATCACTAAATAAATTTATTAATCAATTTTATTGAAAACTCCGCTATCGTTTATCATTTTTTGTTGGTTGCTTTTCGAAGGGAGATATAGTTTTTACCCCCCCCCTCTCTCTCTCTCTCTCTCTAAATTATATTTTAAAAAATATTAAAATTTATTATTTTCTTTTTCAAACCAAATCTCCCTCAGTAATTTCTTTAATTTTCTATTTTCTAGCGATTATCAAGACCCCCTAAGATGTGATATACCGGGCATTATTTCTCATTCTCCCGTAACACTCGACATGTTTTTTGTTTGTTTTTTTGTTTTTTTTCTTTACCAAATAAACGATTCCAAATAAATTAAATAAACAACATAGTCGGCGAGGTAGAAAAATCGATTTTACCCTTTTATAAACAACGGTATATAAGTAAATTCTTTTTATATTAATATAAAAAAAAATATGCGGTCTCGTTTATGAACATAATAAACGCTTTTATTAAAAATACAAAAAAAACATTAAACAAGTAAAAATATTTTTTAAAAAATATTATGGGGGGGGGGCTATAGTTTATTTTAAAATCCAATATCTCTTTCAAGAACGATCATAAAATGTGTTTTCAATCGATATTTATTCAATAAGGGACCAGTTTTCCTACCTAGCGAAAGGGGACGAGTTTTCCCGGGACGAGTTTTCCCGGCACCAAATCTTACAAAAGAGATAAGTTTCTTTAGTTACTGTCAGACAAATCTCCAAATACAGAGTTCAGTGCATGATTTTTATGTTGACTGGAAGAATTCCGGCAACATCAACAAGAACTGAGTGGATGGCAGTTGAATTTTGGATTTACCTTAGTAGAAAGTTGTCACGTTTATAACCACAGTCCTTTGATTTCAGAATTTTCTGTATTGTATCAGCAGAACCAAATCTGATTAAAAACTGCATCATTCCACAAACATCATTTTCTTATTCTGCAGGCATATCTTAATCATTGACGTCCTGTTTGATATGATGCATTGATCTTATCTATACTCCAATCTCTTATGATCATATATTCTTTAGTTTGTCCTTTAATGCATTTAAGAAGATTCAATATATTATATTACATAGTTATTCCCAATTTTCATTTTTAATGAAAATTAATTGAGAATATTTAAATTAGTAAAATAAACCAGTTTTTGGTGTTGCAAAAATGCTTTACAATTTTTTATACTGTTAGAAAGATACTTTTTAAAAATTATTTTCAGAGTCCTTTCAGACTGAATGAAAACAAAATAAATATGTTAAAAAATGTATATTTTTAATTCATTAAATATATATTTTCATGTGAGTTTTTACCTGGTTGTGGTAAAAGAGCATCTATAAATACACATTATGTGCTTAAGTTGCCATGCAAACAAACTAAAAATATTTTACTATCAATTAAACATAAAATTAATCTAATTAAATATTTATTTTTGCAATTTGGTTAACAGGAAATCATTTGAAAAAAAAAACAAAAGAAAAACTTCTAAACATTTTGAATGCTTATATCTCTTAAAAAAAGTTTTACTAAAAGGATGAAATCGATTAATAACATATTACTCACTATAATATAATGCCAAGCCACAATATTTGAGTCACAATGAACTCATTATTTCTGACAAAATGAAGAAAATATATAAAATGATTACAATATAAAAACAGTTGATGATGAGTAAGAAAATAAACTTAATAAAAACATAAACATGTTTAAAAAGTTCATGAGCTCTGATATTTTGATATTTTGATTTGATTAATGATATGTCAATAGCTTTGATTAGTTTGTTTGAGTTTGTTCCATACATTTAATTTTTGTCAGGAATTTAATTTTCTTTAAACAAATGCTCTTGTATAAGTCATCCACAGAGAGCTGTTTTGTCATATAGCTCTTGGTTGTTGCTAGACAAACTAGTGCTTTAACTAACTTGAAGCTGAATCATTTCCTCAGCAGTCAGAATTTCTGACCTTTAAGGGAAATGCTTCTGTCAATTATCAGCTGCTGAGTGTTCAATTTTTCAACAAAAAGTTATCCCTTATGCTAGTTGGCCACCATTTATTCTCTTACTAAATTATTAGATTTTAAGTGGAGAAACAAGTATAGTTATAAACATATAGATTTTGAAAAAATTAATATCAAAATTCAGTGTGATTGTTTTTTCACAAAAATATTTTATAAATATTTTACTATTCAGACTACTGTTTTCATCTGGGATGTTATTCTCGTGTTTCAACTGATGTAATTTCTGACTGTCAGATGTATAATGTAAAAATCTGTAAAGAATTTCAAACACAAACCTTTATTTGATCCACAAGAAGAGCTTGCTCTGTTCTGTCAGCTATGTAGTGAGTAGAAGTCTTAAGTAATTTGTAATTGTATTCATAGTATCACCTGAAGTACTGAAGATTGAATCTTCAACCTCCAGATTATACTTAGCACTTTATCCATTATGTCATGGGTCCTTCTAGAATAAAGGTTAGACACTACATTGGCCAATACGTTCTGGTAATAACATCCAAGATGAGAACAGTAGTCTGAATAATCCAAGTAATCCAAATTATCAATCCTTATCTAAAAACTTTCCAAAATAAAATTTTATTTCTTTATGTATAATTGTATCTTACGATAAAATTAACAAAATTATAACTTTCATGGCAGAGGTGATCTTTTTTTTTTTTTTTAATTTATTTATTGTCAATTTATTTTTCTTTCAAACTTTTATTTGTATGTTTTTGTTTTATTTTGATTTATTTTTGAGTTTTTATTTCCTTTTTTTTTCTTTCTTTCTTTTGCTTTTAGGATGACAGAGCATGGTGACAACAGAAGGGGACATCAGAGGTACATTTTATGATGCATCAAACTTTCTATTTACTAAAATGCATCAGTAGATCATTTTTGTTTCTAGTTAAGGAATTGTATGTTTAATTTTTCTTAGATATTATTTGGTTGTGGCGAGATGGTGGTGGTGGCTCTTATCTTGTTCATGATTTGCAAGGTAGTTTATTGCCTATGGGGAAAACTAAATATATATGTTTCATATATAGACAACTGTGTAGAATTAGCCTATAAAAAAAACGTAACATACAAAAATCTGTAACTTTTCACATTCAAATGGTAGGTGGGGCAGTATACTAATACATTTTTATAAATGTCCAACTAAATAAACAGTAAGTTACAGATTTCTGTATTTTATTTGTTTTTTTTTAATTTTTTGAAGGCAGATTGTACGCACTTATCATTCCATATATGCTTTTGTTGTAATTTAGAATGCATTTCTCTACTAAAAATGGTGAATTTTATTCATATCAGAAAAGAAATAACCTTATAGAAAATAGCCGCATCTAAATTATGATTTTATTTTGTTTATATATTATATCAAAAAATATTTTTTCTTGATAAAAACAAATAGGATAAATTTTATAAATGATTACTTATTAAATACCTTCATGTATAACTAAAAAAGGTATGGCACTAATGTGCAATTAGATGTCAAATCTGTCTATTTGTATTTTATCAAGGAAAAATATTTTTTTATAAAAGGCAAGGGACTCAGAAATATTCAGGTATGTGTGTGCATGTAAATTATAGGTGCTATAATAATTTATAGCACCTATAATTTACACACACACGAGTAGGATCAACAGACATAAAAAAAAAATATATGTATCTAGTAGCTCAATAATGTATAATACATAAGCTCCACGGTAGGTTAATTGCCATATATATTTTCATTGAGCACTGTTAAAATAAATACTGAAAATTAATACATAAAATATGTTTCTTTATGACATTTTATGTGAATATATGAAATATATATTAAGATAGCATTGATATTGGGTGTTGATATTTTTCTTTACATAATTTTGTACTATTCAGATTATTTACATAGAAAGGAAAATATTGTCCCCTTTGAGATAATGCTGTCTTCTTTCATGTGCTCCTCTAAGACTTTAATTCTTTCAAGGAGGTGTTACACCGACACAATATAATCAATAAGCGTAATAATGTAATTGTCTTTTAGGTACCTCCAACACGTGCCACAGTTTTACCCTACCCCCCTGTATGTAACACGATGTAACAGTAATTTAATATTATCATCCTAACTTTTTTATCATTTAATAGAAAAAGCTTCAAATAAACTGCTAATATTTAAAAAAAATATTTTACAGCATACAAAAATAATGAAAATGCGAGACAAAAATTGTGTTTACATTATTGACGCTTTAAAACAACGTTCCTATGTACTAACGTGTTTTAAGCTGTTGACACACCCATGTTTTAAAAATTTAGCAAAAATCAAATTTCCTGATATTTTCGATATTTATTCATTATTAAATAAACTTACATATTAAAAGTAGGTTTCGTTAAATATATTAGAGGATTTTTTTATTTTAGGTGTTCTATCCCCTCCCCCCACATATTTCATGTTATGAAAACTAAAAAAAATAAATGTAGGTCAATAAAAATTTGAACATTTTTTAAAGCTCGAAAGATCAAATAAATAAAAAATAGTTATATTTAAATATATATAAAATCCCGTCATTTTTTTTCACTTATCTCAAAATTGTAAATAAAATTGGACATAAAATCATTATTATTATGTTAAAAAAAATAAAATGAACAATTTTTCTTGATGTTTTTTTTTTCTCGGTAACATAATTGAATTACAACAAAAAAAAAAATGAATCTAAAAAATAATCATTTTTAAAGCTTTAAAGGATATTAAATTAAAATATTACGCGATATGAAGTTTAAACCAATTTTTTATATAACAGGTTTCCAATATTAAAAAAATATATTCATATAATATAATATATGACTCCTGAGATAATAAAAATTGCAAAAGAAAAATCGACTAAAAAAAATTTGTTTCGATTTCATTATTTAAAATAACAAGGGGTTGAAATAAAAATTTGCGCTTGTTTTTCAAAAATATGCGAAAGCCTGTAAGGACAAGCATTTGCAGATACATGTATCAACAGAACAGGTTAAAATTAATTTTATTTTATTAACTCTAGTCTGTGTAGTTCGTTAATAAAAATGTATTTGTTTTACAAAAGGTAAGTTTTATATTTTTTATCCATAGCAAAAAAAAAAAAATTACTCCATTAACAATTATAACGCGAACGCTTATCCATAGAAATTCACACAAACACATGAAATGATGACAACATTATTAATGTGTATACTACTAACGTTTTACACATCGCCATGGAGGTACCTATTGTCTTTTCTTCAGCTTTGGAAAAGTAGTTTCTACTTAATAAAAATATTTTTTTTATATAATATATATATATATATATATATATATACACACACACACACACACATTCGTACTGGAAATATTTTCATTCCCTAAATGGTTTGTGCAATTGTTTAAATATCTTTTCTTTGCCTTACATTAATAAGTTGAGATTCCAGTCCATGCAGTATTCTAGGAGTCACTAGTAACTCTTAAGATGTCATATAAATTGAAACATCTTGTTAATGTAAGCCAAAAAACTTGTACTAATATTGGACACTATAAGAAATTTAATACCTAACCCTAACATGGCCATTACACTCAAACCATGTTCGTTACAGTTCAAACCTCTTCCCGACCCCCACATCCTCCGGTACCGTTGCAAGGGAACAAACAAACAAAAACAAATAAATCTGACTCTTTTTTTCTGCTATTTTCCAAACAATGTCTGCTTCTTGTTTTTTTTTTTCTAACTGTTCATTTTGTCTGCCATGAGATTAACAAAACCCTGCCATCTTGACACCATTTTGCCAATATATATATATATATGTATTAGCAATACACATGAAAAAATGTATTAGAAATACGTATGAAAAAAAAATTAAATTGCTTAAAATATCTCAATAATGGCATACATAGAGCTTCATGATCTAAGAATCTTAAAAAAAAATTAAAATTTGACTAAACAAGAAAGTTATGACTGTTTTTGTGTCGCACTTGGTTGCGTATCGCCACTTGGACGTAAGGGGCTACTATTTGGGATCACACCTAGGAAAGATTAACAAAATGTTGGTTTACATTACATTTAAACTTATACATATCAGTACAACCAAGGAAGCAGGTAGCAAATACCAAAGTCTAGTTGTTCGAGGGAAGAAACTATTAGAGTAGAAAGCTTTCTAGCCTTTAGGGACCTCAACAGTAAAGAAGTGAGATTTTGTTGCTAAGCGGGATTGTTGGGGATATGTACGTCAAAGGGGCACAAGTGCAACGAGTTTATCAGAGCATATTCCATTAAAATACTTGTAAAACAGGCACAAGAGTGCAACATTGCAGCGATGGGACAGTTGTTGGAGCTTAGTTGATGAATTTATTATGGAGGAGTGTAGGTTAGTTTCACTTAGTGCTGATATCCAAGGTTTTTGCTAGGAGAAATGATTCAACATCATCTAAATTAGTCCTAAGTCTGCAAATATTTGTGAATACAAGCCTCAAGGGAGGAGGCAAATTGGTTTTGTGTTAGTTCAAGCCTGGTTTGATCATAGTTTTTGATTGAACTGCCATTTTATTTTATTTAAAAGTTTCAGTTTAAGGGTGAGAGGTGTTGGATAAGGTGGTTATGCAGAATACCAAACATGCAACACAAGTAAACCATCAGCCAACTCTTCTACAGGATTGTGACCTCAGGAAAGCCCACCGGAGATGGGTACAGGGTCCCTTTCCATGGTTGACATGGCACTACAACCATCTTGATATCATACAACTGATGATGAAGCAGTCACTCTAAGCGCTACCAAAGAGTTAAGGCTCCTGTACTATCAGTCAGAAACAGCAGCCAATAACTGTCAAACTGGTATTGTCAACCCGTCAGACAAAACTCAACCTAATACAATTGCATTGACATATATAGCACTCAAGCACCTTTAACTTGCCCAGTCAGGAAACAAGGTCAACCATTGGGTGTTTCTGTTAAATCCCTGTGATAGACGGAGCCTATCCACTCCTTAAGCTGTTTAGGTTTGCAAATCGGTAATTTGTATGAGTCACCAGCTCTTGGAAGGTTGTCGACCAGGACTGAAGAAGCCTCCCTCCCCTATATTTGGTGCCAAAACATATGGGGTCAATAGCACAGGTTTAGCTTCAGAGTTTTCCTTCTTCAGACGGATGATCTGAGAAGATCTATGGGTCCATCAGCACAGAGAGGGTTAGCCCCACACCTGGTCCTAAATCAGGTATTTCTGCATGTGGGTAGTTAATATTTATTAGGTTAGTTGCTAAAGGTTATATATCAACTGAAAAGTTACACTCCTCAAAAATTGAAAAGGACATTATGCTTTCTATTTTGTTGTTACTGGAAAAGGAGTAAGTAAAAATTCATGTGGTGGAAGCAACTAAATTTGCAACTGGTTGGTCTGAGAGGGAAGAGTTAATATATGGTTAAAAATATTGTTTATATCTTAGTTTAGGAATAGGATAGCATGTTAAGGTATTATTTAATTGATAATAGGAATATAGAAATTAAAACAAAATTTGATGCACAAACAAAATATTTAAGATGATAAGATGGATAATAAAATGTATCTACTCAATATAGAATATAGTACCAATATATTTGATGTGAAGTAAAATTCAGTACAGGTAAAATTGGGAGTAAAGTATAAGCTATGTCGAATTCAGTGTTTATAATAAAGTATGAATAGAAATACGGACAGGTTTATAGTAGATACGAACATATAGAAATTGTAGATATTAAGTATTTGACTTAAAGTTTTTCTGGCTTCTAATGTTTAAGGATAGAATCCTCCTTTCATTAGAATTTGGAGAAGTATTTTGCATGACAATGAGCATCAGCTCAATTTTTGAATTAGAAGAAATGATCTGAGCTAGGGTTAAAAAATACAATATTAGTGTGTATTAGGATTCAAAGATGGTGGTAAGATGAGATTAAAGGGTTTAAACCAAGTTTAGATAATGTCTAAAGGATTAGAAACATATGCAGTGATTTGGAGTCAGAATAATTTTCTATTTGCAACTAGCCAAGATTTTACCAGTTTAGTGGTGAAGGCATTCAATCGCAGGCATTTATACAAGAGAAAATAAAAAATCATATATATATATATATATATAAAAGCGAAAATGTGTGTTTGTATGTGTGTTTATGTGTCTGCTAAAAACTTTCGACAGACAAACAAATTGACAAACTCGTTATCATACTGAAGCTCCATCCTTCGCCCGAAAAATATCGAAAAATTGGCCAAAAACGTAAATTTTTTTCACCCTGAAATCGACAATTTTCTACAGGTCAAGAAAAACCGTCCTCTCATGACGAGATTGGTTCTACACATGCGTCAGATGATGTCATGACCTGATTTAGTTTAAATAGTTGAAGAACTGACTAAATCTCATGCACGTCGTGTTAGCTCAGTTGGTTAGAGCGTTGGTTCATTATCTAAACGTTTTGGGTTTGAATCATGGTGTGAGATGTCTTTTTTTTTTTTCTTTTTTTTTTCGATTTTTTAAATTTAAATATTGAAGCAGGGTTATTTAAGCCATTTTTCACTTAATGTTCGTTTTTCTGAGTTTTTGTTTTTACTTCGCTTATTCTTAGGTTTTCATTAACACCCCCGACCGACCACAGAAACCCAAAAACACCCGGGTACCCACCGATTTTTTAAAATTTTAATATCGAAAAAGGCTTATTTAAGCCATTTTTCACATGATTTTTTTTGTTTTTTAGTTTTAATGTTCGTTTTTCTGTTTTCTTTTTTGTTTTTTCGATTTTTACATTTAACGTCATTCGTTTGCCTTACGTTAGTTTTTTTGTGTGGTTTTTTTTGATGTTTTGAAGGCGAAAGATAGAACAGCTGGAATTCTAAGAACAGATACTACACTTTGATCTTATTTATCTATTTTATTGAACGAGAAAAAATTGAACATACAAACAGTACAAACAATAAAAATCTAATTCAGCAAAATTAGGCACAAGGCCCTATAAGAAATTGGGGAGGGGTCTTTATGATTATATGATTAAGATAAACAGATAATGCCTTTGGAGTCTTACTCTTGACTGGCAACATTTACCATAATACCTCATTCACTCTACGGAGGCTAATCTATCTAGTGAAGCCCAAGCGTTGAAATTATGGGAAAAATATATGTACAAATTTGTAAAAACTTACCTGTATGTTTGTGTATGCATTTTTTTTTTTTTTTTTTTTTTTTTTTTTAAATATGTGTGTGCATTTGTAAGGTGACAAAAAAGTTCAAAATTCATTATGGAATTAAAGTTTATAATCAAGTTTGTATAAGCACGTGGAGTGGGGAAAGCTAGTGACAAAAGTTCAATTTAAACATAACAATCAAAACCTACTGGGGAGTGTTAGTAATGACCCCCCTTGTGCTACTCTAATGTCTAGATCCCCTACTGTTTTCCGGGTAGCCGAAAACAAGCAGGGGGATCCCTATAAGGGGTTGGGGAGAAGCCTTAATAGGAGAAAAGAAAGCAGTGGGTGGAGGGTTCGATCGGTGACCTCTGAGTAATGGGGGAAGAAGACAGAAAATAAAGAAAAGTTATGGGGGAGCGGGTGAACTCAGGGGTACTCTAGTACCAAAAATAATATCAGGAGCGGGATCTCGTTTATACCACCAGTCAAGAGTCTCTTTACTTTATTTTGCTAAACTAAGCGGGATGGGTTCCGAAGGACCCAGCACTGCCCGTGCCATGCTTGAGGGAACACGTATTGAAACTTGGCTCCTCGACAGATGCACAAACTAGTGCTGTGCACCCACCTCTTGTCAAATACCAGTCTAGGCAACCTCTTCCAATCGCATCTGATCTTTACTTTAAGCAAATGTTGAAAGTAAACGATCAGATCCCGATCCGGAACAGATGTCCCTTCGCGAACCAACTTGAGGCGTGTGATCCAGATCACCATACGCGCTACTGCCAGGATCGCCAGGAAAACCATTCTTTCCTCCCTGGGGAACGGCGGCTCCATGTTGTATACAAAAAATCCTTCGTCGAGATCGAGCGGACACTCGGCATCGATGCGAGCCGTTACCCCCTCGACGTACTTTAATAGGGGCTGTATCCGGCTGCAACTAAAAAACGCGTGTCCGATTGTTTCGGGTTCGTATTCATCACAGCACGGACAGTAGCGCCTGGTACGTTCTTTATACCGGAAAAGTTCGTCGAAGAGAGGCAGCGCATTTCGGACCAGTCGCCAAGTGAGGGAAAATTCTGAGTTATTCAAAATCTCCCGACTTGGCGCCCAACACCACTGAGAACGGACAACCTCCATCGACCATCCCATCCGCCCACAAAGTGGATCCTTCGCGGTCCCCTCCACTAATTCCCGATAAAGTTTCTTCCTCGGCTGATTGAGGACACTGGTCCCCGGCAAAGCTTTAAGAGCGGTCCGGCATTCGGAGAAGAACTTAGACTCCCTCTTCGGTCTACGACGACCTTCTACCGAAGGGTTGGGTTTGAGATTGGGAAACGAGTTCTCAACCACAGGGACCCAAGGAGCGTCTCCTACAAGCAAACGACCCAGGAAAGCCAATATCTCAGCGTTTCTATAACACGAGAGACTGGGGTGACCCAGGCCTCCCTTGCTCGGACGTTGGACACAGACCTCTCTGCAGACATAATGCTTACCCTCGTTCCACAATAATGAATCGAGGCGCCCTTGTAAGCGAGTTAGTCGTTCTGCAGGGAGAGGAAGTACAGACAAACGGTAAAGGATAAGCGGAAAGACGTATGTAGCACACGCCTCCGCCCGACCCTTCAAGGACAATTTCCTTCCAATCCAAGTCTTAACTGACGATTTGACCTTAGATTGTACTTCTGACCAATTCTTTTCCAGCTGAAGTCCCGGTCCAAACCAGACACCGAGAATACAGCCCGGTCCATTGGTCCAGCTGAAAATACCTGGAAGCGAGTTTACCCCGGTCCAGGCCCCCAACCACAGGCCAGCAGACTTGCTACGGTTGAAGATGGCTCCTGTGACTTTTTCGTATCGAGCGAGCGCCTCGACCACCGCTTGAACGTCCGTGAGGCAAGACACGAACACGGTGACGTCATCAGTGAACGCGGAAACCCTGGCTCGTGTGCCTCCAGGGAGAGCTATTCCGCGCAGGACTGGTGTAGCCGCCTCGTCCCTTAACTTGCGAAGGAGGGGTTCCAACGCCAGGACATACAACAGAGGCGACAGCAGACAACCCTGTTGCACCGACCGAGAGACAGCGAATGACTCCGACAGCTTACCGTTGATGTGCACCGCCACCGTCGGCCTGTCATACAGAACAAAGATCCACTTGCGGAAGTCCGGATTAAATCCGGCGGCCTCTAGCACAGATCCTAGGAACCGATGGTCGACCCTATCGAATGCCTTGGACTGATCCAAACTGATCAGCGCGGCTTCGGCGTCGTCTTCTGTCCCCTCTATGATCGAGCGTATCAAATGCAAATTGTCTTGAATCGATCTCCCCTTCAGAGCATAAGTCTGGTCCGGTTCGATCAAATCAGTGATGACAACCTGCAAGCGATTCGCAAGAATCTTTGCCAAAATCTTTAACTCTGTGTTTAGCAGAGTCAAGGGCCTAAAATTATCAAAGTTTTCCCCCCCACCATGCCGTTGACCTTTCCTCAGCAATGTGATCACACCCTTGGTCACCTGTCCAGGGATGGAACCCTGGGCAAACCAATGGTTGAACATATCCTTCAGAATAGGGACCAACATGGGCGACAGTCTCAAGTAATACTCGTAGGGTAAACCATCAAGCCCCGGGGATTTGTTGCAGCCGACCTGCTTCAACGCAGTAATGAACTCATGTTCAGTAATAAGACCATCACAGCTAGCTGCCCGAGCCGCCGTGAGGCGGGGCGAGTCAGCCAAATAGCTGCCAAACTCATCCATCCTGAGTCTGGGTAGTTGGGTGAAGCGCACCAATAGATGCTCCCGAAACCCCTCGCAGATCTCCCGAGTCGACACTAAAGCGTGTCCTTCCAGGTTATATAGTTTACGAATGTACCCATCCGAACCGCGCCTTAAAGCAGCCTTACGCTCAACAGCATCAACATTCACAGCCTCGTTGGAAACTTTCTTTAACCTAGCCCTAACTACTTGACCTTCATACCGCTCGCTAACCAAGCGGTTGAGATCTTGTTTAGTTAGTGCTAACTCTAGGGGATCCCCCCCATCCACCGCCCGGGTCAGCTTATCCTCTAAGCGCTTCTTTGCCTTAGCCTTATCTAACGCGAGGCGTTGGCTGTATTGAACAGAGAAGCGCCTAATTTTGGCCTTAAGACTAACCCACCACTTACTCCCTGTAACCGCCCCCACTAAAGCCCGCTGAATTAGCTCAGTGACCTTCAACCGGTAGTCCTCCAGCTCCAACAAGGTGCTGTTGAACTTCCAGTATCCGGCCAGTTTAGGCCTAGCACTTAAGTTCAAACGGGCCATAACAAGTTTATGGTCCGAGTGTCCTAACAAGTGGAACGTGGGGCAAGATAGGAAGTCTACATCGCCTCTCCTAATTAACATCCGATCCAAGTAAGTACTTGGATGGGAAGGCACTACAGAATGCCACGTCCACATCTCCCGCCCCGGATGATCCAGACAAAATCTGTCGACGAGATCGCACGAAGCCATCAGGTCAGACAGAGTGCTGTCACACCACACCGACCCGCTAGCCCCCCCCCCCCGACCTTATCTACATTGGGATCAAGGATTGCATTCCAATCACCCATTAAAACTAACCGTTCCGGATCCACTAAGAAGCCCTCCAACCGTCGAAAAAAGGTTGCCCTCTCTACAGCAGCATTGGGAGCATAAACAGCAACAATCCGAAAAACACTACAATTAACAGCAACATCAACAACAAGCGCCCGCCCGTCCTCGTCTGCGTGAACAACATTCACCGACGCTGACAGGGTGCGATTCACTAGCAAGGAGATTCCACGACTATAAGTATTGCCATATGCTGAGTAAACATCGTAATCGTTTACCAGCACCTGACAATCCCCGTCACAAACAAAGTGGGTCTCCTGGATAGCGGCGATATCTACCTTAAGGGACACCAGGTCTCTCACAACGCGCGAGGCTTTGCTTCGACACCTGATGCCCCTCACATTAAATGTAGCCAAGTTTAAAGCCATGTTCACTTACCTTTAAGCAGTATCACAGACGGGTCTGAAATCCTTGGCAGACAGGATGTGGTAGGCCTGACCAAGGCTTCCGGTGAGTAAGTCTTCTTCGGTCTGACCATCCTTGGCCACGCCTCCCACATCCAGGGGAAAGATTAATTTTAGTGCCCTGTATAGTGATGGGTGGACATAGATGGGAGTTCTGCCTTCGCATTTGACTGCTATCTTTAGCAGCGAAGGGTGGTCAGTCTCAATGATTTTTTGGCCTTGTATGGCCTCCTTGGCTGCCTCCAACATTGACCACAGGGCTTTTGTCCGTGCGTCCTTATTTTTTCGCACAAAGGTGGTCAACATTGGAGCGTCTGGGAATTGAGTGGGATCGGTGACATTGTTACAAATCCCTCAGTTTGTTGTGCTGAGTCTTCTGTTTGCCCTTCAACTCATGGGCTGCTGGCAGAAGACTCGTTTCACATATTCTCCTTCCGGGAAGGAAGGGGAGTTTCTTTGTTCGCTACACTTTGATCTTAGCCAAAAAACCAAGTAACCGTATTATGTAACGTTATTGTCTACCGAACCTTATCTTCCATTAAAAAAGATGCATAATTTATATTTACTGTGTACTAAATTGAGACAAGATGTCATATTCCAAAAATCACATCGCTGAACTGCTGATTCCAAAAATCAAGTGGATGAATCAGTGCATGCTGAGTGCTTATTTGTAACATTTCAAAAATCACGTGAAGAACGAGTCAGCATGTTAACAAAACAAAACATACGGCCATTTTCTTTTTTTGTGTTAGTAACAATATGATATCCTAACTGTTTACCGGGAGGGGTGAGAGTAAAGATAGGACCGCTTGAATTCGAAGAAAGATACTACACTTTGATCTTATTTATATATTTTATTGATTGAAAAAACATTGAACATACAAAAGCACAAACAATATAGACTCAATACAACAAAATTAGGCACAAGGCCCTATAAGAAATTGGGAGGGGGAGGGTACATGGTCTTTGTGACTATCTGCGTTTGTGAATAATGAAGACTTTGGAGTCTTACTCTTGACTGGCAACATTTACCAAAATACCTCATTCACTCTATGGGTTTTAATCTAACTAATATATATCCCCAGCGTTTATGATTTAAAGAATATATGTACAAATTGATCAACATTTGTCTGTATGTTTGCGTATGCATTTTTTTTTTTTTTTTTTTTTTGTGTGTGTATGTGCATTTGAGTTAAAGTTCAATTTCATTGGAAAAATTACTTAAATAAATTGTGTGAAAATTCATGGAGTGGGGAAACTACTAGAAAAAAGTTCTTGCAAAAATAAAAGAAAAACAAAAAGAAAAGACTACTGGGTTGTTAGTATTGACCCCCCTGTGCTACTCTGTGACTAGACCCCCCCACTGTTTTCCGGGGAGCCGAAAACAAGCAGGGCGATCCCTAATGGGGTATGGGGGTGAATCCTTAGTGGGGGAAAAATAAAACAACGGATGGAGGAGGTTGTAAGGTGACCTCTGAGTAGGGGAATGACCGGGGGTGTTCAAAAAAAAAAAACAAAAAAAAACGAGTGTATGGTAGGGGATGACTCAGAGGTTCTCTAGTACCAGAAAAATAAAACGGGAACAGGATCTCATTTGTACCACCAGTCAAGTGTCTTACGTTTTTCTTATCTAGAATCTAAGCGGGGTGGGTTCCGAAGGACCCAGCACCGCCCGTGCCATGCCTAAGGCGGGAACATGTATTCGAACTTGGCTCCTCGACGGATGCACAAACTAGTGCTGTGCACCCACCTCTTGTTAAACTCCGCTCTGGGCAACCTCCTCCAATCGCATCTGATCTTTACTTTAAGCAAATGTTTAAAGTAAACGATCAGATCTCGATCCGGAACAGATGTCCCTTCGCGGACCAACTTGAGGCGCGTGATCCAAATGACCATTCGCGCTACTGCTAGGATCGCCAGGAAAACCATTCTTTCCTCCCTGGGGAACGGCGGCTCCATGTTGTACACAAAACATCCTACGTCGAGATCGAGCAGACACTCGGCATCGATGCGAGCTGTTACCCCCTCGACGTACTTTAATAGGGGCTGTATCCGGCTGCAACTAAAAAACGCGTGCTCGATTGTTTCGGGCTCGCGTTCGTCACAGCACGGACAGAAGCGCCTGGTATGTTCTTTATACCGGAAAAGTTCGTCGAAGAGGGGCAAAAGACAAAGTAACCGTATTATGTAGCGTTATTGTCTACCGAACCTTATCTTCTATTAAAAAAAAGGATGCATATTATATATTTATTATTGTGTACTACATTGAGACAAGATGTCATATTCCAAAAATCACACCTGAAATAAAATCATTATTATTTATAAAGCTATTCTTAGTATTGGGAGGGAATATTTTTTATATAATCCTGAGTAAAGGATAATGAGGATTAAAGTCAATTGAATGCTGAGACTGATACTACACTAAGGAATTCATGTTAAAGTAATATGTACTAGCAGATTACCCGGCGTCGCCCGGAATTGGATGACGTAAGTGGTTATATGTACTAGCATAATACCCGGCATAGCCTGGAATTGAATGATATGGGTGGATATATGTACTAGCAGAATACCCCGCGTCACCTGGGATTGGATTAAAAAGGTGAAATGTTTCCTAGCAGAATACCTGGCGTCGCCTGGGATCGGATTAGATATGTGGATATATGTACTAGCAAAATACCCGGCATCGCCCGGGATTGGATGACAAAGGTGGATATATGTATTAGCAGAATACCCGGCGTTGCCTGGGATTGGATGAAATAGGTAGAATGTTTCCTAGCAGAATACCAGGCGCCGCCTGGGATCGGATAAGATAGGATGATATTTGTACTAGCAGAATAACGGGCGCAGCTTGGGATTGTAAAGGATAGGTGGATATATGTATTCGCAAAATACCTAACGTTGCTTGGATTGGATGAGATAGGTGGAACGTTTCCTAGCAGAATACCTGGATTGGATAAGATGGGTGGATATTTGTGCTAGCAGAATACCCTATATAGTAAGAGGGGCGCAATTATGTTGTTTAAATCATGGAAAATGATTATCGAAATTAGTAAAATTTCCAAGAATTATGAAAAATGATGAAATGTAAGTTATTTGATTTGTGTGTTTGTAATGAAATAACCAGCCAGACAATGTCTCAAAGTTATAGGTCCGATTTGACAATTTTGAAAGTACGTGTGCAGTATAGGTTCGATTTGACAATTTTGAAGTTGTTTGTGCAGTATAGGTCCGATTTGAAAAATTTTGAATGTGCTTGTGCAGTATAGGTCCGATTTGAAACATTTTGAAGGGGCATGTGCAGTATAGGTCCCATTTGTAAAAATTTTGAAGGTAATTGTGCAGTATAGGTCCGATTTGACAATTTGGAAAGTGCTTGTGCAGTATAGGTCCGATTTGACAATTTGGAAAGTGCTTGTGCAATATAGGTCCGATTTGACAATTTTGAAGGTGCTTGTGCAGTATAGATTCGATTTGACAATTTTGAAGGTGCTTGTGCAGTATAGGTCAGATTTGAAATATTTTGAAGGTGCTTCTGCAATATGGGTCCCATTTGTAAAAATTTTGAATGTGTTTGTGCAGTATAGGTTCGACTTGATAATTTTGAAAGTGCTTGTGCAGTATACGTCCGATTTGACAATTTTGAAGGTAGTTGTGCAGTATAGGTCCAATTTGACAATTTTTAAAGTGCTCGTGCACTGTAGTCGATTTCTTAATAGATAATTTTGAAGATGCTTTTACAGTATAAATATACGTATCCACATATTTTTTATTAGACACTGTGCATGTTTTACAGCTAGACATGCCAGGGATGACCTCCTCCTTATTTTCGAGTGACGTTTCTCTAAAGCAGGCATGACCTCCTCCATATTTTTTAATGATGTTTGTTTCTCTAAAGCTAGACATGACCTCCTTCTTATACAATCATTGTTATAATATGCAAGTGACCTCCTTTGGATGTAGCTTCGTTGTCAAATACCATTAGAATAATATACATTGTTATAATATGCAAGTGACCTCCCTTTTGATGTAACTCCATTTTCGAATACCATAGAATAATATACAATCATTGTTATAATATACAAGTGACCTCTCTTGGATGTAGCTTGCTCATTATTAGATGGGTGACTACTTGGAAATACAAATTGTGTATGTAGATAAGCAATACTGCGCTGATGGGTTAATACTTCATAATACAGAATCACCAAAGGTAAGAAAAAATGAGCTTGGTCATTATTAGATGGGTGACTACTTGGGAACACTAAATGCTTTATGTAGATCACCAAAGTTAAGCAACATGGGGCCTGGTCATTAACAGACGGGTAACAACTTTGGAACACTAAATGCTTTATGTAAATCACCAAAGTAAAGCAACATGAAGCCCAGTCATTATTAGATGGGTAACTACTTGGGGACACCAAATGCTTTTTGTAGATCACTAAAGTTTAGCAACAATTAGCTTTGTCATTATCAGATGGGTAACTACTTGGGAACACCTAATGCTTTATATAGATCACTAAAGTTAAGCAACATTGGCTTGGTCATTCTCAGATGGGTGACTACTTGGGAAGACAAAGTGCTTCATATAGATCACCAAAGTTAAGCAACCTGTTGTTAATGTAAAAATGATGAAATTCGACCTATTTGATTAGTGTGTTCGAAATAAAATAAACAGCCCCAAACAATCCGTCAAAGTTATTATTTTAGTAAGAGGGGGGCAATAATGTGGGTTAAATCATGAGAAATGATTGTCAAAATTAATAACATATTCAAGAATTTTGAAAAATTATGAAATGTTAGTTATATGATTGGTGTTTTTTAATGAAATAAACAGCCCAGTCTCAAAGTTATTATTTTAGTAAAAGTTAAGCAACATTGTCTGGGTCATTCTCAATTAGGTGACTACTTGGGAATACAAAATGCTTTATGTAGCTTACCAAAGTTAAGCAACAATGAGACTGGCCATTATCAGATGGGTGACTATTTGGGAATACAAAATGCTTTATGTAGAAAACCAAACTTAAGTAACAATGAGCTTGGTGATTATCAGATAGGTAATTACTTTGGAATACAAAATACTTTTTGTAGATAACCAAAGTTAAGCAACAATGAACTGGGTCATTTTCCGATGGGTTACTAATTAGGAATACATAATTCTTTTTTTGTAGATAAGAAAAGTCAAGCAACAATAGGCTTGGTGATTATTAGACTGGTAACTACTTGGGATTACCAAATACTTATTTACATCACCAAAGTTAAACAACAATTAGCTTGGTTATTATAGGGTGGGTAACTATTTGGGAATACAGAATGCTTTATATCGATCACCAAAATTAAGCAACTTTGTTGTGGTAATTCTAAAACGGGTGACTACTTAGGAATACAAATTTCTGCATGTAGTTTACCAAAGTTAAGCTACAATGAAGCTGGCCATTATCAGATAGATGACTACTTGGGAATACAAAATGCTTTATGGAGATCACAAAAGTTAAGCAGCACTGAGCTTGGTCATTATTAGATGGGTGACTACTTGGGAATACAAAATGCTTTATGTAGATCACTAAAGTTAAGCTACAATGAGCTTTGTCATTATCAGAGGGTGACTACTAGGGAATACAAAATTCTTCAAGTAGATAACAAAAGTTTAGCAACAATTAGCTTGATCAATATTTGATGGGTGACAATTGGTAAAGAAAATTTTTTATGTAGATCATCAATGTTAAGCAACAATGAGCTTGCTCATTATTAGATGGGTGACAACTTGGGAATACAGAATGATGTATGTAGATCAATATTAATAAGATCAATAAGATTGATCATTATCAGATGGGTGATTACTTGGAAATACAGAATGCTATATATAGATCACAAAAGTTAAGCAACAATTAGCTTCGTCATTATCAGATAGGTGACTACTTGGGAATACAATACGCTAATGCAAAATGCTTTATGTAGATCACCAAAGTTAAGCAACAATGAACTGGTCATTATCAGATGGGTGACTAATTAGGAATACATTATGCTTTATGTAGATAACGAAAGTTAAGCAACAATGGGCTTGGTGATTATTAGATGGGTAACTACTTGGGATTACAAAATGATCCCCAAAGTTAAACAACAATTAGCTTGGTTATTATAGGATGGTAACTATTTGGGGATAAAAAATGCTTTGTATAGATCACCAAAGTTAAGCAACATTGCTTTGGTCATTCTCAGAGGAGTGACTACTTGGGAATACAAAATACTTTATGTAGCTTAGCAAAGTTAAGTAACAATGGGCCTGGCCAGATTACTAAAGTTATGCGTATTGTATTCCCAAGTAGAATTAAGAAAGTAATAAAGAATGCAAGAGAGTTGTATGCTCAATCTGTTAAGTCCAAAGTAGCTGAGCAGCGGCTTGGTTCCCACCAGTTTTGGCAAATAGCAAACAGAATCCTGAACAGAAGCTTGTGCTCCATCCCAACTATTATCAATGGACCTGAGGTAATCTCGTCAGCATCAGACAAAGCCAAACTCTTTGTCAAGAACTTTGCAGCTAATTCTACCCTTTGCGATCAAGGCCGCCAACCCCCAATATTTCCTCCTGTATCAGAAAACACGCTATGTGATATACGTATATCTGTACGTGATGTTGCCAAGCTAATCAAAAACCCTGATTCCAGTAAAGCAACTGGCCCTGATGGTATTCCAATTATAGTACTCAAAAAACTTCAACCTGAACTAGCGCCCATACTTACAAAACTGTTTAAACGTTGTCTTAAGGAGAATAGCTTCCCATCTCCTTGGAAAATTTCATCAGTATGCCCTGTATTTAAGAATTCAGGTGATCGCTCATCCCCCTCTCAGTACAGGCCAATAAGTCTCCTGTGCGTCAAGAGTAAGTTGCTGGAATCTGTGTTAAATACAGAAGTAATCAACCATCTCAACAAAAATAACCTTCTTAGTGACACTCAATATGGTTTCCGTTCTGCTAGATCTACAGCAGATGTGCTTACAGTTATATCTCATAGGATTAGCAAATCTCTCGATGGAGGCAACCTTTCTAGGGCAATTGCTCTTGACATATCTAAGGCCTTTGATAGGGTATGGCATAAAGGTTTACTTCATAAGATCTCTAGCTATGGTATTGCTGGAAATGTCTTCTCAATTATTAAATCATTTCTTTCTGATAGGTTCATAAGAGTAGTAGTTGAGGGGCAAAAATCAGAAGCTCACGGTATTAATGCCGGTGTCCCTCGGGGGTCCATCCTGGGTCCAACTCTTTTCCTGATCTACTTTAATGATCTTCCAAATCACATCCTTACATCATTCGTAGACATTTATGCTGATGGCACTACCATTTATGGTAGCACATCTAAGACCGTAAACGACCAAGTTCTCTCCAATTCTCTCTCCTCTGATCTTGAGCATGTAGTACTATGGGGAAAGGAGTGGCTGGTTACTTCTAATGCATCTAAAACCAAGCTTCTCTATTTACATCATCAACATTCTGATCCACATCTGACATCAATTGAAATGAATGGCTCTCGTCTTCAGGAGGCCTCTAGTTTTGACAAGCTTCTTGGCTTGACCATTACTCCTGATCTTAAATGGAACACGTACATCAAATCTGTTGCCAAGGCCGCTGGAAAAATGGTGGGATCTTTCTATCGATCCGGTAGATATCTCACTGCTGATGCTATTCTCTATCTATATAAGAGCCAGGTACGTCCAAGGATGGAATACTGTTGCCACATCTGGGCAGGAGCTGCTAGAAAGAACTTTGCCTGCCTTGATAGAGTTCAAAATAGACTTCGTAGCCTCGTTGGAGATGTCCTTTTCTCTTCCTTGCAACCTCTATCTCACAGAAGAAATGTTGCGAGTTTGTCTCTGATGTATCGTTATTTTCATGGAAAGTGTTCGACTGAGCTTCAATCTATGGTCCCCCCTCGCAAACTTTCACAAGAAACACTAGACTAGCTGAAAACATTATCAATAATTTTCCCCACTCTTTATCTGTGCCTAAACCTAAACGTAGATTCCATGAACAAAGCTTCTTTCTTAGAACTGCAGGCCTGTGGAATTGTCTTCCGTTTTCCTGCTTTCCGGCTTACTACAATATGGTTGTGTTCAAGTCTAACGTAAATAAGTTCTTGATGAGCCGTTCCATATAAGTTATCAAATTTACCAAATTTTCATTACTAATGATTACTATATTGTCCAATTTCTACTGTACACTCTTTAACCCTTATCCTTGAGTGGCCTCTTGGCCTTGATAATGTGGTGATGCCTATGGTAAAAAAAAACAAAAAAAACAATGTGTTAGGTCATTATTAGATCTGTGACTACTTGTGAATATAAAATGCTTTATGTAGATCACCAAAGTTAAGCAACAATGAGCTTGGTCAATATCAGATGGGTAACTACTTGGGAATATTTCATGTATATTTTTAACAGTGTGGTGGGGGATATGAAGACAGTCCTGGAAATCGCAGAAACTGTTTACGAGTAAACATGACTATTGATTGGTGTGTTTGTAATGTAAAAATGATGAAATGTGCCTTATTTGATTAGTGTTTTTGAAATGAAATAAACAGCTTAATGAATGTGTCCAAGTTATTTTTTTAGTAAAAGAGGGGCAATAATGTGGGTTAATTCATGAGAAATGATTGTCGAAATTAGTAAAATATTCAAGAATAGTGAAAAATTATGAAATGTTAGTTGTATTATTGGTGTGTTTTTAATGAAATAAACAGCCCAGATAATGTCTCAAAGTTATTATTTTATTAATAAGGAGCGATAATGTGGGTTAAATCATAAAAAGGATGGTAGAAATTAGTAACATATCCAACATATGTAACATATTACATTCATATCTGATTTACCTCTGCACTCCATGTTTAAAAAGGAAGTATCCTCTATAGTATCAGACCTAACCGAATGATTAATTGTAAGCATAGACCAATTCATACCATCTAAAAAATTCCAACAAAAACCTAACAGCCATCCATGGTTCTCCCCAGAATGTTCTGCTGCTATTGTGCATAGAAATCATTTTTTCCATAGCTACCGACGTAATAGATGCACTGAGACTAAAGCTGCTTTCAGGACTGCCAGCAACCACTGTAAAAGAGTAATAAAAAATGCAAGAGAGCTATATGCCCAGTCTGTTAAATCCAAAGTAGCTGATCAGCGGCTTGGTTCCCACCAGTTTTGGCAAATAACAAATAGGATCCTGAACAGAAGTGTGCGTTCTATCCCAACCGTTATCAATGGACCAGAGGTCATCTCGTCAGCATCAGACAAGGCTAAACTATTTGCAAAGAACTTTGCAGCTAATTCTACCCAATGCGACGAAGGCTATCAACTCCCCATATTTCCTCCTATAACACGGAACAAGCTAGGTAACATACAAATATCCGTGCATGAGGTCGCCAAGCTAATCAAGAACCTAGATTCCAGTAAAGCAACTGGCCCTGATGATATCCCAATTATAGTGTTAAAAAAGCTTCAACCAGAACTTGCTCCCATACTTACGAAACTATTTAAGCGCTGCCTTAAGGAGAAGTGCTTTCCGACTCCCTGGAAGACCTCATCAGTTTGCCCTGTATTTAAGAATTCAGGTGATAAGTTGTCCCCCTCTCAGTACAGACCAATAAGTCTCCTGTGTGTTATGAGTAAGTTGCTGGAATCCATACTAAATAGAGAAATAGTCAACCACCTCAGCAGGAATAACCTTCTTAGTGACACACAATATGGTTTCTGCTCTGCAAGATCTACCGCAGATGTGCTGACGGTTATATCCCGCAGGATTAATGAATCTCTTGACAAAGGCTTCCTTTCTAGGGCAATTGCTCTTGACATGTCAAAGGCCTTCGACAAGGTATGGCATAAGGGTCTACTTCACAAGATTTCCAGCTACGGTATAACTGGAAATGTTTTCTCAATCATTAAATCATTTCTCTCCAATAGGCTCATAAGAGTAGTGGTAGATGGACAAAAATCGGAGGCCTGCAATATAAATGCTGGAGTCCCTCAGGGGTCAATCCTGGGCCCAACTCTCTTCCTGATCTGCATCAATGACCTCCCTAAACACATACTTAAATCATTCGTTGACATCTATGCTGATAACACGACCATCTACGGCAACATATCAAAGGCTGTAAATGACAAAGTTCTCTCTGATTCTCTCTCCTCTGATCTCGAGCGTGTGGTTCAGTGGGGGAAGATGTGGCTGGTTACTTTTAATGCATCCAAAACCAAACTCCTATCCTTACATCATCAACGCTCTACTCCCCATCTGGCATCAATTGTGATTTCGTTATTTCCATGGCAGGTGCTCGTCTGAACTCCAATCTTTCACGAAAACACCCGTCTAGCTGAATCCACTGTGAAAAATTTCCCCCACTCTATATCTGTGCCTAAATCAAAACACGGATTCCATGAACAAAGCTTCTTTCTTAGAACTGCACGCCTGTGGAACTCTGTTCCGTCTGCCTGCTTCCCACCGGACTACAACTTGGATGTGTTCAAGTCCAACGTTAACAAATTCCTAATGAACCGCCCCCTTAAGTCAACACTTCATCAAATCTCCACACTAACGTAATGTACTTGCAATAACCCTTATCCCTGAGTGGCTTCCGGGCCTTGATAAGTGGTGATCACTGTGTAAAAAAAAAAGAAAGAATTATGCAAAATGATGAAATGTGAGTTACTTTATTGGTGAGTATGTAATGAAATAAACAGCCCAGAAAATGTATGAAAGTTTTTATTTTAGTAAGAGTGGGGTGATTATGTGGGTTAAATCAATAAAAATTCAACGAGATAGACACAAATATATACTAGCAGAGTACCCGGAGTAACCCAGGATTGAATGAGATGCATGAAAATGTATGCTAGCAGAGTACACGGGCGCCTTGGATTGAATGAGATAGATGCAAATATATACTAGCAGAATACTTGGCATTATCTGGAATTGAATGAGATTGATTGAAATATATACTAGCAAAATTCCTTGCGTTGCCCAGAATTTAAGGAGATTGATGGCGATATATGCTAGAAGAATACCCGGCGTTGCCCTGGATTGAATAATTTAGGTTAGAATATATACTAGCAAAATGTCCGGCATTGCTTGGGATTGAATGAGATACGTGGAAATATATATTAGCAGAATACCCTGCATCGCTCTGGATTGAATGAGATAAGTGGAAATATATAGAAGCAGAATACCAGGCATCGCCCAAAATTTTATGAAGCAGGTTCAAATAAATACTAACAGAATACCTGGCATCGCCTGGGATTGAATAAGATAGGTACAATTACAGAATAGACGAATACTTGGGGTCATTCGGGATTGTATAAGATGGCTGCACATATACACTAGCAGAATACCCAGCATTGCTCAAGATTGAATGAGATAGGTGAGAAAATATACTAGCAATATCGCTGGTGTCACCCGGGATTGAAGGATATTGATGGAAATATCTATTAACAGAATTTCTGGCATTGCCCCGTATTGAATGAGAATAATCACCGTCACTCTGGATTAAATGAGGGTGGTAAAAGAAAGTTTGTACCAGAAATGGCTTAAACAATTTTCTATCTCAAAATTATTTTATTTGTGAAGTCGATTCTGGATATGGCTAAAACAGGTTACGATCTCAAAATTAGATTAATGCATATATATTGTTGGTTTACTATGAAAGTTTACTAGGCCAGTTTCTATAGGGTGATCTATATTTGTTTGAATTTTTTATGTTATCATCCGGGCATGATGTGATGGTTGGAGAGGTGGGTAGAAAGAAGCATGATTATGTTAAGTTCTCTTTTGAGGGTTGGGTTGGAGAGAGTAATGTCCGTGTTAGGGGTAAAAAAGTATGTGAAATTGTTTCATATATGTATTTAAATTACCTGTCTTAGTGTAGGTAAAATTATTTTAAGTGTGTGTTATGTATTCACCGTCCTTGCAAAGATAAAATTATTTCATATACATGCAGCAAATTACTTACCCTAGGTAAGATACAATTATTTCATATGTGTAATACCCGTCCTAGCTAGGTAAAATATCCTCTTGCTCGAAATAGCAAATGATACGTAGACATTAAAAATTCCTCACTCCTAAGAATAACAAATATATTCAAAATCAAATTCAATTTTCTCATTGTTTATATGGTCCCGAGCAATTTCGGGTAGCCCCGCTAGTAAACAATAAAGGAAAAAAGAATACATGATGGTTTAGGACGGTTTTTCTTCTTTTTGGTTAGTAGCCCTGTTTGAACAGGAGAAATGATATGACTTACAAGAATACAGTATTAATATACATTAGGATATACAGAGTTATGGGTAGAGTTGAGGAGTATAAAAAACTATGGAATAATGTTTATGATGCCAAACAGACATTTGTTATTGAGGAAAAGTAACTAGCTCTTTTTACTCAACATTCAGAAAAGAATTTATGCCATTTTTTTAGTATAATATTTCAGTAACCATGTATGTAATAGCTTTATATTTAGACATACACTTAGTCAAGGAATGACAATTTATGATTTTCAAAGACAGTGAATAAATATCAGTAATTAAGAGCAGAAAACAAGCTTAGGTGAATAAGCAATAACTTTACATGTCTTCGTATGGATACTAATATAATATGATAGCATTGGTGAATATAACATGATAGCATTAGTAAATAAAATATGATAGCATTAGTAAATATAACATGATAGCATCAGTAAATAAAATATGATAGCATTAGTAAATATAATATGATAGCATTAGTAAGTATAATATGATAGCATTAGTAAATATAATATGATAGCATTAGTAAGTATAATATGATAGCATTAGTAAATGTATAATATGATAGCATTAGTAAGTATAATATGATAGCATTAGTAAATATAATATGATAGCATTAGTAAGTATAATATGATAGCATTAGTAAATATAATATGATAGCATTAGTAAGTATAATATGATAGCATTAGTAAATATAATATGATAGCATTAGTAAATGTATAATATGATAGCATTAGTAAGTATAATATGATAGCATTAGTAAATATAATATGATAGCATTAGTAAGTATAATATGATAGCATTAGTAAATATAATATGATAGCATTAGTAAGTATAATATGATAGCATTAGTAAATATAATATGATAGCATTAGTAAGTATAATATGATAGCATTAGTAAATATAATATGATAGCATTAGTAAATGTATAATATGATAGCATTAGTAAGTATAATATGATAGCATTAGTAAATAAAATATGATAGCATTAGTAAATGTATAATATGATAGCATTAGTAAGTATAATATGATAGCATTAGTAAATGTATAATATGATAGCATTAGTAAATGTATAATATGATAGCATTAGTAAATGTATAATATGATAGCATTAGTAAATGTATAATATGATAGCATTAGTAAATGTATAATATGATAGCATTAGTAAATGTATAATATGATAGCATTAGTAAATATAATATGATAGCATTAGTAAATATAATATGATAGCATTAGTAAATATAATATGATAGCATTAGTAAATATAATATGATAGCATTAGAAAATATAATATGATAGCATTAGTAAATGTATAATATGATAGCATTAGTAAATGTAATATGATAGCATTAGTAAATGTATAATATGATAGCATTAGTAAATGTATAATATGATAGCATTAGTAAATATAATATGATAGCATTAGTAAATATAATATGATAGCATTAGTAAATATAATATGATAGCATTAGAAAATATAATATGATAGCATTAGTAAATGTATAATATGATAGCATTAGTAAATGTATAATATGATAGCATTAGTAAATGTATAATATGATAGCATTAGTAAATGTATAATATGATAGCATTAGTAAATATAATATGATAGCATTAGTAAATATAATATGATAGCATTAGTAAATATAATATGATAGCATTAGTAAATATAATATGATAGCATTAGAAAATATAATATGATAGCATTAGTAAATGTATAATATGATAGCATTAGAAAATATAATATGATAGCATTAGTAAATATAATATGATAGCATTAGAAAATATAATATGATAGCATTAGTAAATGTATGATGGCATTAGTAAGTATAATATGATAGCATTAGTAAATGTATAATATGATAGCATTAGTAAATATAATATGATAGCATCAGTAAATAAAATATGATAGCATTAGTAAATATAATATGATAGCATTAGTAAATATAATATGATAGCATTAGTAAATGTATAATATGATAGCATTAGTAAATATAACATGATAGCATTAGTAAATATAATATGATAGCATTAGTAAATATAATATGATAGCATTAGTAAATGTATAATATGATAGCATTAGTAAATATAATATGATAGCATTAGTAAATATAACATGATAGCATTAGTAAATATAACATGATAGCATTAGTAAATATAATATGATAGCATTAGTAAATATAATATGATAGCATTAGTAAATATAATATGATAGCATTAGTAAATATAATATGATAGCATTAGTAAATATAATATGATAGCATTAGTAAATATAATATGATAGCATTAGTAAATATAATATGATAGCATTAGTAAATATAATATGATAGCATTAGTAAATGTAATATGATAGCATTAGTAAATGTATAATATGATAGCATTAGTAAATATAATATGATAGCATTAGTAAATATAATATGATAGCATTAGTAAATATAATATGATAGCATTAGTAAATATAATATGATAGCATTAGTAAATATAATATGATAGCATTAGTAAATATAATATGATAGCATTAGTAAATATAATATGATAGCATTAGTAAATATAATATGATAGCATTAGTAAATATAATATGATAGCATTAGTAAATATAATATGATAGCATTAGTAAATATAATATGATAGCATTAGTAAATGTAATATGATAGCATTAGTAAATGTATAATATGATAGCATTAGTAAATATAATATGATAGCATTAGTAAATATAATATGATAGCATTAGTAAATATAATATGATAGCATTAGTAAATATAATATGATAGTATTAGTAAATATAATATGATAGCATTAGTAAATGTATAATATGATAGCATTATTAAATATAATATGATAGCATTAGTAAATATAATATGATAGCATTAGTAAATATAATATGATAGCATTAGTAAATATAATATGATAGCATTAGTAAATGTATAATATGATAGCATTAGTAAATATAATATGATAGCATTAGTAAATATAATATGATAGCATTAGTAAATATAATATGATAGCATTAGTAAATATAATATGATAGCATTAGTAAATATAATATGATAGCATTAGTAAATATAATATGATAGCATTAGTAAATATAATATGATAGCATTAGTAAATGTAATATGATAGCATTAGTAAATGTATAATATGATAGCATTAGTAAATATAATATGATAGCATAAGTAAATATAATATGATAGCATTAGTAAATATAATATGATAGCATTAGTAAATATAATATGATAGCATTAGTAAATATAATATGATAGCATTAGTAAATATAATATGATAGCATTAGTAAATATAATATGATAGCATTAGTAAATATAATATGATAGCATTAGTAAATATAATATGATAGCATTAGTAAATATAATATGATAGCATTAGTAAATGTAATATGATAGCATTAGTAAATGTATAATATGATAGCATTAGTAAATATAATATGATAGCATTAGTAAATATAATATGATAGCATTAGTAAATATAATATGATAGCATTAGTAAATATAATATGATAGCATTAGTAAATATAATATGATAGCATTAGTAAATATAATATGATAGCATTAGTAAATATAATGATAGCATTAGTAAATGTATGATAGCATTAGTAAATGTATAATATGATAGCATTAGTAAATATAATATGATAGCATTAGTAAATATAATATGATAGCATTAGTAAATGTATAATATGATAGCATTAGTAAATGTATAATATGATAGCATTAGTAAATATATAATATGATAGCATTAGTAAATGTATAATATGATAGCATTAGTAAGTATAATATGATGGCATTAGTAAGTATATTATGATAGCATTAGTAAATGTATAATATGATAGCATTAGTAAATGTATAATATGATAGCATTAGTAAATGTATAATATGATAGCATTAGTAAATGTATAATATGATAGCATTAGTAAATATAACATGATAGCATTAGTAAATATAATATGATAGCATTAGTAAATGTATAATATGATAGTATAATTAAATGTATAATATGATAGCATTAGTAAATGTATGATAGCATTAGTAAATATAATATGATAGCATAAGTTAATATAATATGATAGCATTAGTAAATGTATGATAGCATTAGTAAATGTATAATACGATGGCATTAGTAAATGTATAATATGATAGCATTAGTAAATGTAATATGATAGCATTAGTAAGTATATTATGATAGCATTAGTAAGTATATTATGATAGCATTAGTAAGTATATTATGATAGCATTAGTAAGTATATTATGATAGCATTAGTAAGTATATTATGATAGCATTAGTATGTATAATATGATAGCATTAGTAAATGTATAATATGATAGCATTAGTAAATGTATAATATGATAGCATTAGCAAATATAATATGATAGCATTAGTAAATATAACATGATAGCATTAGTAAATATAACATGATAGCATTAGTAAATATAACATGATAGCATTAGTAAATATAACATGATAGCATTAGTAAATATAACATGATAGCATCAGTAAATAAAATATGATAGCATTAGTAAATGTATAATATGATAGCATTAGTAAATATAACATGATAGCATTAGTAAATATAACACGATAGCATTAGTAAATATAACATGATAGCATTAGTAAATATAACATGATAGCATTAGTAAATATAACATGATAGCATTAGTAAATATAACATGATAGCATCAGTAAATAAAATATGATAGCATTAGTAAATATAATATGATAGCATTAGTAAGTATAATATGATAGCATTAGTAAATATAATATGATAGCATTAGTAAATATAATATGATAGCATTAGTAAATATAATATGATAGCATTAGTAAATGTATAATATGATAGCATTAGTAAATGTATAATATGATAGCATTAGTAAATGTATAATATGATAGCATTAGTAAATGTATAATATGATAGCATTAGTAAATGTATAATATGATAGCATTAGTAAATGTATAATATGATAGCATTAGTAAATGTATAATATGATAGCATTAGTAAATGTATAATATGATAGCATTAGTAAATGTATAATATGATAGCATTAGTAAATGTATAATATGATAGCATTAGTAAATGTATATGTCATTTCTACTCTTTTTTTTTAGTGAAAATTCAACTATATAAACAAAGAAATAAAACGTTAATTTAAAATGATTGATAAAATTCAACTATGTAAACAAAGAAATAAAACGATAATTTAAAATGATTGATAAAATTCAACCATGTAAACAAAGAAATAAAACGGTAATTTAAAATGATTGATAAAATTTAATTATGTAAACAAAGAAATAAAACGGTAATTTAAAATGATTGATAAAATTTAATTATGTAAACAAAGAAATAAAACGGTAATTTAAAATGATTGATAAAATTCAATTATGTAAACAAAGAAATAAAACGGTAATTTAAAATGATTGATAAAATTTAATTATGTAAACAAAGAAATAAAACGGTAATTTAAAATGATTGATAAAATTCAATTATGTAAACAAAGAAATAAAACGGTAATTTAAAATGATTGATAAAATTCAATTATGTAAACAAAGAAATAAAACGGTAATTTAAAATGATTGATAAAATTCAACCATGTAAACAAAGAAATAAAACGGTAATTTAAAATGATTGATAAAATTCAATTATGTAAACAAAGAAATAAAACGGTAATTTAAAATGATTGATAAAATTCAATTATGTAAACAAAGAAATAAAACGGTAATTTAAAATGATTGATAAAATTTAATTATGTAAACAAAGAAATAAAACGGTAATTTAAAATGATTGATAAAATTCAATTATGTAAACAAAGAAATAAAACGGTAATTTAAAATGATTGATAAAATTCAATTATGTAAACAAAGAAATAAAACGGTAATTTAAAATGATTGATAAAATTTAATTATGTAAACAAAGAAATAAAACGGTAATTTAAAATGATTGATAAAATTCAATTATGTAAACAAAGAAATAAAACGGTAATTTAAAATGATTGATAAAATTCAATTATGTAAACAAAGAAATAAAACGGTAATTTAAAATGATTGATAAAATTCAATTATGTAAACAAAGAAATAAAACGGTAATTTAAAATGATTGATAAAATTTAATTATGTAAACAAAGAAATAAAACGGTAATTTAAAATGATTGATAAAATTCAATTATGTAAACAAAGAAATAAAACGGTAATTTAAAATGATTGATAAAATTTAATTATGTAAACAAAGAAATAAAACGGTAATTTAAAATGATTGATAAAATTCAATTATGTAAACAAAGAAATAAAACGGTAATTTAAAATGATTGATAAAATTCAATTATGTAAACAAAGAAATAAAACGGTAATTTAAAATGATTGATAAAATTTAATTATGTAAACAAAGAAATAAAACGGTAATTTAAAATGATTGATAAAATTCAATTATGTAAACAAAGAAATAAAACGGTAATTTAAAATGATTGATAAAATTTAATTATGTAAACAAAGAAATAAAACGGTAATTTAAAATGATTGATAAAATTCAATTATGTAAACAAAGAAATAAAACGGTAATTTAAAATGATTGATAAAATTTAATTATGTAAACAAAGAAATAAAACGGTAATTTAAAATGATTGATAAAATTTAATTATGTAAACAAAGAAATAAAACGGTAATTTAAAATGATTGATAAAATTCAATTATGTAAACAAAGAAATAAAACGGTAATTTAAAATGATTGATAAAATTCAATTATGTAAACAAAGAAATAAAACGGTAATTTAAAATGATTGATAAAATTTAATTATGTAAACAAAGAAATAAAACGGTAATTTAAAATGATTGATAAAATTCAATTATGTAAACAAAGAAATAAAACGGTAATTTAAAATGATTGATAAAATTCAATTATGTAAACAAGGAAATAAAACGGTAATTTAAAATGATTGATAAAATTCAATTATGTAAACAAAGAAATAAAATGGTAATTTAAAATGATTGATAAAATTCAATTATGTAAACAAGGAAATTATAACGGTAATTTAAAATGATTGATAAAATTCAATTATGTAAACAAAGAAATAAAACGGTAATTTAAAATGATTGATAAAATTCAATTATGTAAACAAAGAAATAAAACGGTAATTTAAAATGATTGATAAAATTCAATTATGTAAACAAAGAAATAAAACGGTAATTTAAAATGATTGATAAAATTCAATTATGTAAACAAAGAAATAAAACGGTAATTTTAAATGATTGATAAAATTCAATTATGTAAACAAAGAAATAAAACGGTAATTTAAAATGATTGATAAAATTCAATTATGTAAACAAAGAAATAAAACGGTAATTTAAAATGATTGCTTCTATAGGTTTTAGGGTATGATGGAAATGAATATCGCATTTAAATTTTCTGCAAATGAGTAGTTTTCCAGATATTTAGCAATGTCGTTTCTTATGTTATCGCTGGTAGTCATCTTGGTACGCGCGGGCGCAACCCTGAGAAACTATGTGCAAACGCGCATACCAAGATGGCCACCAGCAATAACATAAGAAATGACATTGCTTAATATCTGGAAAGCTACTTATTTGCGGAAAATTCAAATATGATATTCGTTTTCAGCATACCCGAAAACCTTTAAAAGTAGTCATTTTAAAAGAAATATGTTAAGGTAAAAATTACAAAATGTATCACAATGAAATTCTTTATTGAACCGCCTAATTATTATTATTTAGATATCCTCAGTTTAAAAAAAAAACGGGTTTGTTTTACAGATTCCAAAAAATGGTCTTGACAATGAATTCAAAATAAATTCAAGTTTCACGATATTGTTTTTATTTAATTGTTAGGTGAAAGTACGGAATAGTTAACAAAACCCCCTTGCTTCCCCATGTTAAGAATGGGTTTCTAAATAATAATGTTACTATTTCAGTATGGTAGCATAAGTGCACAAATACCTTTGATTTGTTATATATTTGTTTTTTTATTACCAATGAAATATGCAATAAGTAAAAAGTTATAAATACAATGATAACAGAAATTAGTACATTTTGCTGTTTTTTAACGTTTTTAGTGCATGTGTACTAAAAGCATTAAAAAACAACAAAATAGTATTGTTTGGAAATCAAATTTGAAAAACTTAATTTTTTTTAATTGACAAACTCAGAATAAAAAATGAAACTGATTTTTCTGCTTTCGTTTTGAAAGCAGAAAAAACAGGTTTTTTTATTTTTAAAAGAATACAAATGAAACTCGTTAATGTGCTGACTTTAGTCAGATGAGTGCTGGTCAGCGCATAGCGAGCCGTTTTCCCCGTTAAGTGGATTTGAATTTCTATAAACGATAACATTTTAAAGAAATTTCCACACAATTATAATAATCAAATATTTACATATACATGAAAATAATTCTGAAACTATTATCTATATGAAAATGGATGAAATATACCGATTTATCTTATCAATTTTGAAATATTCTTTGTCAACTGTGCTCAGTCATAACTTTGTTTCCTGTGGTCGTAAAAATATAAATCAAAGTCCAGTAGAGATGGACTTCTATGTTTATATAGCCTGTAAAATTTCAGCCATATCCAATCAAATTTAACCTCGCACATGTGTATCCAAACGTAACGTATAAAATGTAAATATTGAAAAAACAGTTTCCCTTTTTGCTGTCATTTTTTACCATTTTTTCATTTTTAACTTGGAGCACAAAAACATTGAACGCATAAAAGCAAAATAAATTAACATCATTGGAATGCTTATTCTATGCTCTTTCCATCAATATAATTCTTTTAAATATTGACCAACAAATAAAAAAGATATGATTTGTTGAAGCACATTAGGTATGTAATATTGCCAACGTCCATGAAAATACAGCATACGCTAATTTCACATTATCAAACAGCATTTTACTATTGCTTTCTCACATACACCAACCATTGATATTTTCTGGAATTTGAGCAGCATGTCTGGTTAATGTTCATCTTTAGTAGTTTCATCCTCCTTGACTCTTCACAACCATTTTGTGTAGTACCAGCTGACATTGGTACCATCACATGTGTGTGTTTTCTTGTTTTAGTGGAGGTGGGGCATGTCTGTTTAAGATTTCCGGTAAATTATTACTAGCAAGACCGCTGGAAATTCCATGGAATGAGAAATATATTTAATCAATAAATATGTTTATAAAGCTAATATTTTTCTGGGTAGCAAAAGTTTTTTTTTTTTTTTTTTTTTTTTTTTTTTAACAGAAAAACCAATAACACCCAGCAAATAATATTTCTATGAAAATAGTGTCCATTGTATTTTAAATATAGAACTGACCCAAATGAGATAAATTAATAAGTATTAATAAATATGTAGAAAGTAATATTACAAAGTTCAATACAAATAATGAATACATTTTAAGAAACAATCTTTAATTTACTCCTTCAGTCACCACATCTTGGCAGATAGTGATTTTTTTTCCTGTTTCTTTCAAATGTTTCCTTTTTTACATAACATTTCACTAACTTTCTTAGGTGAGGAACTGCTGTATGTCAAAATTACTACATTACAACAATGATCATATTCGAAAACAAGATTACACCAAAAGATCACTCACATTCTTGTTCAGGGTTGCCAGATCGATCTTTTTGAAGTTAAATTTTGCAAATCTGGCCTTTTCTTTGAAGCAGTTTGGCCTTTCAAAAATTGTATTTGACCTTTTTCAAAGCATAACTTACTGACTAAGGTAGAAATAATCAGACTATTATATAGAAACTAGCCTGGGTGCCCGGCATTGCCCGGGTGTTTGGAGGTGTGTGTGATGAGCAAAAAAAAAGAAATGGTATAGTAGGCAGACAGGCTCGAACCCATACCACGAAGGAGGAAAAGGACATTAAAAAAAAGTGCTGTCTTTACTGTTGCACCCATCAACAGACCAGAAGTGATGTAGGTTTAAATTAAGGCTAGTCAATCGAAAAGAGGGGAAGACTTTCGAAAATATTGATGAAAAAAGCAATCTCTCCATGTAGAAAAGCGCCCAGTTGAGGGTGAAGGCATGAATATTTTTAGACAATTTTTTGATATTTGTCGTCCGAAGCCCAAATAGATACCACAGAAATCCATGTTTTCCTCAAACCAAAATCTCCACCATGGCTAATTAAACAGCCATCGGTAAATTTAAAACTCAAGAATGTAACAAAATCTTCTAAATCCAACATGTATCCCCTAACTTATACAAATAACTTCAATAATATATTAGAACAATATAAAAACTGGACACACATCTACACAGATGGCTCCAAAGAACTAAACAAAGCTGGAAGTGCAGCCATATCTAATAACATTATACTACAAAAACGTCTCCCAGACAACTGCTCAATTTTTAGTGCTGAATCAACAGCCATAGACCGAGCTTTAGACATCATCCAAAAAACCAAGTCAAACAAATACTTAATATTATCTGATTCACTTTCAGTCTTAACGTCATTATATAACAAAAACTTGAACAACCTCTTAATCATAAACTTCCTGGAAAGAATCACTTCCCTTTCCAAAAACACTGACATCGTATTCTGCTGGATTCCCAGCCACATAGGACTCAAAGGCAACGAAAAAGTTGATACAGCAGCAAAAAAATCTTTAATAATGAATATCAGCAATACAAAAGTACCTCACACTGATTACAAACCACTAATCAACAAATACATCACTTCCAAGTGGCAGGAGTCATGGAATGCCTGCAAGAATAACAAGCTCCAGCAGGTGAAACCCAACCTCGGGAAAAGAATGGAGGGTGGCACCTCTAGCTGGGAGAAGACAAGAGAAGAAACAGTAATGACAAGACTTCAAATAGGACACACCGGGATCACTCGTACCTGTTAAAAGGCGAAGAGGCCCCATTCTGTGTGTCATGTCATGAGCTTTACATGGTGAAAGATATCCTGATAGACTGCGTGGATCTCCAGCAGATACGAATGAGGTACTACTGTGAAGGTAGTCTAAAAGATCTTTTTCACGGAGTGGCGCTGGCAATATCCTGAAATTCCTAAAGGAAACAAGATTATATAACAAAATCTAACACACTAATAAACAACAAACAAACATAACCAAATAACCACTTCAGAAAAACCTAAAACCCAAATAACAAACAAAATACAACCAAACAACCTTTCCAGCAAAGTCAAATTACCTAATAAACAACAAACATAACAAAATAACCTCCTCAGCATTAAATGAACCACAAAGGTTGATATGCTGGTTAAATAACCCATCCATCCATCCTGCACATTCACTGATGACCGGGTCCAAGCTGTGGTGCCCCGAACACCTACCAGACCAGACCCTGGAAGTTCCAGAGCCCTTATTACCATTGACGCCCATATCTGTATCAGTCCTCATTGAATGTCCGTTTGCCATTTTAGGCTACAGTCAACCTTTTTGTTATCGAGATGCACACTGATTGCAAAGTTTGTATTCCATTGCATATCAAGTAATGCCTGTGCTTGAAGCTTTTTATAGTGAGGAAAGACTTTGCACTGAGATAATCCCACTTTGAATCAAAAAGAAGAGCAAGTCAACATCATTGGAAGCAGCAGTCGCCGCAGTTTTTATATCAGGGTGTTCCTTCTTCTAGAGAGGTTGCCTTCACCACGGCTTACGGGAGCCCTCTCCACCCATCATGCCATTTGATCCATGACTGAGACTCAGGTTGCTGGGTATCAGAGCATACTCCACACGACGGTGGGTCATGTATGCCACAGCTGACAGGGCCTAAGCTCCTCTGGAGGTTTCTGTCAGGGTTACCTCACCTTAGCCTTTGGTTAAAAGAACCTTGGCCCACAAGGCAGTGGAGGTCTAGTTATACGGCACAGGACACTTGCCGTTCATCAGAACCCCGTCTCCGTGACAGTGGTCACGACATGCACGTGGGGTTGATTTGTCTGGGAGAAGCACAGTATGACGGTTAGACATCTGTGCGCTTTTAACACACGTCCACACCAGACCTTGACCACCATATAAACATGCATACATACATACATTTAAACAGACAGGTGAGATTTATATTATAGACTAGCGGGGGGTGACTTGCGTTGCCCGGGTGTTTGGAGGTGTAAAAGAAAAAAAAAAAACGAGGGCAGCTGAAATGAGAAAGGTTGAAATTAAACGATTAAAAAGTTGAGTGAATGAATTCACACAGGTGCGTAAATTTAATGAAGTCAAACATCACGCCATAGAGGAATGAAATCCCACACGTAACTTTGGCTGCAAGCCAGTTTCTTACCAGCTCCCCATAAAAAGGAGAGTATCTAAATGAATAGCAATTGTCTTATATGACGGGTTTTCACCGCATTAATCAAAGCTGATTGCTTTCTGGACGCCCTGGCATGAGTGGCAGGGAGCTCCCTTTGCTACAGATTTAATTTCGCTTATATATGGAAAAGCCAAACAAACACGTGAAAGAGTAAAAAATATTGCAAAAATAGCATGTAAAAGTCACCCAAATAAGATACATGCGACCTCGTTTCGTAAATTATAGATATTATAATCTCGGTAGTATATAAAATGTTCTATGAAATACTGACTGCCCCGAGCGCCCTCACCTCCAAAAGCTTTTGCCGGACATACAAAAAGTGTGCACATACTAACACACATTTTGCCTTTTATAAATATAGCCTAGCGGGGCTACCCAGCGTTGCTCGGGACCATATAAACAATGAGAAAATTGAATTTGATTTTAAATATATTTGTTATTCTTAGAAGAGAGGAATTTTTAATGTCTATTTATCATTTGCTATCTCAAGCAAAAGGATATTTTACCTAGCTAGGACGGGTATTAGATGTATGAAATAATTGCATCTTACCTAGGGTAGATAATTTACAGCATGTATATGAAATAATTTTACCTTTGCAAGGACAGTGAATATACAACACATATTTAAAATAATTTTACCTTTGCAAGGCTGGTGAATATGCAACACATATTTAAAATAATTTTACCTTTGCAAGGACGGTGAATATACAACACATATTTAAAATAATTTTACCTTTGCAAGGACGGTGAATATACAGCACATATTTAAAATAATTTTACCTACACTAAAACAGGTAATTTAAATACATATATGAAACAATTTCACAAGTGTTTTTACCTCAAAACGGACATTACTCTCTCCAATCCAACACCCAAATGAAAACGCAAGAGCATGTTTAAAATTAACATAATCATGCTTCTTTCTACCCATGACTACAACCATCACATCATTCTCGGATAATAACATAAAAATTTTTTTTAAAAATACAGATTACTCCCTAAAGAAACTCTCCTAGTAAACTTTCATAGAAAACCAACAATATATATATATGTATTAATCTAATTTTGAGATCGTAAACTGTTTAAGCCATATCCGGAATCACTTGACTGCTTTACAAATGAAGTAATTTTTAGATAGAAAATTGTTTTAGCTATTTACGGTACAGACTTTATATTCTGCCACCCTCATTTAATCCAGAGTGACGCTGATTATTCTGCTAGTATATATTTGCCCCTATCTCATTCAATCCTGAGCAACGCCAGGAATTTTGCTAATATATATTTCCATCAATTTCCTTCAATTCCGGGCAAAGCCGATGATATTGTTAGTAAATTTCCTCACCTATCTCATTCAATCTTGAGCAATGCCGGGTATTTTGCTAGTGTATATGTGCAGTTATCTAATACAATCCCGAGCGCCACCAAGTATTCATCTATTCTGTATTTGTACCTACCTCATTCATCCCCAGACGGCACCAGGTATTCTGTTAGTATTTATTTGCACCTGCATTATTGAATCCAGGGCGATGTCTGGTATTCTGCTTCTATATATTTCCACCTACATCATTCAATCCAGGGCGATGAAGGGTATTCTGCTAATATATATTTCCACTTATCTCATTGAATCCCAAGCGGCGTTGGGAATTTTATTAGCATATATTCTCACCTACTTCATTCAATCCCAGGAAATGCTGGGTATTCGGCTAGTATATATCTCAATTTATCTCAGTACATCCTGGGCAACGCTAGGTATTCTATTAGTTTATATTTCAATCAATCTCATCCAATCCAAGGTAATGTCAGGTATTCTGCTAGTATATATTTACATCTGTCTCATTAGATCCCATGACTTCAAGTAATCTTCTAGTATATATTTTTACATATCTCCTTGAATCCCATAATTCTTGGATATGTTATTAATTTTGAAAATCATTTTTCATAATTTAACCCACATTATCACCCACCCCTTACTAAAATAATTACTTTGATACATTGTCTTGGCTATTTATTTCATTACAAACACACTAATCAAATAACTCACATTTAATAATTTTTCATAATTCTTGGATATGTTATTAATTTCGACAATCATTTTTCATGATTTAACGCACATGATTGCTCCCCTCCCATTACTAAAATAATAATTTAAACTATTGTCTGGGATGTTTTCATTAAAAACACCACACTAAAATAGCTGACATTTAATCATTTTTCATAATTGCTGGATATATTAGTAATTTTGACAATTATTTTTCACATTTCAACCCACATTATCGCCCCCCCCCCCCTTACTAAAATAATAACTTTGATACATTGTCTAGGCTGGTTATTTCATTACAAACACCAATAAAATAACTCGCATTTCATAATTTTTCAAAATACTTGGATATGTTGCTAATTTCGACAATCGTTTTAAATGATTTAACCCATATTATCCACCCACTTTATTGAAAAATTAACTTTGATACATTCTGCTAGTATATATTTCTAGCAACATTTTACATGCTGTGCGATAGCAGGTGCAAAGCTAATATATATTTCCAGCAAGGTTATTAAATCCCAGAACATGCCGCGTACTCTTCTATTATATATTTCCACCTATTTAATCCATTCAAGGGCGATTCTATGTATTCCGCTAGTATGTATTAACACCTGTCTCATTACATCCTGGGCGGCGCAAGGTATTCTGCTAGAGAACATTCAATTTATCTTATCCAATCCTGGGCAACGCCGGGTATTCTGCTAGGAAACATTCCACCTATTTCATCCAATCATGGGCCCTGCCGGGTAATCTGCTAGTACATATATCCACCTATGTCATCCAATCTCAGGTGGCGCAATGAATTTTGTTAGTATATATACACCTATTCCATCCAATCCCAGGCTCCGCCAGGTATTCTGCTAGTACATATATCCACCTATGTCATCCAAACCCGGGCCTAGCCAGGTATTCTGCTAGTACATATATCCACCTATATTATCCAATGCCGTCTGATGCCAGGCATTCTGCTAGTATATATATCCACCAATTTCTTCCAATATTCAGTAACGCCAGGTATGATGCTAGTACAAATATCGACCTATGTCATCCAATCCCGGGCAACACTAGATATTCTGCTAGTACATATATCCATCTATGTCATTCAATCCCGGGCGACGCCGGGTATTTTGCTAGTACATATATCAACCAACCTTATCCGATCCCTGGCGACGCTGGGTATTCTGCTAGGAAACATTCCATTTATGCCGTCCAATCCTGGGCAACGCTGGGTATTCTGCTAGTACATACACACCTATCTCATCCAATCCCTGGGTATTCTGCTAGTACATATATTCACCGATGTCATACAATCCCGGGCGACACCGGGTATTTTGCTAGTACATATATCAACCAATCTTATCAAATCCCAGGCGATGCCGGGTATTCTGCTAAGAAACTTTCCACCTATTTCATCCAATGCCGGGCCATGCCAGATAATCTGCTAGTACATATAGCCACCTATGTCATCCAATGCCGGGTATTTTGCTAGTACATATATGAGCCAATCTTATCTGATCCAAAGCGATGCCGGGTATTCTGCTAGGAAACATTCCACCTATTTCATCCAATCCTAGGCCATTCTAATCTGCGGGTAATCTGCTAGTTCATATATCCATCTATGTCGTCCAACCCCCGCGCGACGCCGGGTATTCTGCTAGTACATATACACCTATTTCATCTAATCCCGAGTGACGCCGGGTATTCTGCTAGTACATATATAAATCCTGTGCCATTCAATCCCGGGCAATACCAGGTGTTTTGCTAGTACATATATCAACCAATCTTACCTGATCCAAAGCGATGCCAGGTATTCTATTAGGAAACATTCTACCTATTTCATTCAATCCCGGGCCATGCCGGGTAATCTACTTGTACATATATCCACATATGTCATCCAATCCCGGGCGATGCCGGTTATTTTGCTAGTACATACACACCTATTTCATCTGATCCCGGGCTACGTCGGGTATTCTGCTAGTACATATATCCACCTATGTCATGCAATCCCAGGCGACACCAAGTATTCTGCTAGTACATATATATCTGTTTCATCCAATCCCATGCTGGATATTCTGCTAGTACATATATCCACCTATATAATCCAATCCCGGGCGACACCAGGTATTTGGCTAGTACATATATCAAACAATTTTTTCCGATCCCAGGTGACGCCAAGTGTTCTGCTAGGAAACCTTCCATGAATTTTATCCAATCCCAGGCTATGCCGGATAATCTGCTAGTACATATATCCACCCATGTCATACAATCCCGGGTGACGCTGGGTATTCTGCTAGTACATATACACCTATTTTACCAATTCTAGGCTACGCTGGATATTCTGCTAGTACATATATCCACTTATGTAATCCAATCCCGGGTGACGCCGTGTATTTGGCTAGTACATATATCAACCAATCTTATCCGATCCCAGTCTTCGCTGGGTATTCTGCTAGGAAACATTCCATGTATTTCCACCTACGTCAGGTAATATGCTAGTACATAATACTTTTATATGAATTCCTTAGTGTAGTATTAGTCTCAACATTCAATTGACTTTAATACCCCTCCTCCTTAACTCAAGATTATATAAAAAACATAACCTCCCAATACTAAGAATAACTTTCTGAATAATAATGTTTTTATTTCAGAATTTGAAATCAGAAGTTTAGTGATGTGTGATGTTTGGAATATGACATCTTGTCTCAATTTAGTATACGATAAATATGTAATATGCATCTTTTTTACTTGTTTTTTTTGGCTAAGATCAAAGTGTAGTATCTGTTCTTAGAATTCAAGCAGTCTCATCTTTCGCCGCCCCCCCTCCCACTAAGAAAATAAGTGGTAGGTTATACCTGGGATCTCAAGCTTTAGAGAAACAAACGTTACTGGGTGAGGCCCTGTGTTTTGACAAGCTTCTGGGTTTGACCTTTACTCCTGATCTGAAATGGAACACGTACATCAAGTCTGTTTCCAAGGTCGCTGGAAAGAAGATGGTGGGATCCTTCTACCGCTCCAGAAGATATCTCACTACTGATGCAATTCTCTATCTATATAAAAGCCAAGTACGTCCAAGGATGGAATACTGTTGCCATATCTGGGCAGGATCTTCTAAAAACAGCCTATCCTGCCTTGACAGAGTACAAAATAGACTTCGTGGCTTAGTGTGGGATGCCCTTTTCTCTACCCTGCAACCTCTCTCCCACAGAAGAGATGTTGCGAGCCTATCCTTGTTTTATCGTTATTTCCATGGCAGGTGCTCGTCTGAACTCCAATCTCTGGTCCCCCCTCGCCAATCTTTCACAAAAAACACCCGTCTAGCTGAATCCACTGTGAAAAATTTCCCCCACTCTATATCTGTGCCTACTAAATCAAAACACGGATTCCATGAACAAAGCTTCTTTCTTAGAACTGCACGGTGTGGAACTCTGTTCCGTCTGCCTGCTTCCCACCAGACTACAACTTGGATGTGTTCAAGTCCAATGTTAACAAATTCCTAATGAACCGCCCCCTTAAGTAAACACTTCATCAAATCTCCACACTAACGTAATGTACTTGCAATAACCCTTATCCCTGAGTGGCTTACGGGCTTTGATAAGTGGTGATCACTGTGTAAAAAAAAAATAAATAAATAAAAAAATAAGGATGTCATCGAATCCATTCACTCACATTTCGTATAATATTAAAATATGTAAGTATAAGGGTGTAGCGAAACAAACGCTGATTAATTCATATTATGCCTCCCACCTTTCCCTTTATACTCGGCTATTATGTAATGTTTTAGATTTAGAAATGCATTGTTTACATTTTGAAATATAGTAACTCGATTCTCGTCGGTGAAATGTTCAATCACTCATAATTTTATTTTACCCCCCCCCCCCACTTCAATTTTTGTGTAAATTTGGGATTCTACGTTTTGAAATGCGATAATTATGTTGGTACTAATTTTTCGACTTGAAAATTAATATTTAACTCTGGGTTATAATATCAAGTTACCCTTCGAAGATATTTAATGTGTGTATTAACAGCCGCCATTACAGTTTGCTGACGTCACATCACGTGATATGACTCAGCATTTTTTAAATACATATAAATATCATTAGAATCAATTTTAAATTATAAAAATTACATAGTATTTAACGTTAAAATGTCACTTTGGGGGGGGGCTGCAGAAAAACGGCCAGCTGACCAACTTAGAGTTGATCGTTTGGGCCAAAAATTTGATATTTGTCGTCCAGAGGTTCGAGCTTTAATATGATACTAAATTTGTCAATTTTTGTTGGGTCTGTCAAAAGTTTTAGGCAGAGATACAAACATACACAGACGTTTGAGATTTATATATATATATATAGATGACAAAGTATTGTCAAAATTATTTTTTGAAAGAATTCAGCTGTCACAGAATATTTATTTCTATATTTTGCTAGTGTAAATCTTGATTGATATGATTTTACTTAATTTTTGCTGCATAGCAAAATTCTCCACCCACCCTCATTGCCGCCCATGGAATCATTAATAAAATTCAGTCCTTTCTGCAATATTATTTGATACTAATAATCTTTGGTCAGTCATGATGGTTAACTTTGTTTTATCATCATTCATGTTTTGTGATCTGCTAATCAATAGGAAGTGTAAGATTATTTATAGCTTTTCTCTGGGAATTAATCCCTATTTTAGTCCCAATAAATGTGATTGCCTCCCTATCAAGCAAAATAAATGAACTTTTATACTGTCAGCTCCAACCACGATAGCGCCTAAATTTGCATCGGACAGGTTCTGTATTTGTATGCCAGTACTTCTTCAGAGAGAGCACATACCACTGTGTCTCTCCACACCGTCATTACACCATTCCCTGATTTCATGATCACATAGGTGATATCCTGGTGGTGTTTTGTCAGGTACTCCTTCGCAGAAGTGGGCTTCCTTTGAAGCATGTGGTTCCACTTCTGCCTTGTGAAAATTGTCTGGCGCCATTTCATCATCATCATCATCGTATAGTAACTTCTCTGACCACAACTGGCCCTTGCTACACTGCCAGGTGCAACTAACCCTTGCTACACTGCCAGGTGCAACTGACCCTTGCTACACTGCCAGGTGCAACTGACCCTTGCTATACTGCCAGATGAAACTGGCCCATGATACACCGCCAGATGAAACTGGCCCATGCTACAATGTTAATTCTAAAAAACAAATTTAAAAATAAAAAGAAACAGTCCTGGACACGTTTCAAGACTCCAAGCATAGTTTTGGGACACAATTGCCATTTTAGGTCAATTTTCAAAACAGATAATGTATAAGTGTTATACCATTTTTCTAAACCAAAATTTCACGAGGAATCCAATAAAACAAAAACGAATACAAAATTTTGATGGGAAACCATGTTTTCAAGCAATTCTTTCATGATGGCTGATACAATGATTTTTCGTCGTTTTCAGCAATAGCATACAAAACTTTCCGTGCAAAGCGCTAGGTACATGATGTTGCCGAGGCCAGATGGTCGATATCCTTATGGTTGTCTCTGGTGAGCCCACACTCCTTGGCCACCCTGACAACGTACATGGTGCCAATGTTCTTAATCTCCTGAGACACATTTCGTCGACTTGTGACCATTTCCTTAGCAATGGAGGCAGCTTTGGTTGAGATTGTTATGCTCTGAGGTATGTACTCTGGTGGAATGACAACAGAGTAATCATTAAGAAGCTGCTCTACCAGAACATTGTCGAGCAACAGTCCAAACCAATATCTCAGCAAAGTTTTTGATTCAGTCTCATTCATGTTGGGAAGTCTGTTGAGAAGTTTATCAACACGATAACGGACTTGTCGGATACTAAGGTCTCCGCTCTTGATTTGAATCTTCTGCAGTTCAATTTGCAAGGGGCCATGAAGGGTGGACAGGTTGACCAAACAGATCATCATCTTTAGACTGTCCATACTGTTGGTTGGCAGAAGACCCTGCAGCACAGTCCGATGTCTGTAATACTTTTTACGTAGGGCTTCGTCAGATGGTTGCGGTGGTGCTTCTGTATTCTGCTCGTCATCAACATCGGATGCAGGAGGACTAGAATTCAACTCTTCCTCACTTGCAGAACTATCAGAGTCTCTCTCCTCCTGTTCAGTATTTGCCCCCTTCCTCTTCTGCCAAGTTGCTAATTGCAGCAAGCGACGAACTGTTGACAGTCTTTCGGTTTTGCGTCGCTTTCGTTGTTGCTCAGTCTTCCGGCGTGATCGCATTCTTGGTGTCATCGCTGCTGCTTCTAAATGTGGTCTGCCACGTTTTCCAGATGTCGAAGTCATTGGTTTTTCCTCATTTAAGGGTCTTGATGCATTTGATGGAAGTTTTGTTGGAGGTGGAGATGGTGGATTTGCTGTTGCTGCCTTCTCACGATGTTTATGTACTGCATCTTCGTGGTATTTCACTTTCTCCTCCTTCATCAAATTGGAGTATCCTGTTGTTGTAGATCCCTTCTTTCGCCCTCTCTTTTTTTCAAAAACCATAGTTGTTGCTAGAGAGGGTCGCTATGTGAATTATTCTGAAAAAAGAAAAAGTATTAATCAGAATGACATAGCCATCATGACTATTTACATATTTACATACAGTTAAAAGGACTACGTTTTTAGGTCAGAACTGTTTCTCCTCACTACTGATACAACACACATACAAGTGAAGATCTCACACAACTTTCTTCATGTTAAGGGGAGGATTTTTCACACCTGCTCCACGTGAAAACCTTCTTTTCAGTTCACCCATAACACTTGAATAATTCATGAGGGTATTCCTTGACTTCAAACAATACGATGGAGCTGTGAAATGTTACTTCTATACATCCAACCTATACTGCCTACCATGACATATAAATCATTCACAAGGGAAACCCTCAAAGCAAAAATGAAGGGTGAGTCACTTAGTTTTCAATCCTGTTGGAGGGAATAGTTGTGGAAACCTATCAGAAGTGATATGACCACTTTGTTAGCACATAATTTGGTATCAACTGTAAAAAATACTGCTGGGGGACAAATTTGGAGAAAAAAAATATTACTGTAAAAAAAAATGTACGTCTTCAATTTGGCCAAAATCAAAAATTCCTGATATACAAGTTGTTCAGATTGATATTAGTGACAAGTTGTATAGAAGGGATTTTTGATTTTTCGAAAATTGAAGGCAGGTTTTTTTTTTTTTTTTACAGAAAAAATTATTTTCGGCTTCACTTTTCACCCGGTCAAACAAAACGTGCAATATTTTGGGAACCGCTAGCCGGTTGCTGCTGTTCTAAAGCTTAAATGAAAGCTAACTGATCAAGGTTACTGAGAAATGACCGTAGGGACAGTGTTTGCTTCGTTTGTCATCATTTTAGAGGGATCTTTGCCAAAAAGACGCATTTTTTGACCAAAATCGGGAAAAAATTGTCACAGCCTGTAATTGAGAAGAATGGGTAAAATTCGAAGAGAGTTCTATGAGCAGCGTTTTTTTTGCACAAATGCAATTTTATACTATTGTTGAACGAAAATGATTATTTACTTCCCTTAGTTTCATGTCTAAAAGTGATTTTTGGCTTTTCTTTTTGGTGAGGTAACAAAAATTGTCTCTAAAATATCTCCATTTTAGGCCTTTTTTTCAGTTATATCGTTTTTTTCCAGTTGAAAACAGGTATATTAACCATATAAACCTATGATTTTCTGAAAGACAATTTAGTTTTGCCTCACATATCACAAGAATAGCTTTGGAGATCATTGTGTGACTGATCAGTGATTTTTGACTTCAATTGTCCCAAAACTATGCTTGGAGACTTAAAACGTGTCCCTGCTAGAATTGTAACTTAAATTCTTTTTGTTATAACTTTACAATGCACATCTCAAACTCTCAAATTAACAATGCACATTTTAGACTCAATTCGTAATTTATTTTTTTCATAAAAAGTTTCAAAATCTGAAATCGTTATTCGAAATGCTCTATAAAATGACAAGTTTTCACGAAGTTTGACTTGTATGTGCATATTTAAAATTTTCCATAAAGTCTGACTTACAAGTGCATTTAAGAGATTAAATTAATGTGGAGAGACACCGCTGTGTCTCAATTAATGTAGAGATACACAGCATAAGTAGAGGGATTCATATTCACTAGACTATATCAGACTCAACTCTATCTTTGGGGTTATCTTAATGATCTATAGACTATTTTAAAACTGAAGGTGGCCATCACAGCCTAAACTAGAGCAGTGCATCAGGGTTATTGACAATTTTGCAAGTCTTATCTAGATGACTGAATCACTGAATGTTGATAAAAACAAAGGCTATTGAACCATCATTATGTAACATTGGTGCAGAAGGCAGGCATAGACTGAAGTTTATTTGTGCTAAATGCGTTTGGATTACAGAAATGATAGTGAATTTTGTTAATGGATTACTTTTTCTTTTTAAGAGGTCACCCTGTAGAAGAGTTTCTGGTAACCAGAATATGAGAATACTTTTCAGAATAATTTGGTTTATAGCTTTTCTGTAGATAGGTGAAAAACAAAACAAATAATCAATAAATAATTGTTACCAAAGGCAATAAATGTTACATGAATGAGTTTATTTTATGTTTTAAAGTATTTTCAAGCGCTTTTCTTTATTTTTTAATCTAAAATATTGTGTGTCTGGGTGCGAAATATCTCCAGATTTTCTAGAATTTCCCGCTAGATTGCAAACGAAATCGCCAGATCTAGCAGGAAAACCGCTAAATTGGAAACACTGGTCACATGACAGGAAGCGGTAATAAATAATTGTCCCTAAATAAAAAAAATGGTGTATCGGTACAAAGAAAACCACCTATTTATCATAGAAAAATTAAGTATAATGTTATAATTAAAAAGAAATATATAAAAACACACATGGATATAGTAAACATATTATACCAAAACGTGAAAGCCATCCGTCCAGTGGTTTTTTAGACTATTAATTGCGAATGAACCAAGAGTTACATTTATTTATATATATATATATATATATATATATATATATATATATATATATACACACACACACACTAACAGGTTGCTCAGCATTGCCTAGTCATAAAATACACTTTGTTTTAATTTATGCAGATTTTGTATTATTAGAAAGGCAATTCCTTAGTGGTTATTATATTGTACCCAATATATAATAATGATTTCAAAAGTTAAAAAAAAACAAAAAAAACATTAACCTACTAAATTCGTCCATTTCATCTCAGCTTTCTCCCCTTTATTCTGGTCAAATGTTCTGATTTAACACATTTTCTGTTAGAAGATTCTGGGGATTATCATGAATCAACTTATTTTAACTGCCATATTCTCTATTGTAGCTCAGATATCAGGAGCAAAGAGCAGGTTCACAAGTTCAATAAACTAATGCAAAAGCAAAATAATCTCCATATTTTGTCCTTGAGTAAACTTTTACTTTTTAACTAGCAGGGTCTGGGGCAAAAATGTAACATATTTAGTCCCCCGACATAAGGAGGGGGGGGGAACCAATGAATTGACCTTTGTCCGTTCGTTCATCTGTTTGTCCGCACTTTTTTTCACAATAACTACGCCTTGGAATTTTTGAAATTTTGCACAAACATTAAACATGATATGAGTAAAAAAAGTAACAGAACGGATTTTCGGGGAAAATTCCAGTTGCTACCCTGAGGGGTGCCTTTTGGATTAAAATTGACACTTATTAAAAATAAATTGATGCCTTAGATTTTTATAAAACTTTCTGAAAAGTTGTAACTAACTGATTTCTATATAATTTTGTTTGTCTATACTTCGCTATAACTCTTTGGTGTGTCCCAGGAGCTCTTTTAGGGCTAATAAAAACACTCCATTTTTGGGACTTTTTTTTTACCCTGTCTGTGAATGTCTATTTAGCAGTTTTGCATAATACTGAACTCAAATTTAAATATATCAAGGCCTTGGACTTTTGGGATGGGGGGTGCAAATGATGGACTTAGTTATTTCTTTTTTCGCATGGTGCAGAACTCAAATTTACAAATGTTAAATTTTAAGGCCTAAAACTGCACTATTTGTTCATTTTCACCAGGATTTGATGTCCCCTGGGGACTTTCGGGGCTAGATTGCGGGGAAGGGCAAATGCTGAACTTTGTCAATTTTTTATGCCTCGTTCACTGTGCACTCGCGGGGGACCATGCATGTTTCACTTGTTTCTATGAAAATGTCTTTTTTCTCCCTCCGTTTTCTCCCTATACCCTCTTTCTTCTCTGCTCAATCTACTCGTCTCTCTGGATACACACATTTGTATAGATTCCTTGAAAAACGGAAAATAGCTCCTTTCAAAAAAAATTTACTTCCTTTTAGTTAATGACTGGAACCAACAAAATTTGCATGTTTATGATCAAAGTTTGAATATTTAAAAAAAAATTCTATTCATTTTAAATTCTATTCATCTGGGGTAATACATATCAAGAAAATTTTGATTTTCATTTTCTATGTTTATTATGTCTAAAAAGTTTTTCAAAATGTTTTTATCTAGAAAATCAATATTTAATAAAGAATATTGATTTTGTTAATATTGCCTGCTTATTATGAACAAATGGGAAAAAATTACTTGCCAATATCAAAGAATGATTGCATTTAATAATGCAATAGTTACATCAGCTTGTTTTGAATATGGCCAACTTTCTAAAGAGAAAAATTATTGGTATTATTTGGATTCATTGAACTACTGTTCTCATCTTCAGTGTGATTTTCACGTTTCAATCGATGTAATCTCCAAACTTCTTCAGGTGTATCTTGTTAAACTCGGAAATGTTTTTGTCGAACTCGGAAACAGTTTGTGAAAGTTAAGCCCCCTACAGAAAAAATCATGACTAATAACTGTGTATATGAAATCCAGTGTAAATGTGGAGAACTATACAAAGATGAAATGTGTCGTCCACTGAAAATACAGTTAGAAGAACATCGAAAAGCCGTAGTATGTGGAGACTTAAAAGTTAGGTATAGCTGACCATATCTGGAAGGAAAAGGGAAACCATCTACCATTATGGGACAAAGTAAAAATTATAGACAGGAATGGTGGGTAGTAAGATGACTGAAAGAAGCAGCACATATGCTGGGAATAACTAACTGCTAAGTAAACCTGGTATAGAATTCAATACGATATGGGAACCAGTAATTATAAACAATAGATAATATATACAAGTAATAAGTATAAAGATAGATTTACATTAATATATAGTAATAACTAGTAATAAATAGTGATATTCATAACTAGAAATAAAAATAGGTTTAAGGCTCCTAAAATTTGTACTAGAATTGTCCGCAAGGATCCATGGCGCAGTGGTTAGAGTCCTTGGAAAAATTAATTGTAAAAGTGATATTCTCCTGAAGGTTGAAGGTTCAATCCTCAGTGTAGGCAACCGAAAAAATACAATTGTGAATTACTTAGAACCTCTATCCAATCTTGGTTGATGAAACAAGAGCACCCATAAATAAAAAAAAAAAAAATTCTTCGTTTCTTTTTCTCTCTTAGTTTCCCCTCTCTGTCCTGCTCTAAGTAAATCTGACGACCTAGTCCACAAATTCCTAAATTTCATCATGACAAGTTTCAAGAAAAAATACACGATTAAACCCGGTTCTCCAAATTCCAACGTAGACCCCCTACTACCATGTCTCCTTCTCCAACATCAGGGGTCTACGTTCTAACCTTCCAGAGGTTGAAACTCAATTACATGAGACTAAACTAGACCTTTTATTTTGAAGTGAAACTGGCATTGGACAGACTATTTCCCTAGAAGAGTTTGCAATTACAGGATACTCTAACTTAACTTCTAAATCTGACCCCCAAGATCGCCATGGGCATGGAATATGTGCCTATATTAAAGATAGCTTTCCATGTGGGAGGGACATCTCCAGGGAAGATCCTAACTTACCCTATATGTGCTTCCGGGTTGCTTTAGCTCACACTACTGCATTTATATTTACTCTCTATCACCCCCACAACAGCGGAGTTTCTATCTTTCAAAGCATATCTGAGAAAATTGACCAAGTCCTATCTGCTAATCCTTCAGCTAACATTCACATATGTGGTGACTTCAATGTTCACAACGTCGAATGGTTGACCCACTCAAACAAGACCGATGATGAGGGGAGGTTCTGTCATGATTTCTCCATTGCCTATGACCTCACTCAGATTGTTCAGGAACCCACCCGTGTGCCCGACAATGACGGCCAGTATGCTAGCCTACTAGACCTTTTTCTCACAACTTGCCCTGAACTATGTTCAGTTTCTGTTCTGTCGCCTCTTGGATCTTCCGACCACTCTGTTGTATCAAATAAGATAAAAATGAAATGTAATAAGTCCCCAGACGTACCTCTCCATCGTACAGTATATCGATACACTAAGGCTGATTGGGATAGCTTCCGTACATTTATATCTGATCTACCTCTGCATTCCATGTTTAAAAAGGATGTGTCCTCTATAGTATTAGACCTGACTGAATGGTTAATTGTAGGTATTGACCATTTCATACCCTCGAAAAAGTTTCAGCAAAAACCTAACAGCCAGCCATGGTTCTCTCCAGAATGTGCTGCTGCCATTGCGCACAGAAATCACTTTTTCCACTGCTTCAAACGTAATAGATGTATGGAAACTAAAGCCGTTTTCAGGACTGCCAGCAACCATTGTAAGAAAGTAATAAGGAACGCAAGAGAGTTGTATGCTCAATCTGTTAAGTCCAAAGTAGCTGAGCAGCGGCTTGGTTCCCACCAGTTTTGGCAAATAGCAAACAGAATCCTGAACAGAAGCGTGCGCTCCATCCCAACTATTATCAATGGACCTGAGGTAATCTCGTCAGCATCAGACAAAGCCAAACTCTTTGTCAAGAACTTTGCAGCTAATTCTACCCTTTGCGACCAAGGCCGCCAACCCCCAATATTTCCTCCTGTATAGGAAAACACGCTATGTGATATACGTATATCTGTACGTGATGTTGCCAAGCTAATCAAAAACCTTGATTCCAGTAAAGCAACTGGCCTTGACGGTATTCCAATTATAGTACTCAAAAAACTTCAACCTGAACTAGCGCCCATACTTACAAAACTGTTTAAACGTTGTCTTAAGGAGAATAGTTTCCTATCTCCCTGGAAAATCTCATCAGTATGCTCTGTATTTAAGAATTCAGGTGATCGCTCATCCCCCTCTCAGTACAGGCCAATAAGTCTCCTGTGCGTCATGAGTAAGTTGCTAGAATCTGTGTTAAATACAGAAGTAATCAACCATCTCAACAAAAATAACCTTCTTAGTGACACTCAATATGGTTTCCGTTCTGCTAGATCTACAGCAGATGTCCTTACAGTTATATCGCATAGGATTAGCAAATCTCTCGACGGTGGCAATCTTTCTAGGGCAATTGCTCTTGACATATCTAAAGCCTTTGATAGGGTATGGCATAAAGGTTTACTTCATAAGATCGCTAGCTATGGTATAGCTGGAAAAGTCTTCTCAATTATTAAATCATTTCTTTCTGATAGGTTCATAAGAGTAGTAGTTGAGGGGCAAAAATCAGAAGCTCACAGTATTAATGCTGGTGTCCCTCAGGGGTCCATCCTGGGCCCAACTCTTTTCCTGATCTACATTAATGATCTTCCAAATAACATCCTTACATCATTTGTAGACATTTATGCTGACGACACTACCATTTATGGTACCACATCTAAGACAGTAAACGACCAAGTTCTCTCCAATTCTCTCTCCTCTGATCTTGAGCACGTAGTACAATGGGGAAAGGAGTGGCTGGTTACTTCTAATGCATCTAAAACCAAGCTTCTCTCTTTACATCATCAACATTCTGATCCACATTTGGCATCAATTGAAATGAATGGCTCTCGTCTTCAGGAGGCCTCAAGTTTTGACAAACTTCTTGGCTTGACCATTACTCCTGATCTTAAATGGAACACGTACATCAAATCTGTAGCCAAGGCCGCTGGAAAAATGGTGGGATCTTTCTATCGATCCGGTAAATATCTCGCTGCTGATGCTATTCTCTATCTATATAAGAGCCAGTTACGTCCAAAGATGGAATACTGTTGCCACATCTGGGCAGGAGCTGCTAGAAAGGATTTGTCCTGCCTTGATAGAGTTCAAAATAGACTTCGTAGCCTCGTAGGAGATGTCCTTTTCTCTTCGCTGCAACCTCTATCTCACAGAAGAGATGTTGCGAGTTTGTCTCTGATGTATCGTTATTTTCATGGAAAGTGTTCGACTGAGCTTCAATCTATGGTCCCCCCTCGCCAAACTTTCACAAGAAACACTCGTCTAGCTGTAAACACTATCAATAATTTCCCCCACTCTTTATCTGTGCCTAAACCTAAATGTAGATTCCATGAACAAAGCTTCTTTCTTAGAACTGCAGGCCTGTGGAATTGTCTTCCATTTTCCTGCTTTCCGGCTGACTACAATATGGTTGTGTTCAAGTCTAACGTAAACAAGTTCTTGATGAGCCGTTCCATATAAGTTATCAAATTTACCAAATTTTCATTACTAATGATTACTATATTGTCCAATTGCTACTGTACACTCTTTAACCCTTATCCTTGAGTGGCCTCTTGGCCTTGATAATGTGGTGATGCCTATGTAAAAAAAAAAAAAAAAGTAAATGAAAGGTTCCATTCGAAATTCCATCCAAATTCCCAAGATCTACAAGATACACCTGAAGAAGGTCAGGGGTTACATGAAACGTTGTGAAAATCATACTCAGGATGAGAACAGTAGTCTGATGAATCTAAATAATATGAAAAACCAATTCTCGTCTCCAAAATTCAGAAACGTCAAGAAAAATTATTTGCTACTCATTTTTATTAGTGGTATGGAAAAACTTATGTTTATCACAGAAAAATACTAGTGTACACAAAAGTAGAATTTTAATAAGTAAAATTAATTTACTGTTTGAAATCTACAAATTCAAACAACAAGCATGTTGTTTTTATCTTATGTTATGTATTAAAATTCTACTTATTTTCCATAATTTTTGTCCATGATAAGTATTCATAAATTTTCCTCTTATTCTATTTGGAACTGAAAATTGTTAACATAGCTGTTTAAAGCAAATTTTGTCTTTAAACAAAACCATTATTTATGCCCACCAACACAACCAGCGACACTAAATGACATTTTCATGTTATGAATTAGTCTAGATTGTTTTATTGGAGTGCGGACAAAAACAAAATACATGAGTTAATTCATGTGCAAGTTTGTAGACTTTTACAAACTTAATTATTATTTTACATATTGGAACTAATCATCTTCAGATTATATTTTGTATTAAGTAACATTCATTCTTTCAAATATATTTTAGCAAAAATTGGATAGATGTATTGTATCCACTTAATTTGGAGACAATCCTTTTGAAAATGCTATAAAACTCTCATAAATCATAGTTCTAGATAAAATTGCTTTTGAGATTGTTTTCCTTTATCTTACCTGTGAACATCTTTATATATTTTTTAAGTGTTAATCAACAAATCTAGTAGATATAAAATATCTATTGTATTCAGCAAGATATGCTACAATTATACATGTTTGTTGTTGAATTAAGTGTGGGTTTTATTATGTGTACGTGTTGTTTTTTGTGGGTTTTGTTTTTGTGTGGGTCTTGTTTTTGTGTATGTTTTGTGTGGGTCTTGGTCTGGGTATGTTTTGTGCGGGTTTTGTTTTTGTATATGTTTTGTGCGGGTTTTGTTTTTGTGTATGTTTTGTGCGGGTTTTGTTTTAGTGAATGTTTTGTGTGGGTTTTGTTTTTGTGTATGTTTTGTGTGGGTTTTGTTTTTGTGTATGTTTTGTGCGGGTTTTGTTTTTGTGAATGTTTTGTGCAGGGTTTTGTTTTTGTGTATGTTTTGTGCGGGTTTTGTTTTTGCGTATGTTTTGTGCGGGTTTTGTTTTTGTGAATGTTTTGTGCAGGTTTTGTTTTTGCGTATGTTTTGTGCGGGTTTTGTTTTTGCATATGTTTTGTGCGGGTTTTGTTTTAGTGAATGTTTTGTGCGGGTTTTGTTTTTGCGTATGTTTTGTGCGGGTTTTGTTTTTGCGTATGTTTTGTGCGGGTTTTGTTTTTGCATATGGTTTGTGCGGGTTTTGTTTTAGTGAATGTTTTGTGCGGGTTTTGTTTTAGTGAATGTTTTGTGCGGGTTTTGTTTTAGTGAATGTTTTGTGCGGGTTTTGTTTTAGTGAATGTTTTGTGCGGGTTTTGTTTTAGTGAATGTTTTGTGCGGGTTTTGTTTTAGTGAATGTTTTGTGCGGGTTTGATTTTAGTGAATGTTTTGTGCGGGTTTGATTTTAGTGAATGTTTTGTGCGGGTTTGATTTTAGTGAATGTTTTGTGCGGGTTTGATTTTAGTGAATGTTTTGTGCGGGTATTGTTTTTGCGTATGTTTTGTGCGGGTTTTGTTTTTGCATATGTTTTGTGTGGGTTTTGTTTTAGTGTATGTTTTGTGTGAGTTTTGTATTTGGTGTTAGAAGTGTTTTTTTATTTGCTTTCTTTTAAAAAAAAATTTTTTTGTCTATAATTTTTTTACTGACTCTCTCAATATAATTTTTTTTTTAGCCCAACTGTGACTACAACCCTGAAAAATTTAGGGGCACTCTATCGGAGACAAGGAAAATATGAAGCTGCAGAAACACTAGAGGAGTGTGCTCTTAGATCAAGAAAAAGTGTAAGTAGATATACTTCATGTATTTAAAAATCTTTTTGTTCTTTTCATATAAATGCTTGCTTTATCTTTTCCTCTTATCTAGAGTTTATTTGGCTTGATACTCTTTATGAGTGAGAGCATGAAACTTTCAAGAAAAGTCATAGACATTTACGTGTTTTACTGGAAGGAAGTAGTAAAAGTGTTGATAACGAAAGTCAGAACTAGCATAGTTAGTGACTTTTAATAAAGCCGACTTTTCATCTGCACTTTTCAGATGTTTACGCAAACGGAAGATGCCATCAAACAGGAAAAAATCATAAAATAATTTTTAAAGCAAGAAAGAAAAAAGTTACCATATGTTAAATTTTAAGAAAAAAAATGAAACAAGTTATACATTTTGGCATTAGCATAGATGAATTTTATGATTTATTTAATTCACATTTACGTAAACAGCTGGAATATGCTGTCATAAAGTTTTATTGTGACTCAAACCAGGTGTACTTTACCTCAAAGTCTGCAATATTATTAGACACTAAATATGCCTCAAGGAGATATAAATCTGAAAAAAAAAACAAAAAAAAAACTACTGCAGTTGTTAAAGCCATAATATTTCTACTAAAAAAATAATTAATATATGATATTTTAATTAATGCAAATTTCTTATTGTTCTCATTTATTATAGAGTCAATTTACTATCGATTCTTATATATTATAAAGTGATTAAAAAAAAAAATATATATATAATGTTAAAAGTCCACGAATGCTTCTAGGATAGTGATTTAAATGTTATGAGGGTTTTTTGAAGCATGAAAAACGATGTTACTTTTTGTATTTAATATTTTTATTGTTTTTTATATTTCAAGCAGGCCTCCGCTCTTGGTCACATTTTGATACTTTTTTGTGACCAAGAGCGGAGGTCCGCTTGAAATATAAAAAATAACAATAAAAATATTAAATACAAAAAGTAACATCGTTTTTCATGCTTCAAAAAACCCTCATAACCTTTATATATATATATATATATATATATATATATATATATATATATATAATCTCCATATGACTTTGGTGCATCAGCTAGAGTCAAAACCAAAACTTACGAAGAAAAAAAATATGTATGTATATATATATGTATACTTGAGTTCCTTCAGCTGTAATCGAAATCAAAATGAAGAATTCCTGGCAAAATTATTTATAAAAAAATAGATGACTTCAGTGCCATCAGCTATAACCGAAACCAAAACTTATGAAAAATTGTTGGTAAAATTATTTATTACATTATTTAATTATTATTAAGGAAGGTCAACAATTAAGCAACAGTCAATCAGAAGAAAGAAGATGTAAGTGTGACACACAAAATAACACACACACGCTATCATATTAATATATAGATAATTTTTATTTATTTTTCTTTCAGTAAAAAATCAATGTTTGACAAAATTTGCACATGTTTATGCTCTCATTCTGAAGTGCCATTTTTAGATTAAGATTTTATTTTATGCATTTAACTTTTTAGTAAAATATTTGAATTACTTTTGCAAAAGATTTTTAGTTGCAATATTTTTTGTCAATTAAAAAATACACCTTCATTTGCTCTTCTGCATGCAATATTTTTAAATCTACATTTTTTAAGTAATCTTAAATTTTAATTTTGCTACAGTGATAGAGAAAATATTTTATTGAAATTACTATGAATTTAGTTTATCAGTGCAATCTTGAGTTTTTGTATGATGCATGTATCATATATATATATATATATATATATATATAATGCACAAATCTTTGAATGTATCTTTTCCCCATATTCGGAACTTAAATCTTATGCACCTTTTCTTAAATGATGTAAAATTTCACTATAAAGCAATATTTTCCTAAAACTTTTTTGTTCGTAATACATACAGGGGTTTCATTTCATTCATGTACCTGTAACAAGCTCTAAATTTGATGTATTTTTATTTCAGTTGTTTGTTAGCTATTTGTTTGTTAGAAGTTTTCTTTTTTACATTTATAGTAAAATTCTTAACAACTTTTCACATTTTACAGTTGCACTTTTTATGTGGATTAAAAAAAATTATGAAAATCTTATTTCTTTTGATCTTTCCTCATCTTATTGTTGGAGTTTTTGAAAAAAAAAAATGCATGTATTATGGATTTGTGTTAATACTTGTATTTTATTTTCTGAATTTAATTTCCTTTTTATATTGATTTCCTTTTTTTCTGCTAAATGTTTCTTTATATATTCTTAATTTTGTGTTACATTTCATGAATGCTTGGTCTATAAATCAGGTACATGTTATAGTTTTAGATAAAATTAAATGCAAGTTTTTGAATTCAAATAATTTATGCATGACTTCCATTGATATTTTTTTGGATTAATTTTTAAGATATTTGTGTTTATATGAATGTAATATATTTTATTAATTAGAAGCATTTCTTGAAATTCATATGTATTGAAATATTCAGATATACAATCATGTTCTCATGTGATGATTATTTATCACACATCAAATCACTACCTCAAATCTTATGTCTTTCTTTTCTCTTGCTTCAATCATTTTTTAAACTTATTTCTTACACTAACCTCAGGTTTACCTCAGCATTCATATAACTGATTTAGTTATATCAATGATTGAGTTTTTTCTTCTTAGTACATTTTCTAGAGGCTAATCAATTTTTTTAATGTTTTTAATTTGATAGATTCTAATCTATCATTGATTAGATGATATAATTAAAAATACAGGTTTGTTAAAGTGTTCCTGGCACATGGTTTTGCTGCATTTGTACCACCTAATATTAGTTTAGGAGTATTCTTGATGCATACAGATTTCCCTTTAAATACTACTCCCTTTGGTTGGAAATAATTGCTACTCATTAGATATAGAGAGTGAATCAAATGTACACATTTAACACTATTAAAAATATTATATTGCATAATGTACACTTATTGAAAATAAAGATATAAAATAACAAATAAATAGCAAAAGATTTGGATGCAAGGTAGCTTATGTATTATTCTCCTGACTTCAAAATAGAAGTTGGAATCAAATCATTTCTACAGTGCTTGCCGTTTGTTCTAAGTTCAATTTGTGTTTGCTATGCATTTTTATTTAAAAAAAAAATTTTTTTGCTTCATTTTCCATGTTTATTTTTAGTTGCGTGCAAGCAACTCTATAAGTCACTCCGTCGGTCCATCGATCTCTCGGTCGGTCGGTCTGTCCATAACACTTTTGTGCTTGGCCTTTTTGGTTAAGATCAAAGGTCTGTTGTTAATAGATGCTGTTCTTAGCTTTTTAAGCTTTTATTCGCCTTCAAGATCAAAGTGTAGTATCTGTTCTTACTACATGCTGTACTTATGTTTGTAACTTTGTGATATAAAGTGGGAGATCACTTTCCTGTATTAATTTAATGTAAAATGATCACCCACTTTACAACCAGTCAGTCTCAAAGCCATTCAAGTCATTTTCCAGATCATTCAAGTTGTTTTTGAAGGATTCCAGTTATTTTTTAAGCATTCAAGTCATTCTTAAGTTCATTGAAGTCATTCTAAGTCATTTACTTTTTATTTATTTAAGTAATTTCAGCCAATTTTTTGGTCATTTTAGTTTATCTTTAAGAATTTCATGTCAATCCTATATTCACGCATTCATTCATTACACGAGAGCACGCGACTAATGGCTATCAGCCTTTTTTATCATAGTGAGTAGTTTAGAAAAATTGGGGGGGGGGGTATGTAAATATTTTCCAATAGGATAGTTTTGCTTTTTATTCATTAATGAATTTTTTTAACAAAAACAGTGAATGTTTTAGTTTCAGCACATTTTGGATTCGTTTTTATCACACACAGAATGGGCCAGTAAAACTTTGAATCTTTTTCTATTGTACACTTACTGTTTCTGACCAGAGGGAGTATATGGATAAGATTTCATTACTGATGGAAGAATAAGATGCTAAAATATGGGGTGATGGTGGTCTTATATTTTAATTTTAGCATTATAAATTGAACGAACAATTCTTGAAATCACAAGATTTTGGTGCTGAGGATTAAGCTTTTTTGTGATGCACCTTTACCCTGACACTTCTTTAATTATCTACATTTTTTTTCAAATACTCTCACACTTAAAAATTGTTTATATCTTTTTTATCCATACAGGATGCTATTTTATTTGCACTTTAGTTTGGCTGTAAGTTGTCTCAGTTCTGCTGGGCTTCCGCTAAAAAAATTTTTGTTTTTTTTATCTTGGTATTTCTTTGGTTTCCTGTTAGGCTCTGGAAGTAGTCAGGCAGACCAAAATTTCTGATGCTCTAGGCAGTGAATATTCTAAGGGCCAATCCCCAAAAGACAGGAAACGTTCTAACAGCAAAGATCGCAATCGTCGAGACTCTATGGATAGTGTCTCCTATGAGAAAAGTGGCGATGGTGATGAAGTGAGTATCACTATGTATTGCTCAGGGGATGGGGTGAGTATGAGTACAGAAAATGGGAGACATTCCAACAACGCATTATATATAAGCAAATCAATGATGCTTTATCTTAGAACAAATTACCAATACATGGACATGTTCTTTTAAGCTTTTCCATTTCTTTAATACATTCTTTTAAACCCCCCCTCTCTCTGCTTCTCTTCGTAATTTTTTAAATGTTTTTTTTTTTATTAAAAGAAAAATATCTTTTTTCATCATTCAGAGGATAATATTTGTCCTTTGTAAAAAAAAAAAAAAAAAATTCAGCCTATATGTTATTATTTAAAATTTTTAACCTGTACTTTTGATTCTGCAGTTATTCATAGGTTCTGGAAGTATGAATAAAGATAATTAAAAATATCATTATGTGCACACACACACACACACACACACACACACACACACATATGGAAGTCATACCAAGTCATATTTTGAAAATAAAACCGAGTAACCTGATAGTAAATCTTTATTATATTTTAAACAATATTTTAAGATAAATATCCCCTTTTCAAGCAATTGTGGGCAATTATTTTTGTTTTTCCTTCATTGCCCCCATATTAACAGAAACGGTTCAGTTTCACAAATACAGAATTGTTACATATCAAATGAGATACTTTATTGGATAAATAAAATACACACGTGCATACATATATATATATATATATGTGTGTGTGTGTGTAATTATGTGTGTATGGATGTATATAAGCAGGCATTATTAAATACAAAGGAGATACTTTGCTTTATGATTCTTATTTGATTTTTTTGATTTTTCCTTTTTATATGAAAATCGAAAATATTGATGAAAAGTTCCATAGTTATCAGGAGTGCTTTCGATTCGACTGTGAATCATTTTCAGGTGGAATTCATGGAGTCGATGAAGTGAAAGTGAATAGGAGCAAAAATGTAAAGTAGGAAAGTGAGAAGAAAAATGCACAATAAATTGTATTGAGTGATGGGAGATTAAAAAAAGTCAAATACACGACAGTTAAAATCTAAGTTGATTAAAAATCTGAGTATTAAAATCAACAAGTCCATGGGTCAATATTAGTCGTTTACGCACTACGACAGACATTTTAATGTTATTGCTCTTCTCAAATGTGATGTTATTAATAGTAGGGTGGTCGTTCTGACATAGGATGCTTTGAGAATTTTTAACTTTTTAAAATTATTTTCGTGTTATGCAATTTTTGTATCATCAACATCAGCATGGATAAATATAAATGAAATAGGTTACATTTTTATTTCCAAATCCATGATGTGTCTGTCCAGTATCTGGCGGCTAGTGGTGGCCTGATCTCTGTGTCTAAAAGTATCTTTCGCCTAGTTAGAACTTTTGTGAGACGGACACTCAAGAAAACCTGCAGCTGATACAGTTACCGAAAGATTGTCCAGCAGTTAGACTCACATGCTACTTTTGCGGGGAGGCATCTGAAAAAAGTATGTCATAAATTTAAGAAGTCCAGAACGGAAGCTACAAACAAGGTGTCGAGAAGTGGGGAGTTGTTTATGTTTACAAATGGTATATCGGATAAATTTTCTGCTATCAGACACGATAAGAGACAGCCGATGAACATGCCTCACCTTGAGTGGGATGGCAAGCAATTTCAGGTGTGTACCCCACAATTACCCCCTTCAATTATAGTAGAGATAACTATGATGCCCAAGAGTCATGCGACCTTTGGATGGGTGCCAAAGAAACCTGTAAATGTACTCCCCCATTCCATCATTGGTCAGGCTGGAGATTCAAAGATTCCTTGGGTATCTGAATGAGTACTTGATACCAATCACCCACCTACCAGATAAGAGACATAACCAATAACCGGTTACACATCAAGGGAGTCCTGTTTTTGCTCATAAGAGTGGGGGTCGAAAGAAGCACCACATATCAGACAATACATCCAATTTCTACTTGTCACAAATGGTATTAAAGGATCCGGACCTTTTGCCTTTCAATTTCCCAACATTGTTGTCACAGAACAGCTTTGCGAGAACAAAGGAACCAACCCCTTGCAGATACCTGCGCAAGGCACTGGTTTTGAAGAAACCAGAGACAATTCTATTCAAACTAACAGAAACCAACCTACAGAATTGGAACAATGGCTAAAAGAACACTTCAACTCGAGTGCATTCAACACATGTCCACATCAACCACTTCAGACAATAGGGGTAAAATAAAATTCCTCCCAGACGTGATACCAACAGCAGTCCACATGCCGATACCTGGAAGAAAAAAAGTTGAATCTAGACAGAGACGTCACACTGGAGATAATAGAACCAGTGTCAGTAGGCACGCCGACTACTTGGTGTTCAAGAATGGTGGTCATGCTAAAAAAAGATGGGTCCCCAAGGCGGATGGTAAATTTACAAAAGTTGAATGATGCTACTATAAAGGAAATGCATCACACCTCATCCCCATTCAATCAGGTCTTGGCAATACCAGAACACACTAGAAAAATGGTACTAGACACATGCAATGAATACCATAGTCTACCACAATCTCCAGCTGTCTCACAAGCAGAAGTTATGGCTCTATTTCCGAAAGTTATTAAGGACAAAGAACAGAAAGTTCTATTGGGATAAAACACTGGAGCACATAGTTCAAGAATCAAAGAGAGTGATAGTGAAAAGGATTGAGAAAGGATTGAGAAACATTCGAAATGAACAGTGTAGCAGGACTTGCAACAGATCATAGTAAGACAGGGATATTGTATTTCCTATTTCAGAGACACTGCAGATGTGAGGGTGAATTGAACATCAGTTGTAGGGACAGTCATTGAAAGCTCATTTTGAGTGGATCGCGTTTTACAAATAATGCGGAGTCATGATATGCACTGGTGGAAAAAGAAGCTTTAGCCCTGGTCTATGGGCAAAAATCGTGCCAGGTGTTCATACTTGGATGCTCAGACTTGCTGATAACAGTGGATCATTTATCAAAAACCCTCACTTGTTAAATTTTAAGGAAAAGACACTGATGTACAAATTCCAGATAAAACATCACCCTGGAAAGCTCAATTTAGCTCCTGATTGTGCATCTTGATACACAGCATGTACCCCACCAACAGACCAGGACCAAACAATTGACACTGCAATTAAAGCTGCTTTCACATCGATGTACAAGAATGACCCTAAATTGAAAGCTATCACATGGGAAAGGATTGTGGCTGTGGTAGCCACAGATGAAGAATGCGGGAGCTTGAGAGGTCTAATTCAAAATGGCTTCCCTCAGTCATGCAATGATATCTCGCCCATTGCTCGAGTCTTCTGGCCTATGTGTGAAGAGTTATACTACCTGGAAGGAGTCATCGTCAAAGGCAACAAAGTTCTGATACCTCGACAACTTTGTGCAAAGGTATTAGAATCCGTTCACTTCACATATCAATGCTAATGAATGGTGTACTAGCGAATGCAACACAACAATTGTCTGGCCAGGTTTAGATGCTAACATCAGCCAAACCAGATCCCAGTGCCACACTTGCAACACAATTGCACAATTTCGGCCTAGGGAACCCTTACCGTTCCCAGCAGACCCAGAATTTCCATTCCAACAAGTGGTGGTCCATTTTGTCGATATACAATGTAGAAACTTTAATGGTGTATGCAGATTGATATACTGAATGGGTTGAAGTGGCCCTATTGATATTAGGAAGGGCCAAAATGGTATGCGATATCTTGAGAACTTAGTTCTGTACTTACAGTGCACCTGAAGAAATTTTTTCCGATGGTGGACCACTGTTTGGGGCCAAGGAGTGTGACTACTTTTTAAAGAACTGGGGTATACAGAAACATACCTCATCGGCCTATTATGCTCAAAGCAATAGTCATGCACAGTTAGTGTGATTCATGCCGAAGCAGTGGAAAAGGTTTTAGCAAAGATGTTAAATCGTTTGCTGAAATAGATTTATCCCTCTATCATCTCAGAGAATCAATGTGGTTTTAGATCTGGCCACGGCACAATGGGCATGATATTCTCTACACGACAGCTAATGGAAAATGTATGGAGTAGTTAGTGCCTTTGTATCAAATTTTTGTCAACCTGACAAAAGTTTTTGAACCATCAATCACGATGCACTTTGGAAGATTCTCATGAAACTATGCTGTCCTACTAGTTTTGTGGAGTTGCTTCATCAGTTACATCATAATATGAAAGCCCGAGTGAACTTTAATTGATCTCTGTCTGATCATTACCAGTTGAAAATGGTGGGAAACAAGGTGATATCTCTGTTTCTACATTATTTTCCATACTATATTTTATTTTGACAATTACGATATTGGGGCGAAGTTTTGGTTTTGCACATCAGGTAAACTTTGATGCCTCAACACAAAATCGAAAACTTTTCAGAATCTTGTTCTTGAACTTTTTTATGCAGATGATGCAGACCTTGTTTCACATTCAAAATCAGACACACAAATAATTATGGACACGTTATCAGAGGTTTGTAATGTGTTTGAACTTAACATCAGCCTCAAGAAAACATGTGATGTATTCCCCTCTTATAGGAATGCCATATGTTGAACCAAACATCTTGGTTGATGGTAAGAAGTATGGACAATTTTGTATACCTTGGTATGTTCTATATCTGAGTATGCTTAATGCTGAGATAAATTACAGAATAGCCAAAGCCATTAATGCTTTTGGCAAACTGGAAAAACCTGTGTGGTCAGATCGGGGAATCGCATCAAAAACAAAGCTAAGTGTTTACGAAGCATGCGTTATCACTACATAGCTATATGGGTCAGAGACTTGGACAACATATAAAAGGCATCTGAAGTTATTGGAAAGGTTTCACCAAAGTTGTATTTGAAGGATACTTAATATTAATCTAATGCCTGACACTGTAGTTCTTGATCAAATAGTACTAGTATAGAAATGAATATCATTCAAAATCAGATATGCTCGACTGGACACTTGGTTAGGATGGAGACTTCCAAAACAACTGTTTTATTGTGAGATAGATAGGGGTAAAAGACCACAACATAAACCAAGAAAAAGGTGTAAGGATTCTCTGAAATACAATTTGAAAATACTTGATATGGATGTACATAACTGGGAAGCCCAAGCGAAAGATCAATTACTGTGGAGAAAAATCATCAAAGAAAATTGTAAGATTTTTGAAGAGCAGCATGTAGATCTTGCTGTCTTAAAACATATTTTAAAAAAGCAGAACAAAAATATAACATCAGAGAAATTATGACAGGAACTGAAGTGCACTGTGTATGGCAGATAGCATTTATCAAAAATTGGTTTTTACATCATCTGAAATCACACAATTAAAGGTAGGAACGGCAGTCTTATGATGTTTTTCCAGCACATCCGGCAATGCTGTCATATTTGTGGTTTAATCTGCAAATCTTAAAGTGGTCTGACACAGCATTCGAGGATTCACAATATTGTCATGGGATCACCTTTACAAGAAAGAAAGATTTATGTCACTTTTATGTAGGACTAAAGATGGATTAAAAAGTCACCTACATGTACACAAACAAACAATGCTTAACTTAAGGGATGGCAAACTTCTGTCAAGAAGTAGCAATCATCACATATATGTATAATATAGGTATATTTTTCTCTGTGTGTGTGTGTATATATATATATATATATATATATATATATATATATATATATATATACTCGGGTTTTTTTATATTCAAAAGTAATGGACTAATGAATTCAACGAGGTTGTTAGATAGTGCTCAATAAAAAGAGCTGATAATACTTGTTTATTGTTATATAAACATGCTCACATCCCGCTGCTACAAATAGCCACTTGTTTCAATCAAACAACAGATATCATCAGGCAGTGACTTGACTATTCACGCTGCCTGATGATATCTGTTGTTTGATTGAAACAAGTGGCTATTTGTAGCAGCGGGATGTGAGCATGTTTATATAACAATAAACAAGTATATATATATATATAAACATGCATATATAAATAACTTACAAAAAGTCTATATTCTAAATTCCAAGGTGTTGGTCATCTTACTGTTTATTTCTTACAGCATGTTAAAATGTTACAATTTTTTTCAGATTTATGTAATCATGTCTATATTCTTATTTTGTAAAAGTTAATGAGTTCTTATTCTTGTGTTGAATCAATGAGGCAGATATTGAAAAATTGAAATAATAAGTTTGTTTTTGCGCTATGAAACAGGTGCTTTCAAGAATTGAACATTTTAACGTGCTGAAAGAAATAAATGATAATGTCTTTAAGTTATGAATACAGACTTTTTTTCATTTATTTTAGATATGACACTAACTTTCAACACCCATAACAAAAAAATACAAGTAAAACCTAGTGAAACGAAATTAATTCACCATAATTTTTACTCTTTATATAAAATGTTTATATGCAATTTATTTTACACTCCATAAAACTGATGAAATTTGATTTGAACATCACAAATTGACAAAAGCTTAAAAAATGACAAAAAAATCACAATGGTGGCAATATTTTTGTAAATACCAAAAAAAAAAAACCCAGCCAAGTTAAACATTAAAAATACAGGAGAAAAAAAATGTACTATAAATATCCATTATACCTTGTTAAAATTTTGGTTCAATCATTAGTCAAGTGAAATATAAGAGCAAATGTCTTACCTTTGGCTTGACATAGGAAATAAACATTTAATTTTTGTATATAAAATAAATGTCACATCTGAAACACATAAAACTTAGAACAGTTATGTTTCGTTAACTATGGTAGTAGCTAAGTGTAAACATTTCCTTGTTTATTAACAAATTAATAAAGAAATACATTATTGAAGTATGTAATGTTTTACATGAAGTAAACTAAATTCCATTTTTTAAATGTATTCATTTCTAATCGCATAAAATTACAAATAATAAATTTTTATTTTCGTTTATAGAAAAATTTTCATTTGATTAAATTAATAAAATATTTTTCATTATCATAATTTGTAGTCTGAAAAAAATGTAATCTTTAAATTTGTTTGAAAACTAAGTAAAATACTAATAAAAACACACTCAATAAATGTCACGGTTACTTAACGCTTCTTTTATTTCAAATTAAATAAGTGCTTTAAAATAAGTTCAAACACAAAAAAAAAGCATCCAGGATCTTGCTTATTATATTTAATGAATTGGAATTAAACACTTTCAGTTTCCACAAATATAATAAAAACATTAATTTAGAAAGAATTGATTGAGAGAAAATTTTTTCCTTTTTATGAAAAAGTTAAACCTATAGATCTGTTATCAGAGATTCAAATTGTAAGCTAACTTTAAAACTTATTCTTAATCTTGAAAATAAAGGTTTTGTATGGAATTTGACTTGAGTCTAAAAGTATATAGAAATAATTGAATTAAATTAACATAATTTAAAAGAAATAAAAGCGCATTTATTTACCTTATTAGCATGTATGGTCTCCAGAGAAAACGATTTTAATTAATTTTGGTGTGAACTCTGAAAGAAGGTCTGTAGTATCTGTACATATAAGTTAATTTATTCTCAGTCAATGTAGGGGAAGCCCGTCTATACTAAGGCAATTTTTATTTTTCCCTACTGCCAAAGTGTTCCCTTTAGGGGGGCTGTTTTTCCCCCATATTAAAAACGACCTTGTGTCACATGTTGCTCTCATGTGGAATCAATATTTCTTTATTTTTCCTATTCGATATTTTTCTTCCTTTTTATTACAAATGACAATCAGGAAAACATCTTTTTACAATCACTGAGTCATTTTGAAGTCTGTTGACTGCACCAAAAAAGCCTCAGTTCATTTCACACCTTTTTGCTAAGTAGACATACTAGCATCTCGATTCAAAACAACTGAGGTGTAAAAATTGAACAATTTAAAATCCAAAGATATACAACCGCAATTACCCAGCTTACCTTTACAGAAAACATGCTAATTTTTACCAAATCAGTCTACCATAGATAAAATTATTCACATTAATTTTAATGTTTTTTATTTAATCATTTCCAAAAAATAGCATTGAAATAAAAAAAAAAAAAATTTAATTGTTAACAGTAAGATAGTCTGTTTATTCATGATAATTTTTTAGAGAAAATCTTACACATTTTTTTTTTTTTATGAACCTTGAAAAATTCAATCATTAAAAAAAAAGTAAGAACTTATTTCTGGAAATCTTTTGAAATTCGACAAATAAAAACTGTCAAATGTAAATAATGATAAAAAAAAATTTTCCATGAAACTTAAATAATTTTAATATATTTTCAAACTTTTTTCTGAAAAATTGAGAAAAATTATATAAATCAGCAATGATTGGAACCCAAAATTAAAGTCATTTTTTTTTTTTTTCATCATTCCATTACATTTGTAAAATGTAAAAAAAAAAGCTAGTATAGGATTCCCCTCAAAAAAACTTCTGATAGGATCATGTTTGGGAAGGAGGGTAAATTATAATAATTTTTTTATCAATATTATTTTATTTCAGTTTATATATAGTTCAGATTTTTAAAAAATAAGTTTGTAAAATATTCAGTGAAATTGATCAATTATTTTGTTTTTAAGAGAATTTTAAAAATCATGTTTTCATTGTTCACATCAAAATACATAACATTGGGGTTCATTTTTCCCATTTGGGAGAATTTTTTTTAATTCACTGATTATATGAAGAGTAAAAAAAAAAAAAAAAAGATCTAATGTTAAGAATACAGCAAAAATTATGTTGAATCACTTTTATTTTACAAGTTTTGACTATTTTTATTTGTTATGGGTGTTGAAAATGTTGCCTTTATTAGTATCATACCTACATTTATTTGAATATCTAGTTATATTTAACATACATTGAGCTTCATAAATAAAAGGATTATAAAAGGTAAATATAATTGAACAAGCATATTTATATATTTTATTTATATGTATACATGGATATGAGTAATTCTATGTCAAATCATCCAGGGTTTGAAACCTCTATCCACAGATTTTGTAACTTAAATCACAGATGGAAATCATAAAAATTAAGAAATCCTGGAAATTTGAACATCTATTTTTTTTTCTGATTTTGAATGTTTTCTACATGTGCATAAATTTGGCAAGATGTCACCCAGGTGGTATTTACTTAATTACATTTTCTTACATATTTTCAGTTTGGAGCATGTTATGACCCTAAAAATTCACTCGGGTAGATTTTTCGACCCAAAGAATCAAAAACAGATCAGATTTAATCAGAAATTAAGTCTTCGCTATAATTTTATCGAATTTTGGAATTTTTACTCATGTTTACCAACGTAGGTAAAAAAAAATGTTGTGGTTGATATACCATTTTTTTTCTTTTTTCTTTTGGACATTCATGTGGACACTGAAGTACCTATGGATGAAAAATAGTAAACATTTCTTTTACTCCCAGTACATTTTCGAAATTAGTTTTTTTTCACAGCATTCAGAAGTATATGAGATGAAGTTGGGGAAACCGTTCATCTAATTTTACATAAGTTTCCTATCAAAATAAGTTTTACAAAATAAAAGCTAAATCATTCCCAAGTGATCAGATATCTACACTAAAAGTGGACTTCACAACAAAACCAGTGCACAACAACATTATCTACAAATTTATTTTCTTTAATCCACTGAAATGCAAAGATTGTTTTTATACTCCTCATCAATCCTCATCATTTTTATATATGTTGTTGGGAAGACAGCATAAAAAACTTTCTTGTTTGTAATAAACCATGTATCATCATTTTCCATGATCCACTCTGCACCAAATCTTCAGATCTTGTTTATGTATGTACACAAATGTATCAATCAGCTCTTCACCCAAGAATTCCTTAAAAGCAGTGCATCATGCATCATTTCTTGTTGAAAGAATCTAACTAGTCAAAACTAGTTAGATTCTTTCAACAAGAAATCTTTATTAGTGACATCCCAGTCAATGGTGTCTACAAGTAGTTTTGCATTCTGATGTATGCTATGCACACAAACAGAATGATTACCTGTAAACCCAACTAAAACACACCACTTCGGATGTAACTCAGAAATTTTGGGAAACCCCCACCTTGACATTGGGATATTTCTATTTAAAAGCAGCATACAGTTCATGTAGATTACATAATATCAAATGCTTTTGTTTGTTACATACTCAAGCATTCAGGATTTTTTAGTTTTTATGATGTCTATCTGTGATAAAAGTTGCAATAAAATCTGAAGATATGGGTTTCAAAATCCTAAATTTCTGGATGATATAAAGCATGATGATGAAATTGTTATGTGGCTCACTAACGTTTTGTTGTATTGTGGAACTTCTACATAAAAAAATAATTTTAACTGTCATCCATCACATCAAAATATATTTTATAAAAGTATGTATTGACAATTTAGAAAAATATACAATGAAACAATTTTATAAAGTTGAAAGACTTTATTATATTGTCTCATTTGTACCTTTTTGTAATTTTTACCGGCTGATGTTTGAGACTGCTTAGGAAATCTGGCCACAACTTGATGTTATAAGAAAAGACTACCAATTTTCCATTAATAGATTACAAGTTTTGAGTCAACGTTTTTATAGAATGTTAAAAATTAACCGATAGAAAGTTCGGTACTTGTTTACAGTTAGATTACAGTGAAAGTTGTCTTTTTAAGCAAAAAAGGTACTCTTGCATAATTTGACCTGAATTCTCGTGAATTCCCGTCAAGCATTGGGCAATCATCGATGTCAGCTGAACGTTGTAACAGACGCAGGGGGGAGAACGAAAAAAAATAAAAATGCAAATAATCAAAAATAACAAAAACCTATGTTGAAAAATGAAAATATATTTATTTTATTTTAGTATTTCATTTTTTTTTTTTCCCAAAATATTTATCAACAGAAAGTTTGTTTTTCTTCAAGAAAAGATTTTTTTAACTCTATAATTGTTAGGTGTAAGTACAAGTTTTTTTGTTTTCTTTTCTTTTTTGTAACCATATTTTTTTTCTCGTCTTTTTTTTATTTTCAAGATATTTTGTTCAGCCAAGTTTTTTGGTGGTGGTAGTAGGGGTCCACAGAAATTAAAAGAATTTTTTTTTTGGAGATATATATATATATATATATTTTTTGTTGTTAATTGTCAGCGGAAGACCTTTCTTGAGATGAGGATATTTCCTTAGGAATCTTTTACTTTGGTCGACTGTTGAATGACCATTGGTGACAAAGATTATATTTTTTAGGGTTGTCATTTTGAACGCCCATAAATAAATGAGTTTTACTATTGTTGTGTTTAATGTTGCACCTCATTTTTGGGGACAGAAATTTCTTCTGACAATATGAGATTGTCTGCATCTGTGTTTTCATTTTTTTTTTTTTTTTTTTTTTTTCTAACATGCATAGATTTATTTCCTTGCCTGTCATTTTTCTGTTGGGGGTAGTCGCTTTTTCCAATTTGAATGTTATCTGCTTCCATTTAGAGAGCACTTTTTCATTGGGTAATCAAACTCCCAGGAATTGAATTATGAAAAAAAAATTTTGTTTTAATAAAAAAAATTTACTAATCAGAAAATAACCTCCCCCTTTAATATCACCTTAAAAATTACTAAAAACATAAAAAAAAAAAAATTTAAATCAATAAAATAAAAAGTTGAGTTAGTGTTTCAACATTTGAACAATGCTCGGCTGACACTGATGATTGCCGGTCTCACCCGATTCATGCTTGACAAGAATTCATGAGAATTCGGGTCAAATTATGCAAGAGTACCGCAAAAAGTAGTATTTACTTAGATAATTGTCATATTGAAAAATAGCAATATATCCAAAAATTATGAAATTTGATCGGATAAATGATTTTTTATATGTAAAAGTAATTTTTATGGAAAATTGTATATTTCGTTGGTTTTTTTTTTTTTTGATACTGATAGAACATGGCCAAAAACGGGAAATTGAATTTTTTTTTTTTTTTTTTTTTTTTTTTAAAGGTGGTCACCACCTATCAAGGCCCGGAAGCCACTCGGGGATAAGGGTTATTGTGTGTACAGTATGTTAGTATTGGAGATTTGATAAAGTGTCTTACTTAAGGGGGGGGGGTTCATCAGGAATTTGTTTATGTTTGACTTGAAGACATCCAGGTTGTAGTCAGGTGGGAAAGAGCAAACGGAAGAGAGTTCCACAGGCATGCACTTCTAAGAAAGAAGCTTTGTTCATGGAATCTACGTTTTCGTTTTGGCAAAGATAAGGAGTGGGGAAAATTTTTGGCAGTGGTTTCAGCTAGACGGGTGTTTTTTTGTGAAAGATTGGCGAGGGGGGACCAGAGATTGGAGCTTAGACAAGCACTTGCCAAAGAAGTAACGATAAAACAAAGACAGGCTCGCAACGTCTCTCCTGTGGGAGAGAGGTTGCAGGGAAGAGAAAAGGGCATCCTCCACTAAGCCACGAAGCCTATTTTGTACTCTGTCAAGGCAGGATAGGCTGTTTTTAGTAGCTCCTGCCCAGATATGGCAGCAGTACTCCATCCTTGGACGTATTTGGCTTTTATATAGATAGAGAATTGCATCAGTAGTGAGATATCTTCTGGAGCGGTAGAAGGATCCTACCATTTTTCCAGCGACCTTGGCAATTGACATGATGTACATGTTCCATTTCAGTTCAGGAGTAAAGGTCAAGCCCAGAAGCTTATCAATAGATGGAGCTTCCCCTAGATGAGAGCCATCCATTTCAATTGATGCCAGCTGGGGATCAGAGCGTTGATGATATAAAGATAGGAGCTTGGTTTTAGATGCATTAAAATTAACCAACCACCTCTTCCCCCACGCTTGAGATCAGAGGAGAGAGAATCAGAGAGAATTTTGTTATTTATGGCCTTTGATATGTTGCCATAGATGGTCGTGTCATCAGCATAGATGTCAACAAATGATTTAAGTATGTGTTTTAGGAGATCATTGATGTAGATCAGGAAGAGAGTTGGGCCCAGAATTATTTCCCTTGTGTTTTTGAAGTTTGATTGATGAATCAATGGCTGTCATTAATTCTTATTGTAATATCTATACACTTTTTTTTTAACCAATAGCAGATGTTGTACTTGATTAAATTTCATAATTTTTGGATATATTACTATTTTCAAGGTGACAATTATGTAAGTAATATTGTTTTTTGCTTAAAAGGACATACTTTAAAAAATTACTGCTGTAGTCTAACTGCAAACAAGCACTGAATGTTTTTTTTTTTTTTTTTTTCATCTTTTTTATTTTTCTATATTCTCTTTAATATAGAATATTAGTTCAGGAGAAATTATGCATGTAAAAGCAATATTTATTTCTGTCAACACTATAAAACATCTAAGCAAATAGTCATGTGATGCTTATTGGTTTCATACAAAACATGCAAGTTTGTTTATCGACCAAGAGTTTAAATGTTATGCTTTCCTCAACTGCATGGCTACTAAATGCTGCAAGTGAACCAAACATGTGCAATGCAAGTACATACCTAGGTTCTCTTACCCAGCAAGTGTGCATGACTGATCTCCAAGATCTCTTTACCAAACAAACATAACTTCAAGTATATCCTCACTAGATACATGCCTGGACATTGTCAGAAGTAACAGAATTTCTGCTTAATTACACTTTTCTTATTTTTTCTATTTTTCTGAACCTTTTTGTGTTAAAATCCAAAAAGTTAATGTTCTATATGTATTATAATGTTTTTAATTCTTATAATATTAAAACTAGTTGTGATACATATGGAATATTAATTTTAGATTTTAACACAAAATTATTAGAAAAAATAAAAACTAAAGAATAATAATTGTTGTTTTTATTAATGTTTGATTAAATGAATACATGTACTATATTTGTTTGTGTGTGAGAGGGAACAAACCCTCACTGCAATTAGTAATGACTGAGGAAAACATGACAGTGAATATTTTCTCTATAACCTGGCATGTTATATTTGAAACCAATAGGTATTGTTTGGCAAGTTGCTTCTTATAGTATCACCATAATTGATATATATATATATATATATATATATATATAAATTCTTTTTCTATTATTTTCTGTTCCTTTCTCCTATGTTTAAGATAAAATATGTTTGTGAAAAATGTTGGAATGTATCCCTTCTAGTTTTCTCTTTGTCTTTAGTGATTGCTTGTGGCAGAACTTCATAATATTCTGTGACAAAACAGGCACAGGAACAAAATTTGGCCTTTATTAATGTTTTAACCCATTTGCTTTTGTTAAATCCTAAAAATGCTATCATTTTTAATCAAATATTTTCGATTAGCATTTCATATCATAATAAAAAATAAGTATTTTTGGATTAATACCAATGAGGTTAATATTTTCCAACTTTTTTTTTTAACTGGGGGTGCAACGATTTACAGAAATATTGTAATATTTTGTTTTTAAATTTGTCAATGCATCCATTGAAAATTTCCTATAACAATTTTTTTTTTTTTCAAGCTTTTTACATTAAAAAAATCATAAGTGAAAATAGAATAAACTGCAACGATTTACAGAAATATTGTAATATTTTGTTTTTAAATTTGTCAATGCATCCATTGAAAATTTCCTATAACAATTTTTTTTTTTCAAGCTTTTTACATTAAAAAAATCATAAGTGAAAATAGAATAAACTGCAAATAGCATTTTAGTGATTTTCATTTCGAATAAAACATAGCAAAATCACTAAACAGATATTCAATTGAAGTAACTTTACTACTTATTTATTATAAGAGTCATCTTTGGGTTTTTTTTTATTGCATATATACTTTTTTTAAAATTTATTTATTGATTTTTTTAATTTGTAAATGCGAAGCTAAAAGTGTGCGAATTATGATGAAGGCAAGGAAGGGGAATTTCATACATATATCTTCATACATATAACTTCATACATATATCTTCATACATATATCTTCATACATATAACTTCATGCATATATCTTCATGCATATATCTTCATACATATATCTTCATACATATATCTTCATGCATATATCTTCATGCATATATCTTCATGCATATATCTTCATGCATATATCTTCATGCATATATCTTCATGCATATATCTTCATACATATATCTTCATGCATATATCTTCATACATATATCTTCATGCATATATCTTCATGCATATATCTTCATGCATATATCTTCATACATATATCTTCATGCATATATCTTCATGCATATATCTTCATACATATATCTTCATGCATATATCTTCATACATATATCTTCATACATATATCTTCATGCATATATCTTCATGCATATATCTTCATACATATATCTTCATGCATATATCTTCATACATATATCTTCATACATATATCTTCATGCATATATCTTCATGCATATATCTTCATGCATATATCTTCATGCATATATCTTCATACATATATCTTCATGCATATATCTTCATGCATATATCTTCATGCATATATCTTCATACATATATCTTCATGCATATATCTTCATACATATATCTTCATGCATATATCTTCATACATATATCTTCATGCATATATCTTCATGCATATATCTTCATACATATATCTTCATGCATATATCTTCATGCATATAACTTCATGCATATAACTTCATGCATATAACTTCATGCATATAACTTCATGCATATAACTTCATGCATATAACTTCATACATATAACTTCATACATATAACTTCATACATATAACTTCATACATACATCTGTTAATGTTGATAGAAGGATAGAAACCATTGACTACTAATTATGCAGTCATCCCCTTTCTTATGCACTTTTACTTCACCTCAGTTTATTGAACATTAACTTATTCTTTGTAAATATAATATTTTTAAGATTCTTTTAGTACTTTAATAATTAGATATCTTAATATCAAAAACTTATCGTTGCAGCCCTATTCTAATCCTTTTCTACTACCTCATTTCACATTGGTGTAGGGCAATTCTAACCTTTTTGCTATTAGTGTGATATAATTGAAATGCTTGTGAGAATTTTAGGTATGTGACAAAAGTTCATTAAACAGACAAAAGCTCACCACAAAATAAATCAAATAATAAAAAATATATTCTTAGATTTAAATTTGTTTCTAATTTTTATTTTATTTTTTTTATTGTATAATCAGCCATCATTTTCTTGTACTGGATTTCTTTGTTCTTGCAACATTCTCAAAGGTTTAATTAGAATGAAGTCCAGTTGTCTTCAGATCTTAGCATAGTTTCCATCTTGAATCCTTTGTTTTGTAATGGTGTTATCATTTGTACACAATAGATGTCTGTATTGTCACATTTTGTTTGAGATTGACATAACATAATTGTTGTGAAAATTGACATTTCAGATGTGAAAGTACTCATTGGAATCCATAAAGAGACTGAGTGGACGATTGTAATACTCATACTGAAAAAAAAAAAAAAAAAATCAAACCTGTTTTTATGACTATTTGATTCTAAAAAAGGAATAATGACATTTGTGATTTGGAATTCTTTCTCTTAAGTAACTATACATACAAGACTCTGAAAGGTTTGGTCAGAGTGAAGTCGAACAGTCTTTAGATCTTGGTGTATCTAATTGTTTTGGACATCATTTCTGCCTTTTATTCAAGGTGTTTATCTCGAATTCCGATTTTGCAATTAGTTTGTTGTTTGTGCATAGCAAATATCTCTACCATCAGATTTTGTCTGCGATTGACATAATGTAAGGATAATGAATGTCAAATTTTTTGGACAAAGTCGAATCTGACCCTAACCCTAAAAGTCAACACATCTTAGTCTCCATGACCGATTGTGTTTTATCAATCTCTTACCTTGAGAACCAGCATTCACTGCTGTACAAAACAACCCCAGTTATATTACAGACTAATAGATGATTGGAGTTTATTCACTGAAGACACCAATTGCAGTATGTCACCTAATCAATGCAGCATTAATCCAATCAATTTTGCCAGGAATATTGCAGTCACAGCTGATAATCAAACTGAAATATTTGTCTAATTGTTCCTTGTTTAGTAATTCTAAATAAGGAAATTGATGTTTTCATTAAAAACATATCACATTTTTTTATTTTATTAAGAAAAATCAATAATATAATAAAACTAATTCACCTTCTTTAAGAATCATAATTCATATGGTATCTACCAGAGAATCTTAAAAATTGCAAACAGACATATAAATTTTTGTGTTTTTTGTTTTTTTATATATATTTGATTTATATTATTAAATCATTAAAATCTATTTGTATCATGGTTTCAGAGTTGTTTCAAGAGTTTTCTTTCAAAATAAGAAATAACCAATGGGTTCAAACTATGCCTCTTATCAGAACAGGTTCCAAAAAAGACATTTAGCACTGCAGATAGTAAATAAGACTACTTACCTGACAATAAATAAGAAAATATTAAAACAAGAAAGCATACTAATGTCATAGGCTACCATCCCAAAACAAAAATTATTACTTTTAATGAGATATAAAAGTGGTAGGGAATATTTTGGGATATAATGTGTATGAAATTAAAAGAAACATTGAGAAAATTTTCACATGCAGGGTTTTAGTGCATTAATTAACAATTTGAATTTTAATCATTAAATTCTATTTAACTTTTTAGATGATTTCATATAAAAAGTAGTCAGCATACATCTTTGATTTACTTATAATCAACCAGTCACAATCATCATAACCTATGTTATGTCTGTCGCCAGTGGCAAAGAAATATGTGAGCAAAGAGAAAACTATTTTCAATTTTATATCTACAAAATATTTCAAATTTTCCAGTTTATTTTATTCTTGCAGGACTTTAACTATTATAATAAATAGAAAATTATTGAGTACCAAAAAATAAAGATACATGCTAAATGTTTTGGAAAATGTATATGAAATTTCATTGTCTGCTTTGGGGAATCATGATTGTAAATAATATCAGCACATTACTGATTATCAATTTCAGTAATTTCAATGTGTCTAAATGATCTAAATTTTAGTAAATTTTTTAGATTATCTGTTATCCCACCGATCTTTATAAGTTTCTAAGTACTTATTATAATTAGAATTCTTTATATTATTATATAGATATATATTATTATTATTATTATTATTATTATTATTATTATTATTATTATTATTATATTATTATATAGATTATACTTCTTTATGTATATCTCATTTTAATAAATAATCATAACATACTGAAAATTTAAAAAAATAGATGCAGTTTTTTAAGAATTTAAGGCTGGGATAATTTTCATATATAAATGTAATGTAATATGATTTTTCATTGGGTTATTCTAACTTTTAAAGGAAAAAAATGGTTTGCTGTCCTAAAATGCTACAATGGTCTGAAAATGAAAGATCATTAAATTTATATGTAAAATTAATCTCCCCTCTCTAAATTCTAGCATTTTTTTTTTTTTGCTTGTTTGATTTTTTTTTCTGCCAAGTTTTTCTGGGTGTTCACATATAATCACTTAAAATAGTAAAATTTCAACCATTTTTTTTTTGTTTATATTTTTTTCAGGGGGTTAGCAGACAATATACACATATGAAAACTTGATTATTTTTACATTTTTAATATACAGTGTTTATGTCAACACTTTGAAGATTATTGGTGATCAAAATCTTGTTGATTCTCTCACTTCTGATCTGGAGAATGTGATGCAATGGAGAAAAATGGCTTGTTAATTTTAAGATTTCTGAAATCAAACTTGGCTTCTTTCACTACTAATGATCAGATCGCTTCTTCTATTCCAGTTAAAATGAATAACTCTCTGCCTGAGGAAGACACCCCCTCTATTTTGAATTTTCTATGACTGAATTTCATACCAATTCTAAAATGAAAGACACGCATATATGCAATCTATTTATAATGTTGCTGAAAAAATGGTTGGATCTTTCAACAGCTCCTAAAAGTACAGACTTTACAAAACAGCACAAGTTGAAGTACTATTTCTACGTCTGGGGAGGCAGGTCTTTATGTTATGAGTGAAACAACCGCATTTGCGAGTGATTGTTCTAAGAAATAATAAAATGCTTATCTTTTTGCAATTGTGTTTTTTTTTTTCACCGACAATCTTCCAAAGCTCAATACTTAGAAAAAAATGTCTTTTCAACCTTTATTTTTTTAATAAAATGAGTTAAATTACTTAAACACTAAAAAGTTTGATAGAACATACTCTTTTTAACAAAGTTTGTTTAAAAAAATATCTGAAGAAATTTGAATGTTTATACCTTCAAATCTTAACATAAAATTTGGTACATATTTAGAATTACACTTATTTAAAAAAGACAAAAATATTTATGATGTACATACTCGTCAGGGAATGAAGATATCATATTCCAAAACTCACTAGTAATTTTTCTATTTGGCTAGTAAACGAAAATATGTAGTTGTTAAAGATCAACTAAAAATAAATTTGTCCATAGAGCCTTGGGAGCATAGTCAAAGTTGAAAATCCACATTTTTTTTTTTTTTTTTTTTTTTTTTTTTTTTTTTTTTACAAAGGCATCACCACATTATCAAGGCCCAGAGGCCACTCAAGGATAAGGGTTAAAGAGTGTACAGTAGAAATTGGTCAATATAGTAATCATTAGTAATGAAAATTTGGTAAATTTAATAACTTATATGGAACGGCTCATCAAGAACTTATTTACTTTAGACTTGAACACAACCATATTGTAGTCAGCCGGAAAGCAGGAAAACGGAAGACAATTCCACAGGCCTGCAGTTCTAAGAAAGAAGCTTTGTTCATGGAATCTACGTTTAGGTTTAGGCACAGATAAAGAGTGGGGGAAATTATTGATAGTGTTTACAGCTAGACGAGTGTTTCTTGTGAAAGTTTGGCGAGGGGGGACCATAGATTGAAGCTCAGTTGAACACTTTCCATGAAAATAACGATACATCAGAGACAAACTCGCAACATCTCTTCTGTGAGATAGAGGTTGCAAGGAGGAGAAAAGGACATCTCCTACGAGGCTACGAAGTCTATTTTGAACTCTATCAAGGCAGGCCAAGTCCTTTCTAGCAGCTCCTGCCCAGATGTGGCAACAGTATTCTATCCTTGGACGTACCTGGCTCTTATATAGGTAGAGAATAGCATCAGCAGTGAGATATCTACTGGATCGATAGAAAGATCCCACCATTTTTCCAGCGGCCTTGGCAACAGATTTGATATACGTGTTCCATTTAAGATCAGGAGTAATGGTCAAGCCCAGAAGCTTGTCAAAACTTGAGGCCTCCTGAAGACGAGAGCCATTCATTTCAATTGATGACAAATGTGAATTAGAATGTTGATGATGTAAAGAGAGAAGCTTGGTTTTAGATGCATTAAAAGTAACCAGCCACTCCTTTCCCCATTGTACTACATGCTCAAGATCAGAGGAGAGAGAATTGGAGAGAACTTGGTCGTTTACTGTCTTAGATGTGGTACCATAAATGGTAGTGTCGTCAGCATAAATGTCTACAAATGATGTAAGGATATGATTTGGAAGATCATTAATGTAGATCAGGAAAAGAGTTGAGCCCAGGATGGATCCCTGAGGGACACCGGCATTAATACTGTGAGCTTCTGATTTTTGCCCCTCAACTACTACTCTTATGAACCTATCAGAAAGAAATGATTTAATAATTGAGAAGACTTTTCCAGCTATACCATAGCTAGCGATCTTATGAAGTAAACCTTTATGCCATACCCTATCAAAGGCTTTAGATATGTCAAGAGCAATTGCCCTAGAAAGATTGCCTCCGTCGAGAGATTTGCTAATCCTATGCGATATAACTGTAAGGACATCTGCTGTAGATCTAGCAGAACGGAAACCATATTGAGTGTCACTAAGATTGTAATCTATTTGGAAAGGTGGTCTATTCTGTTCTCTGCAGTTCATTTTTCACAGAAGAAACATTGATAGTTTTTCTCTACTCTGTTATTTCTATGAAAGGTGCTACACTATGCTTTTAATCCTTTGTTTCCTCACTGTAAGACATTATAAGAAGAATGTGTCTTACTACAACTGCAAAGAATTTCTCATTTTCTCTCAGTGTGCCTAACATCAAACACTTTCCACAAGCAGTTATTTCTAAGAACTTCCCATCTGTAGAATACTTTTTATTTCTAAGAACTTCCCATCTGTAGAATACTTCCATGGGAATGCTTCCCTCTGAGTAATAACTTGGTCAATGTCACCAGATACTTGCTCATAAATTGCTGACATAAGTAACCAAATTTTATCAATTTCATTCATCATTTCGATCCTTCATATAGTATTCCTCATCTTTCAATCGACAAACTACTCATGTTGCTAATTCTTATGTTTGAGTGACTTTTAGCCTGATTCATTAGTAAAATAGAAATGCATTGCACATTAGAATTTTTTCTGATAATTTCAATAAAAAGCATAATGTATAATTTTATAAACTTTCATTGGTTTGGTGAATAGTGATTCATCAGACGATTTAATTGTAGAATGTAAGTTAAGAACACTTTTCTTTTTTTTCCTTTTTTTTTAAATAAAAATTTAACTGTAGCTGTTTGTAAACTAGTAAAAAAACAATTAAAATTTGAATAAAATGTTTTGAATTTATTAAATAAAGGTTGTATATGATTTTAGATTGGAACATTTTTGTGTGTAAATTACTTCCAGTGCACATGAATACATTTATTTTTTACATGGTCTAAATCTTAACATAACGACTGAAAAGAATGGACCACCAACTAAAAAAGATGGTCTTTTCATTCAAATTTCGACCAACCATTTTTGTAAATTAGAGGGAACCATCTTCTAACATATCTAATTAAAAGTAAAAATTTTAAGTTTTTGTTAAAGCAGTCAATAATGAATTTAAAATGAAACACACCTCATGAAAAAGTAAAATCAAGATTGTGTGGCAATCAATGAGAAATACCATAATTCCTGCTTCTGCATTTTCACCCACTACTTGACCAAATTAACCCTAACCATGAACAGGCTTGACAAAATTTGAAATTTTCGCAAAATTAGTTGATACCTGAATGATTCAAACTAAAGAAATATGAAACTTATAAGGTTGAAAGACTTTGTCCAGCAAATACAAGCAATCCACTTATATAGAACAATTTCAGTTTGCTTTGAAAATTTATTCTAAGAAACACACACACACACACACACACACACTACAAAGTCATGGGTAGCTTTGTAACTTAGTTCAAACTCCTCCACTAGCAGTAATTGTCATTTCCTATTGATGGCTGTGTAAGTATGAAACACTCTCTGTAGCTATAAAAATAAGTGTTAATATTTATTTGAAAGATATTATAGTTATATATATTTTTAACTTTTGTTGTGAGCTTTTGTCTGGTTAGCAAAATTCTACCTACCTTCATTTAAAATAAATTATGCAAGCATAATAACATGTAACATAAAAACCATCCTTTATGTTGCTGTAATCCTGCTTTCTCCATGTTTTTAATAATTATTCTTTACTCATGTCTGGGTTGTATTAATAGTTTTTTTTTTGTGTGTGTGTGTGTAATAATCTAGTGCCTCTGGAAATCACTGAAGACTCTGTACTCGTATTCAATATTACACATGGGAGGGACTTTTTTTCCTCTCTCTATAATGAAATATTTTATTTTTTAACTTTATTTTTATTGCATGAACCTTTCCCCCCAAAATTAAATGTTCATATTAGACTGTTTATGCATGAATATATTAAATGGGTCAAAAAACATCTTGCTGGCAACTCTTGCAGAACTGTCGAAAAGGTGTTTAATTATTGTCTAGTAAATATATTTTAGAAAAAAACAATTTATAGATTACATTCATATCACATTTCTTGTAAACAGACATTTTAAAGTTTATAATATGAATTATATCTTTAAAATTGAAACATTGATTTTTATTTTAAGAAAAATAGCCATGAAATTGTAATAAACTTTAATAAAAAAATAATTTTTAGATTTTATATTAACAAGTAAGCAATCAAATCACTTGTCCCTTTTTTCTTTGTGTTATGTGTCTTTGCACATTTTGTTTCATGCTGTGAAGTAATGTCATCAGAATTTATAAACTTGCTCTTATGACAAATGTCAGGTTAGGGTCACCATATATTTTACCTCCATGTTTTTTGTTGTTTTTATGAATTCACCATGATTACAGGTTTCTAGTCAGAAATTCTTGAAAGCGATATTAAACATACATTTAATACATAGATGGGGTTAAAAGAAGGGAAAACTTGTTAAACAATTTTGTTTATGATTCACTTGAAATATTTTAGCTGAAAAAAAAAACTCTTCATTTCAATTTGAATATTTTTTTTAAATATATTTTTGCTTGGATGTTTAAAAAAGAATTTGTCATTCATATCAAAGATGTATTTTTCACTGAAATTGAAATCATTTGTTGCTAATTTCATGGCTGCTTTTTGCAAATGCTGCAAGTTACATAGCTTAAAGAAAGACAAAGTGTATAGAAAAATGTGGAAAGACCACAAAATATAAAAGAAAAATTCACATCCCCAAAATGTCAATCAGCTAATATTTTGCTTTTATTATCAGAACTTCTCCAGTATCTCATTAAAAAGAAACAAAATATTAGTCTACTGATGTTTTTCTGGATATAATTTTGCCTTTTATATTTTGTGGTTTGTCCAATTTTTTTTTGTTTCTATACATTCTGCTGTATTTTATATTTATGTATATATAATGTGTGCATGGTTTTCCACCTTCAGCCATGTCTTGGAGTTGCCAGCAATAGTAATTATTTTTGTTTATTTTATTTTATTTTGCTGTACATATATTTAAGATATTCAGCATTTATTTTATTTAAGTTACATCATTTAATATCAATTACAAATATATATTAGTTCTTTAACATAAATGTAAAATCATTAAAATTCAAATAATTTCTCTTTCAATTCATTATAATTATGTATAAATTATTCACATTAGTCAAAATTCTTTAAAAAAATATGAACCTTTGAGCTGTGGTTCAATTATCCAGATATTTTAAGACTAGTTTTGCCTACTCTGCTTTTTTAGCCTTGTAAATTAATACTTTATTCTTATTAGATTTAAGTTTTAAAAAATTAACAAGTAGAACATGAAATAAGATATAGTTTTACATTTCTAATGCCTTAAGAAGTTTTGAACTAGTTTTGTTTATACAAAATATTTTTAGCTTTATAATTAATACTTTATATTCTTAATAAATTTAAGTTGAAATAAATTTGAAAAAATACAAATTTATATATAGCTATTTCGGTTTTGTTTGTTAAGAATTGTTTCATAGTTTCATACTTGTGTCCAATTTTGGAATGGAATGTACAATATTCTTGGATAAGCTGTTTTTATTTTCTCATGTAATTGGACTAACTGTTTCTCATGTAATTGGACTAACTGTTATCTGTTGATTTTACATTCCATATTTTCCCAATAAAATTTGAATGTCTATTTTTTTATAATTTTTAAATTACAGTTCAAATTTTTTTCTGTTGTCTATTTAAGTCATAACTACAATTGCTACTAATATGAAGATGTTTTAATGTTTTTATATCATTAGTAATAATTTTATAAGATTATGTAATTTCAATAACAAATTGTTTTCCAGGTGAAAATAATAACTTACTATAGGAAAGGAAGGTCACCATAAAATAACTAATCGATAGTAAGTAGAGGTGACTCACACTAAAAGAAAGCAAAAACCTTAAATTATAATTAAAATTTGATTGAAAAAAAATGACCATTAGTTAAGGAATGCATGATCATTATTTTGTTTTTTTTGCATGTTGTCTGTAATTTTAATATTAAACCAACAATTTTGGATTAAAAATAGAAGATGGTAGATTCACTTGAAAATTATGTATTTTCTAATTTTCTTACTATTATTTTTTTGTCCAAGAATAAAATTGCATCTTGTCATTCAATATTTAATATTTTTTTAAATCAAAAATTGAAAATAGTTTTTTCTAATTGTGTTAGTTTTATAAAATATATTTATTATTAGAATTTTGTAAGTTATATACTTAGTACTATTAAATCTATAAATCTTGTTAGTGCTGGGTACTTGCTAATCTTGTGTTGGGTAATTACTAATTTAATATTATTCACTTTCCAATCTAGTTAATTATGTTAACATTATATACTTTTTAATAATGTTATTGTTATTAAATTTATCCTTTTATATTAGATATATCTTGAATTCCAAATTAAAAATAATTCACTAAAATTATCTACTTGTTAATTTGGTTAGTGTTAATTTTCTTATAGAATAAAATTGCATCTTGTCATTTAAATAAGCTCTGTTTTGATGTCCTCTCAGCATGAAGAAATTATAGAACACTTCAATCTAAATATAATATGCTCCCATGTGTGTGTGTCATTTACATTTTTAGGAATAATATTTTCAAGAAATAACAATTCTATTCATTTATTCTTCTATATTCCTTTCATATTAAGATTTCCATTTCTACTTTTAATGAGAACATTTATAAATATATACTATTACTTATAATCATACAGAATAATGTATGCATACATTTATGTGTGTATATATATACATATACAGACCAACTTCAAATATTTTATCAGATAGGCTTTGAAAGATTTTTTTATAAATTTATTCTTTTATCAATATATATATTAATTCATCTGGTTATTGTTAAAATTTGTTAATGCCTTGTAAAAACGTTTAATGAAATCTTATGTTTATTTCTATTCATCCATTGCCTGCTCCACAGCTCATAGTTTATATTATCTAGAAGTTCTGCCATAGATTAACAACTCTGATTTAAACTGATTGTTGTTAAAGCAATTTTCTTATCCAATGTCTCATGTTTTTATGCTATTATTGGCAACTTGTTAAAGCATGCATTTGTGCCTCTATTTTATCTTTTAATGTTTTCTTTGCATGAATTTTATCATTGTTTTTAAGTGGTTTGAGGGGAAATTGTTAATATCATTCTGTATAAGTTACTTATAATTCCCTCACATAGAAAACAGTGTGCACGTGTTTTTATATATATATATATATATATATATATATATATATATAATTTCGCTTTTAAGAATAAAATGTTTAAATCAAAAAAGCCAGCTTGTAAAAGCTTACATTGTTAACTCTGCTTGCACACTTGAAAAAATATATTTTAGTATCTGTTATATCACAGCCAATGCACTAAGCATTTTTGATACATACACATCAGTCTGTCGTCCATTATTCATCTCCTATAACTTTTATATATTAACATATCAGTTGTGTTTATTGTAGGGGTATATATAATGTATACTATGTACTTTTTTCACAATCACACACATCACAACCCTCAAAGTTTTGGCCTCCTTTGAGATGTTCAGCAAGATACAAATCAGCTTGAATCACTTGTTTATATCTTACTGTGAGGCATTAGTTTGGATTTGTATTTGCTGGTTGAATGACAGCACTTTCTCAAAAAGCGAATATACTCTTATAGAATCGGATATTTACCGTTGGGTTTATACATGCTGTATTAGTTGTTCAGCCTTCTTGTGTGTGGTGTGCTTAATGATAGTGGCTGTTTCATATGTAGGCAACTTTCAAATTCTGGACTAGGATTTATTCTACTGCAGATCTCAAAGGAGGGTGAAACTCAAGTCTGGAATTCCCAGTTGATGGCTGTTGAAGTATGTGTTTGATTGTGTCGAAAATAATTATATCTCACTTGCAATTATACTGCTACTATAATAACTTCTACTGGTATACCATTATTGTTGTTGTCATCATCAAGATAGTCATTCACCGTATCCCCTCTTACCACTCTCGGCATGTCCCTCCTTGAATATGGCTCCTCACACATTTAAATTAACCTCATCAGAATGGGAAACTTAAACGCAGTGGCTCATTTTCCAAACTGAGAGCTTCCATAAGACGTAGCAGTGCTAAACTGGTCCAGAAACTGAAGGGCAGAGGATACGGAGAGTCTGACACCCCTGGCAGGTAAGAATGAGTCTCTTCTAGTAGCTTGCTGCTGCTGCTGCTGCTGATTATATTGCAACTGGTTATTTAATTTTGAAAACAATTTTTTTTTAAATTTATATATCAAAAGTTGTGTGTGTGTGTGCACATATGTGTTCACAATTGTATATTGGCATACTTTTTATCTATGGCATTAATTCATGAACAGAGAATTATTAATCTGTTTTAAGGCGCATTTTTCTACTGTAAGCATAATTGAATTTCTTTTTTAACCAAGAACAAATATTGAAAAAGAAGTTGCTTTCTATTTTTGTTTGAAATATAAGCAGAGCGTTTTTATTCTTTCATTCAGATAAATTATTTCATATACATTGCATATTCAAGCATTTCATGTTTCTAGATAATTGCATTACCATGTGTTAATATCTATATTATCTATACTATTTCTATTTTTTTAATAATTTTATTTGTCATCACCAATAAGTGTCTAGTTGACACGTATCACAATGAACTAGTCAGTATTGTCCACTGTACGTAGAGTAACTGTCACTCGGCTGACAAAATCACTTGGATCATGTTTTACACATAGGACTTGGTATTTTTAACTGGTCAGCCATCTAAGCATTGAGCAGGCATTTTTAAAGTTATATTTTTAGCTGACTATAAGAATAGACATAAACTTTTAAAATCTTGGTTCATTTCAATAACAAACACCTATTTATTTTTCTTAATGTAAAATTTATAGTACATGATAACATGATAGTTCTTAGCCATGTTTACAGTTGTTTGGTGGCACCACCCAATGCTCACTATTTTATCATGTGCTTAGTGCACCTAGTTTTGTTGCTTTTTTTATTCTATTAACAACCATATACCTTTTTTTCTCTCTTAGGATCAGAAAGATAAATTTATAGTTTTCCAAAGATGTTAGTAGTCAGGCATAAAGATTGAAATGCATTTCAAATATTACACATTCTTTGATGTATATTGGCAACACTGATGTCTCAGTTTTCATTATATCTAGAGTGAAAGGATACAATCAGTTTCATTTATTATTCAAGCATTTTTTTGTTTTGTTTTTGTAAATAGTCATTATAATCAAGCCACATTTTTATATATAGTATAAATGAATGCATTAATTATCCTAATGAGTCAGCAAAATTTTAGAATTAATTTTTCTTGAATATAATATAATATTGTTATTGTTATTTTGATAATAAATTGGAGAAAAACTGGGCCACTAATGAGTTAATATTAGATTATTCAATTTTATTTCCCAGATGTTATATTCTATTAAAATACAAATAAAATCATATGTTGATAAACTTGTGTGACCACTTGTATGTTTCTGTTTTTCTTGCCTTTGTGACTTGCATCTTATGTGTCTGTGTATACACTATTAAATATTTATTAAAATTGAAAAAACAGCAAGTACTAAACTGAACTATGAAAAATTTTTATTAAAAATAATAATTTGCCAAAAAAAAAAAAACTAATAGTTTTAAGAAAAGAAAAGCAGAAATGAAACAAAGACTCCTGTGCAACACTGTATAGATACAGCTTTTTTAAATAGTTTTTTTATCTTTTTTATTTTTTGATTAATTTAAAAAGTAATTGTTACCTTTTATTTGTTTCATTATCACATTTTCAATATTATGTGATTTCCAGATTTATGGTAATCTTCAAAATTATTGAAGGCTTTCCTCTTGCAGAAGCAAAGAACAGACTGGAATCTTTTAATTGGATGACACATTAAGTAGTGTTTAACATTCAAATCAGAAAAAAAAAAAAAAAAAAACAAATAAAATGTATTTTGGTTGATTTATTTGTTCTAAGAGATATCAAGGAAAATTTGAAAAGTTTGATTATTCAAACTATTGTTCTCATCTTTATATATATATATACTAGCAAAAGTACCTGTCGTTGACTGGGTTCAAAAACAACCTACAGAAAATGGACTCTGATTTATGAAAGTATGATAGGTTATGAAAAGGAAGGGTTGTAAAGAGATAGCTTCGAATTTAGGGGTATCAAAACCAAAGTAAAATATGATGAAAATAAAAATAAAATAGATAAACCCCATAATTTATTATACCATACCTGTTCATACTGAAACACTTATCACAATATTCTGTGGATCTATATTAAAAAAACCTTGTTAAACTTTGTAACATATTTCCATTCTATGGAGGTCAGGTGCGAATGAACACCCCATAATTTTATTATACCATATTTCTTCAAACTGAAACATAATTATCAAAGTATACTTACACAGATAGATATGAAAAATCTTTATTAAAGTTTGTGCCTATTTCCATTCTATGGAGGCCAGGTACGAACGCAGACCCCACAATTTTATTATACCATCCCTATTTAAGTTAAAACATACTTATCAAAATATTATTATGTACATCTATATCAAAAACACTTGTAAACCTTTTTTTTTTTTTTTAAATTTTTAACTTTTTTATTTCCATACTTTGTGGACCAGGCACATATGCAGACCCCACAATTTTAATGAATCATCATTATGCCAGATCAAACATATCCATTCCTGTGTCTCGATACATCTGCTATCATTATATGTGATCAGTTTTCTATAATAGTCAATCATATAAGAGCCTATTCGTGACCAGACACACACACACACACACACACAGTCGTTCAGCTTTTTATATATATATATATATATATATATATATATATATATATATATATATATATATAAAATGTATTTATTTGCTTCTCCACCAAAGCAAATTAGGCACAAAGCCGTCTTTAATGTGGGGTAAAAACCTGCTCCCCTAAAAGTAGGCAAAAAGGGGGCACTCTGGTTACCTAAAATAATAATTGTCCCAGTATAGAGAGTTTCCCCTCCATTGACTGGTACAAATTATCTTAAGTGCAGCATCTGTAAAACAGATACTACACTTTGATCCCGGCCTGAAGGCTAAGAACAACAGAAAAAAAGCAAGCCTGTTTTCTGTTTATATATAATTATTATTCCTATTATTATAGTAAATAATTATATATGATTATTATTCCTATTATTATAGTAAATAATTATATATATAATTATTATTATTATTATAGTATATATATATATATATATATATATATATATATATATATAATTACTATTAAATAATAAATAATTATCTATAATATAAAGCTGTGTGTGTACCTGGTCACGAATAGGCTCCTATATGGTTGACTATTTTAAAAAACTGATTACATATAATGATAGAAGATGTATCGAAACACAGGAATGGGTATGTTTGATCTGGCAGAACGGTGGTTCATTAAAATTGTTGGGTCTGCGTTTGCACCTGGCCCCCAAAGTATGGAAATAAAAAATTAAAAAATTAAAAAAAACAAACGTTTACAAGTGTTTTTGATATAGATGTACATAATAATACTTTGATAAGTATGTTTTAACTTAAATAGGGATGGTATAATAAAATTGTGGGGTCTGCGTTCGTACCTGGCCTCCATAGAATGGAAATATGGTTCTTTTGCTAGTATATATATAATTATTATTATAGTAAATAATTATATATAATTGTAAATAATTATATATATATATATATATATATATATATATATATATATATATATATATAGTGAACATGTCTGTGTGTGTGTGTCTACATTTTCCTATGCAATAACTCTGTCAATTTTCAGTCTACTAACTCGAAATTATATATACGGTGTACTGAGATTTGGGAAAATCTTTGTAATCCGTTTTCGGCCAGAAATTTGGCTGTTAAGGGGTAAAAGTTCAACGATTTGACATTTGAGAACTCTACCAAACTCCTCCGACAATTTTGGGTCTACACACTTGAAATTTTAGATATAGGTTCCTTGGACATGGATCTAACTTAATAACTTGATTTGAGCGCAAAACAATAAATTTTTAGGGGTTATAACAGGGGTCAAAGTTAAAAAAATTTACCTGGGGGGGGGCTCAACATACACCTCGAAACACTTGGGCATCGCCGGGCTGAATATATAAGAGCATGGTTAAAAATAACAAAGCTTCTGCTTAATAATACCTTTTTAATTTTTCAATCTTTCTTATTGTTGTGGTTGCAAGGTTGAACAATAATTAGTAAGGAAATACAATGAAGACGCAAACAACAAGATAACGCAATAATAAGGGTATTAAAGAAAAGGTATATTTACAATATGTACAAATGACGGTGTCGAGTCAGAGAGTCTTGGTGGGAGGACATGTACGCTCTGCGGCGTCACTTCTAGTGGCATTTGAGTAAGACACACCAAGGCCAACCTAGGCTTGCCATTTATAGTGTTATGTTATTCGCATATGCAAATAAGTGGTTGCCACCACAACACTTATGAACTTTTCTGTGTTAAAATAAAAAAGATTGATATAAATACTTCTATATCAAAACGTTTTTAATTCTCTATCAAATCATCACCAGGCAAAAAATCAAATGTACAAAAGACTGGAGAAAAGGAAAAAATTTCAAAAAGTAGCTGTGAAACGGGTATTTGAAGCCAGTCAGACGCCGTAGAAAATTTTCACACTGTTCTAGGAAATTATTAACAATTTAAATTCTGTAATGCCAGAATTAGTGTCATAGCATTAAATTGTATTATGTTAGGTATTTAAAAATATTATTGCCTATGAAGGCAATAATTTAATGAATATAAAGTACATGCATGTATTTCATCCTGCAATATTGTGATTGGTTGGTTAAGCAATAAATACCGGCTGTTAGACATTTGGGAGAGACATTGAAAGACATGCAAGCCTCACGTTAAGACTATGATCCTGTGATATACCAGATGTATTACTTATACTTAAACAAGACCACTCAGCTACTTGGAGAGTCAACAGTACATTATGGATGCATTTTCAGCAGCTCCTGTAACTCTCACTTCTCCTAATTTGTCTCTCAGTTCCCGTTTGAACGAGTGATGTTTCCAACAAAAGGAGGAGAAAAAAGACAGTATTTTTGTGTGAGATAGCGGAAATTTTCTGTGTCTATTTTTATCCTTGTAACCATGTCACTAATAATAAGAATGCTGGAGGTAAACATTTTTCTGGGCTGACATTATCCGTCTGATGGTCAGGGACCTGAACCTTAGACTAACCACTAGGGAAGCCGTCCTATCAGCAGGTGCAAAGTACTGGGGCTGCTGTATTGCCATTTGGTGAATGGATTCTGAACCATCCAGTAGCCTCTAGTGGGGCTTCTTGATATCATGTTAATGGGTAATTGTTACAGCATTATCTTAAATCATGGTCTGCAAAAAAAATTTCTCACTTCTTTTTCTTCTTTATTTTCCCTCTCTGCCCTGATCTAACCATATCTGTCGGCCTATTCTATAAATCCTAAAACTCCATCATGAAAAGTCTCCAGAAAGAATACATGATAAAACCCAGAACTCCAACACCAATATAGACCCCCCCCCTCTCACTACCATGCCTCCTTGCCTAATATAATCCTGAAAAAGGGATATCATTTGAAGCATCAGGGGTCTATGTTCCAACCTTCCAGAGGTTGAAATCCAATTACAGGAGACCAAACCAGGTGTATTCTTCCTAAGCAAAACTGGCATTGGACTATTTTCCTAAATGAGTTCATAATTAAAGAATATTCTAATTTAACATGGTTCTCTCCAGAATGTGTTGCCATTGTGTACAAAAATGACTATTTCCATTGCTTCCAACATAATAGATGTACTGAGACTTTCAGGATTGCCAGCAACCACTGTAAAAGAGTAATAAAGAATACAAGAGAGTTGTATGCTTAGTCTGTCAAGTCCAAAGTAGCTGAGACGCGACTTGGTTCCCACCAATTTTGGCAAATAACAAACAGGTTCCTGAATAGAAGTGTGTGCTCTATCCCAACCATTATCAATGGACCTGAGGTAATTTTATCAGCATCGGACAAAACCAAGCTCGTTGCCAAAAACTTTGCAGCTAATTCTACCCTATGCGATCAGGGCCACAAATATCCCATATTTCCTCCTGTCTGAAAACATGCAATGCGACATACTGTGCGTGATGTTGCCAAGCTAATCAAAAACCTTGATTCCAGTAAAGCGACTGGCCTTGATGGCATTCCAATTATAGTGCTTAAAAAGCTTCAATACTTACAAAGCTGTTTAAGCATTGTCTAGTGCTTCCCAACACCCTGGAAAACCTCATCAGTATGTCTCATATAGATAAAATTCAGATGATCGGTCATCTCTCTCTCTCAATACAGACCAATCAGTCTCCTGTGTTTCATAAGTAAGTTGCTGGGATCTGTGTTAAATAGAGAAATAGTCAACCACCACAGCAAAAATAACCTTCTTAGTGACATGCACTATGGTTTCTGTTCTGCTAAATCTACAATCTCATAGGATTAGCGAATCTCTCAACGGAGGTTTCCTTTCTAGGGCAATTGCCCTTGATATATCAAAGGCCGTTGATAGAGTATATTCTACAAAATCTCCAGCTATGGTATAGCTGGAAATGTCTTCTCAATTTATTAAATCAGTTTTCTCTGATAGGTTCATAAGAGTAGTGGTTGATGGGCAAAAATCAGAAGCTCACAGTATTAATGCTGGATCCCCTCAGGAGTCCAACTCTCTTCCTGATCTACATCAATGATCTCCCAAATCACATCCTAAGATCATTCATAGACATTTATGCTGATGACACTCCCATCTATGGCAACACTTCAAAGGCCGTAAACAACCAAGTTCTCTCTGATTCTCTCCTCTGATCTTGAGCGCGTGGTACAATAAGGAAAGAGGGGCTAGTTACTTTTAATGCATCTAAAACCAAGCTTTTATCTTTACATCATCAACGCTCTGATCCCCATCTGGCATCAATTGAAATGAATGCCTCTCATCTTGGGGAGGCTCTTTTTTTTTGACAAATTTCTGAGTCTGACCTTTACTCCTGATTTGAGATGGAACACGTACATCAAAGCCAAGGTTGCTAGAAAAATGGTGGTATCGTTCTACCGTTCCAGAAGATATCTCACTGCTGATGCAATTCTCTACTTGTATAAAACCAAGTACACCGAAGGATGGAGAGATTATTCTGCCTTAACAGAGTTTAAAATAGACTTTGTAGCCTAGTTGGGGATGCTCTTTTCTCTTCTCTGCAACCTCTTTCTCATAAAAGAGGCATTGCAAGCCTGTCTCCGCTTTATTATTTTCATGGCAATTGCTCCTTTGAGCTCCAATTTATGGTCTCCCCTCACCAAACTTTCACAAAAAAACACTCGTCTAGCTGAAACCACTATCAATAATTCCTCCCACTCTTTATATGTGCGTAAATCTAAATGTAGATTCCATGAACAAAGCTTCTTTCTTAGAACTGCACGCCTGTGGAATTCTGTTTTGTTTCCCCTCTATCCAACTAACTACAATATGATAATCTTTAAGTCCAACGTGAACACGTTCTTGATGAGCCGTCCCCCTTAAGTAATCCAATTTACCAAATTTCCACTATTAATGATTACTATGACATTTTTCCATCGACTGCTGTACACTCATTAACTCTTATCCTCGAGTGGTCTCTTTTTTTTTTTTTTTCTTTTTTTTTTGCCATCTCAAGTAAACCGGACAGTCATGACAATAACAAGGGCAACAAAAAAGAAAATTCTTTCATAATTTTGATAAAATATTTCTAAAATACTCTTATAATATTCTCATTCATATATATATATATATATATATATATATATATATATATATATATATATATATCATTAGTTATCATTCTAAACCAGAAGATATATTTAATGAGATGAGTGTTAATACTCATAATATTTTATTCATATTCTTATGAAGTATGTCTTATGCATGTTTTGTTGAAGCTGACCAAACAACTCATTATGTATGTTCCTCATAATACAGTTGAAAGGGTTTTTTTTTTTGGTTTTTTTTTTTGCCCTTGAAATGAAAAAAGAATTAAAGAAAAAATGTTGATAAAATGAAATAAATGGAAATTTTTATTTAAACTTTCCATTTTATCAACATTTTGTAAAAATTAAAAAAAATAAAGTCTTCTCTCTCTCTCTCTATATATATATATATATTATAGAAAGGCAGCAACAATTTTTATTGAGAATTTTTTTCTCATTTGAGATTATTTTTTTGATCTTAACAAAATTCTTATCTGTTTGTTTTTTTTTAGTTTACATTAATCTGATTCTTAAATTAGTTGTATTGCTTATTAAGAGAAAACAAATAAGAACAATACAGCAAACAATAAAATTGTTATATCTAATTTTTGCTGCAAGTTGGACCTTCTTTGTTTAAAAATGCATTAACAAAAAGTAATTTTGGGATGAGTTGATATTTCACTGAACTACTTGTAGTGTGATGATAGTTTTTTTTTTTTTTTTTTTGAATAGAATTTAAATTTTTATGAAACAGGCGTGCATTTATTTTAGAAAAGAAAAGAATTTAATTAGAAATTTGATTCATATTTTTTAAGGATTTTATTTGAAATTAATATTTTTCAGATGTTTTTGAAATGTTATTTAATTTATCAAATAGATGGTTTAACTTTTTCCTTGTTTTACTAGCTGGTAAATTTTATCATACTACTTATATAATCTATGTAATATATATATATAAAAAGAGATTTCAAAATTTTATTGAATTGTATACAAACTATTGTCATTAGAAAATGATAGAAAATTAGGTGGTAGTGAATTTTATGAACCAGAAGTCAGTCATGGTGCATAAATGAACTGGATTTCTCGTAAATGTTTCCTCCAAATTTATCAAAAGTCGTCTGCTTTGCTTTGGCTAATCATGTCTATTATCGCTGACCAGCAATATGACCAGTTTTCAGTTCAGCCATATTGGACGTTTTACAAGAAATCCAAAGAAAAATATGCACAAATACTGAATATTGAAACTCAGTTTTTCTCTCCTTACTCTCTTTCTAGACCCCCTCCTCTCTCATCTTTTTATGTGGCTTTGATTATTTGGTATTTATGCAGAATATGGACTGTCTTGAAATAATAATGTAACATTAGTATTTAGAAACCCATTTTTAACATGGGGAGGGATTTAAAACCTGTTTTGTACTTTCACTTAGCAGTGAATATTTGGAATTACTTATTTAAAAGATAAAAACAATAATAAAGAAAACTTTCAAAACACTGTTCTAACTTTCTTGCTTTTAATATAGTACTTTACAGTGTAAATGAGATGTCGAATTTATACATAAAGTTAATTTTAATAAAATTATGGCTTTCTAATGTTATTTTCATACATGCATAACTTTTATATAGATGGCTTTAAAAAGGGATATAAATTTATCGAAATATTTCTGAGTTTGGGGTTTTGTAATTAGCGTTAGATGCCTAGCATTGCCTGGGAATTTTTTTAATAAGAATTTTAAAAAATTATTCTAGCATTGTTTGGTCATTAAATTAGTAGTTGAACTAAATTATAAATCAATTTTAAGGCAACAAAGATTGTCTTAATTTCTATTTATTTAAGTTGCATAATCCTTAAATTATTAATTGCACTAAATTGTTATAAAGCTACAATTTTGTTATAGTAATGTTTTAATCTCTATTTATAAAATTATTGGATGTAAATAGCTTTCAAAATGTTCTCGCTTTTCATATATATGAACTAGCTGAGAATTTTTAAGCTAGTTTAAATTATTTGTTAATCAAATTCCTTTCATATTTTAAAAGGCCAAAAAATGTTTTTTTCAACTAATATCAAGGGAACTGGTCCATATGTAAAAATAGGTAATGCATCTTAATGCTCATGTTGCAGTCCAGTTTTTTTAAAGTAGCCAGCATGTTGTTGAGAAGTTCTGCATAGTTTCTGGCCTTATTGTTGCCCAGAAAGTTCTTCAGCACCAGGACAAATGTGTTCCACACTTCCGGTTCCCCTTCATTCATTGAATTTTTGAACTCTGGATCTCTGATAAACTGTCAGTTTTTAGCTTCTCTATGATCAATCCTGGAAAAGTCTGGCACAGATAAGTGAAGCAGTCACGATCCTTCTCCAGAGCCTTGGTGAAGTGCTTGATTAAGCTGAGCTTTATGTGTAGTGGTGGGACAAGTATTCTGTTTTTGTCGACCAGAGGATCATTGATGACATTCCTTTCTTTGCAAGGCACCAATTCCTCCTGCACAGGTCAGTCCTTCTTTGTGTATGCGGAGCACCAAGTTTTGCAAGATTTTGAGGTTTTATGACTTCAAACTGATTCCTTTTCAACATAATCAGCCAGAACTATCAGACCTGAATACTTCTTGTCATTAAAATAATCATTTCAGATCAAAACAATCATTCAGTATGGCATTTTACTCCTAATTTCTAATATGATCTACACATGCATACATGTGAACAAAAACGCAAAAAAAAACGACATGTAGTCATAGTTCAAAAACTTGACCTGATTGAGCAAAAGCAAAGTGATTTTTGGTTTCAGTGTATCAGATTCGTCCAAAATCGACTGGAAAAAAACAGACAACAAATTTGTTGTTGCCCAGTTTTATCTTTCTCCACTAGATTAATACAGCTAGTTTTTAATAAGAAGTTATAAAATGTTTACATTTTTTTATATAGTATTTTTAAAAGCTTCTAGCTTTACCTCATTTTATTGTTGATTTCAATAAATATTTGCTTAATAATACTTAGAAAATAAAAATTTAATGTGTAGCTTTTTCTTTGATTATATATAGACCACTCATACACAGAATGTTGTCTGATAATTTTATTATTAGAAAGATGGTGTTACCAAAATAAGAATAAGGCTTTTCAATGTTAGAGTAGGAAATTATTTTTCATGTTTGTGAAATGCATTTTTTTGATTGCATAGCTTTGTGATTTTTGCAAATAATTTGCAGAGTCTAACATTGAAAACATGCATTGCCTGAAGAGAAATTATATGAGAATGATATATATATTTATTTATATAAAAACAAAATAAAGAAAAACTAAAACAAATTTTTTTTTTAAATCTTGTTTAAAAAAAAAAAAAAAAAAATTATTTTGAATTGTTTCTTGCCAATAAATGAAATGTGACCAATGAGAGTTTAGAATATGCATTCTTTTCATAGAAAGAAATGATATAAGGATAATACAATGGATTTATAATGTGAGTCTTATAGGTAGTTAGATCTGATGATATCAGGAAAATTCAATGTGGACAATATAGAGATTTGTGCAGACTTAAATGGTATAGTCATATTGAAAGAATGGGTGAAAGTTGTTAGGTGAGTAGATGTAGAACAATTGAGGTTGCAGGGTCAGTTCACGGGGAAGGGCCAAAGAGAACATAAGAAGTGATAAGAAAGAGGGATAAATAAATGTCTAGAGATAGGTTAATTTAGAAGCCAATTTTTAAATGCTGTCCAAGCATGTGTTAGCATGTGATTAGATGTTAAACCGAATAATAATAATCTGTTATTGTGATATTAATGCCATTAGATATTGGTTTTATACTTTGCTTAAATTTATAAAAAATGTTAAATTATTTGTTGATAATTCATAATGTTTTACTATTTTGAACCAACTTTAACACAATTTTAGTGTTTTTATTTTTATCTTTCTTAAAGATCTGTTTGTAATAAGTATTTTCATGTACAACTTTTAAAATGCTCTAAATATAGCATCTAAGCCAAAGTAATGTGTGCACAAATGTATTTCACAGACAAACATATTGTGTGTGTATATATATATATATATATATATATATAAACAAATTAAAGTGAGTATCACAATACATTATCTAATTTAGTATGTGTACTAATATATTACACACATATGTACACATAATCTGGATAACATATTTCAACAATTCCATTTGGTACAGAGTGCCCCGCCCCTGTAGAAAAATGAATAAATAAAAAAAAAATGCATGCCACCCAAGTAATTGTTTATATAATTCACAATTTTCTCTGCAACCCAGCCATATATTTGATACAAATAAGCTTCACGTCTATACCTGAGTTGTTGAGCCTGTTTCAGTCATGAATGCAACACTTTGGTGGAAATATGATCTGTAATGGTCTTTAAACTCCTTGGAGCTTTAAACCCCCACCCCCCACCCTCCCACAATATTTTTATCTATGGTTATTTTTAAAATAACGCTTATTTAAATTTTCTGAACTGAAACATTACCTTACAGTTAGAATGAGAGGAGTGTTAAAGGTATGAACAACTTTTTCACATCTCTGATGTATTGTGTACTCATATCATTGTTTGACTGAAATTTGGTGAGTAACTAAGGCATAGTTAATTTGAATCGAATATGATTGGATTGCGAAAAGGATTGTGAATTTTATAAACAATTCCATGGGTGGCATTTAATTTTGGTCACAGTAAAGTAAAAAATAACATCCAATGCGTTACACCTATACATGTATACGTAATCTGTATAATATAGATATGTTTAAACAATTGAAAGTGAGTATCATTTTTATGTGTATTGATTTGGAGGATGAGGAAATATAAATATTGCTTCATTTCTGATGCCCCCTCCACCAATGCTTGAATTTTGAGATTTCTTTTTGAAATTTACATTTGTGGGTGGCTATATGCAAATTTTACCATACCAAATTCAGGAGTAAAAAAATTTAAACATAAAATATAAGTAAATCTCTTTTCTTTTTTTTTTTGTACATTTGTTTTATAAATACTTTTTATTTTCTTATTGACATCCTAGGTTAGACAGGTTCTTATAATTGGTTATTTCAACACTAATTTTAAGATTCTTTTCTACAGTTGTGCTCTGTATGTATATAATTCATGTTTAGATGATTTGCTATTTAGAAATAATGTCTTCAAGATTTTCTATATAATTTTCTGAGAAAAATATTTTCTGTAGATATCTTCTAAATATCGAGCAATTTAAAGATATTTCTTGATGGGAAAAAGTCTTGAAATGTTTTCACTTATCTCTTTTGTAAGTTCAAGACAAAATTATTTCAAAAATTGTTTGCTGTGAATCTTCTAAGAAAATCTTCAGATATTGCAATCCTAAAAAGATTGTGTGGAAAATGAAAATATGAAGCCATATTAAATTTCTGAGAATAGCAATTTTTATATTTTATATTAAAAAAAAACAATTGGTAGAAACTTTGCACTTTAATTAGGTTCGATTCCATCGAGAGGAACAAGGAAAATATCCGAACAAGATAAGTTCTTAAAACATTTTTTTTCTCATGTTAATCAATTCGATTTGTAACTGCATATCGTATATTTTATTTTTTGTATAAATTGACATCATTTTCCCCCAGTCATTGTCTATTAGCAAAGTGATCTTGAAAATATAAAAAAATTGTTCTTTGTATAATAATAATAAATAAATTTCCTTATTTTATTATCAAATTTATATTATGGATAGTGCATTTGTGTGTAGAAGTTAATAAAATAAACTTAAAGGAATATTTAATTTTATTTTTCAAGTATTAGAGCTTTTTCAAGTTTAATAAAATAAACAAGTATTAATAAAATAAACTTAAAAAAATATTTTGTTTTCAAGTATTAGAGCTTTTTCAAGTTTAAATGTATTAATAAAATAAAGGAATATTTTATTTTTCTAGTATTAGAGTTTTTTCATGTTCATTTCAAGTTTAAATTTATTAATAAAATAAACTTAAAGAATATTTCATTTTTCAAGTATTAGTTCTTTTTTAAGTTTAAATGTAATTATAAAATAAATTAAAGGAATATGTTCTTTTTCAAGTATTAGAGCTTTTTCGGGTTTAAATGTATTAATAAAATAAATTAAAGGAATATTTTATTTTTCAAGTATTAGAGCTTTATCAAGTTTAAATGTATTAATAAAATAAACTTAAAAGAATATGTTCTTTTTCAAGTATTAGAGCTTTTTCAAGTTCATTTCAAGTTCAACTGTAATGATAAAATACACTTGAAGGAATATTTTATTTTCAAGTATTAGAGCTTTTTCAAGTTTAAATTTATTAATAAAATACACTTGAAGGAATATTTTATTTTCAAGTATTAGAGCTTTTTCAAGTTTAAATTTATTAATAAAATACACTTGAAGGAATATTTTATTTTCAAGTATTAGAGCTTTTTCAAGTTTAAATTTATTAATAAAATACACTTGAAGGAATATTTTATTTTCAAGTATTAGAGCTTTTTCAAGTTTAAATGTAATTATAAAATAGATTAGACGAATATTTTATTTTTCAAGTATTAGAGCTTTTTCAAGTTTAAATTTATTAATAAAATAAATTAAACGAATATTTTATTTTTCAAGTATTAGTGCTTTTTCAAGTTTAAATGTAATTATAAAATAAATTAGACGAATATTTTATTTTTCAAGTATTAGAGCTTTTTCAAGTTTAAATGTATTAATAAAATACACTTAGATCGTTTTCAAGTTCATTTCAAGTTTAAATGTATTAATAAAATAAATTAAAATAATATTTTATTTTTCAAATATTAGAGCTTTTTCAAGTTTAAATGTATTAATAAAATACACTTAAAAGAATATTTTATTTTCAATTAGAGCTTTTTCAAGTTCATTTCAAGTTTAAATGTATTAATAAAATAAACTTAAAAGAATATTTTATTTTTCAAGTGGTAGAGCTTTTTCAAGTTTAAATGTATCAATAAAATAAATTAAAGGAATATTTTATTTTTCGATTATTACAGCTTTTTAAATATATATATATATATATATATATATATATATGAGAGAGAGAGAGAGAGAGAATTTTTCAATTAAATATAATAATTCAATTTTAGAATTTGTCCAAATCTTGTTGAAATGTTTTCCTCATCCATCTTTGAATGACATGTTCATAAATTGGATAGTCTTTAAGGTTTTTGTTTTATTTTATTTTATGCGGACATATAAGTGTGTTAGAAAGTCAGTTTAATTAGTCTTGAATTAAGATTTAATGTTTTTTCATATCAATGTCTAATTGTGATATCTACACACTTTCGATAGTTCTCCACTTGTTAAATGTTTTAAATTTTTGTTTTATTTAATATTAGTTAAACTCTTATGAACAATTATCATGAATTACATTTTTACAATAAATAATCTCAGCATTTATATACATTTGTTTAAAAAAACGTAAATTTTATATTTTTAGTTGAATATGATCAACAAAGTTAACATTTTGTTTTGAATCTGAAGCTCTTATTCTTTCACTTCACCATTTCTTGCATTTTTATACTGCTTAAGAATGGTGACCAGATAAAAGCTTACAAACAAACATTGAAAAACAGATAAAATCACACAAAATAAATTAAATAGAAAAAATTATGAATTATATTCTTATATTTAATTTTTAAAATTAACTTTTGTTGCTTTTATTATTATTATTATTATTATTATTATTATTATTATTATTATTATTATTATTATTATTATTATTATTATTATTGACAGGTTATTATTGACCGAAATACCATGCAAATGTATTGAAAAATCACAAAATTGATTTGCTTAAATAAAAAGAAAAGTTATTCAAGAAAAAAATGAGTAAGAAGTATTATATGGAAGGATTTTATTTATTTTTTTTTTTTTTCAATAGTAATTTTAAGTTAAGTTTAGTTCTTATGATATTGTTCTATCATTAAACAGAATGATTTATAACTAATTGTTGCTATAGTAATATAGCTTTAACTCATTTTATAAATTTATAAAATAAGTGGGTGTAAAAAGCTTACAAAACATTCAATCTTTTGATTGAGTATTTGCTAAAAATTTTAAAGCCAATTTAAATAACTGTTCACTTGATAGTTTAAGTGTTTAAAACTATAATTTTTAAATAAAAATGTTTTAATCTCCATTCATAAAATATTGGAAGGAAATCACCTCTAAAGGTAGGACAGGTTTACTAAGTATTCTAAAACTAATTTAAATGACTTTTTATTCAATAATTTAAGTATTTCCAATTTTATTTTTTGTTTCAGAGTGTCATAATTCTTTTTTTTTACTATTAACAAAGATTAAAATGATTGACTTGTTTACAAAGAAACTAATTTAGTTTAATAAAAAAAATAAAGATCAGTAATAAACAATAAAAATGATTATCACATTGACAAGAAGCATGCACATGTGAGAAATTATTACACAATTTTATTAAAATAGAGATTATTAAAAAATATAATTAAAAAAATAAATTGTGATGAGTTTTGTCATTTTTTTTTTGTTTTTTTCAACTTTTGTCTGGTGAGCTTTTGTCCTCCAATCCACTCTAAATTTGCCTCCACGCACACACCATATTTAGACGACCTTGTCAACAGTATCTTACTAATTTTTCCTTTCTTATTTAATCCAGCAATTTGGACTATGTCCCTTATGCTCCAAGGTGAGGAGGACGAGAGATATGATTTATTTTAAACAATATGCTATCCTGTTGATAGCTGCTGAGTTTGGTAACCCCCAAATCCTGGCTCACTTCCAAACTTTCCAACTTTGACCCCTTCCTCCCCCCCCCCTGCTATTTCTCCATTATTTATCTGGTAGACTTTTTAAACAGGTCAGTCTACCTAGATTGGATTCTGTGGGGCACACCTACCACATGACCCAGGCATTTGTTTAATTTGCACTCATTCACCCATACCTATTTTTCCATAGCCCAACTGTTCAGACTTTGTTTTCTTTTGAAGTAGACTTCTTTTAAATTCTTTTTATGTTAGGTTTTGATAACTTCCTAATTTATAGTAAATTATTATTTACAGTAAAGTGGATTTCTGCATTATTCCAAAACAACTTTTGCTTGCTTGTCACCATGCACACCTTTCATTGATATATGAATGTTTTAGATGGAAAGGGTAATAACATATGAGTAATAACTGATGAGTGGAATGGAATGATGTAAATAAATGAAAGAGGGTCAGAGAGAGAGAGTAGAACTATGAAAGATATCAAAATAGTTTCATAAATATTGAGAAATTCCAAAAATTTCTTATATATTTAATAATATACAACAAATACCAATCCATTAGGTCATGAGCCTTTGAGTTTTCTACTAAAATACTTTCTTGTGTAAAAACAAAACTTCACAAACATTAGCTGTTTACCAGAATTACTTCTTGCTTTTCAGTACAAAATAATTTGTTTAGGAGTGAAGTAAAATGAACCCCATTTCACTGTAGATTTAAATTAATATTCTTTTCGTTTGTTTACATTAAACAATTATACTGATTTTGAAAATATTGCTTTCATAAAGATTGTTTTTTATTTGAATCTTGTATTTCACACTTGCACATCAGTTTTGCTTATTAAATTAGTTGCCTTTCAGAATTATATAAAAAACATTTTGCCATGTTATGTAAGTTTACTAAACCAACCCAATTCTTTAGGACTGAAAAAATATAAAAATAAGTCATGAGATATTTTTTATATTTTGGGGAAACAGCGAAAAATGTTAGTTACTGGTAAAAAAAAATGCATTTTGCTTTTTAAATTTTAGTTGTAACATTAACAGCTTCTTTATATTTTTATTTAATTAATAGTTTTTATAACTCATAACTTTACTATTTTATATTATTAATTTTATATTATTAATTTAATATTAATCAAATATGACTAAAACATAAAACAATACATATTAATTAGTACAAGTCTTTTTTTTGTCACTGGTATGTTATACTAGCAAGTTGAACAATTCTTTCTGTTTTTTAATGAAAATAAAGATTGCTTCCAAATAACAGCTTACAAACTAATGCAACTTAACTATTTATTTGAAAATTGTCCAAGAATTTAATTATATTCTGATTTTTATTCAAATTGAAATAAATTTGTATTATTTTGTGCTTTGAAAATTCAACATTTTTTAAAGTAGGAAATTTTAAGTGTTTATTTTTAAATTAGATATATTTCTTAGAAGAAAAACGAGTTGAAAATTAGAAATAAACTGCCAAAATTATTAAATATTAAAAAATTACATGATATTGGGGATATTAAAATTGCTGTCTAATGTTTCATTATTTGATTGATTACTTGGAAGAGAATTAATTTCATAAATGTCCTTTATATTTTTATTTTTTTTAAATATGCAACATTGGATGTCTTGCTAGCTTGGCAGACCAAGAGTAGGCTCAATTTGTTTTCTCATAGATAGTGATGATGGGGATGCACTCGTAAAGTCAAGTCAATTCATGATGGTCAAAAATACATATTTTCTTCTGTTTACATAAGTCCAATGCTACTTTTATGCAAATGGCCTCTAATAATCTTAGATGAAAAGTAAATAGGCTAATCTTAATTTCAAAGCAACCTTTGCCAACTAGTCCCTGAACATTTGGGATAATCAAAATAATCCAATGAAAGAAGGAACAGGTGATGTTGACCAAAGTCAAACATCACAAGTACATTTTAGAAGTTTTATTACTACACAAGCTAAAAGGTTTGACATATAAAACCAACAGTAGGTTCTTTGATATGAATGTTTCTGTTTAAAGAAGAATTGTACCATGATACTTAACTTTTTTATTTTAAACTTAAATTAAAACTATTATTACCTCACAAGCAATAAAACCAGGCATATAAAATCAACAATAGGTTTTTTGATAGGACGGGAGCACTTCTGAAATTAATGTTTTTGTTTATATTTTTGTGTATCTTTACAATATACATAATACTTGACTTTTGCATTGTAAATTTAACTCAAGCCTTTATATATAAAACATAATTTTATAAAATCAACAATCTCTACAGTGCAATGTAGACAACAATGTATTGTAGACTGTCACTGCAGGAAGGCATATACAGCTTTTTCCCAGTGTACTGTGATGGGTCTCCCACTTGACCAAGCAATCAATCGATTTGATTGAAAAGTAGATTTCACCGATTTCGATGACAATAAAATATGGGAGCGTTAATCATTTGTAGATCATCATTCAATCTCGGGCAATGTTGGGTCTCCCTGCTAATATGTGTGTGGGGGGGGGGTAGTATATATATATTTTACTGTGTGTGTATGTATATATATAGGAATTTTAGTATTTAAAATCAGGAAATGTCCTTTCATTTTATAAAATTGTATTAATGAAATCTTGAAATTGAAAATCTGACCCCCCTCCCCATTTTCAATAGCTGTCCTTCCCTCATTTTCAGTAGCAAACTACTTTTTAATGTTATGAATTTAGTAGTAATATTTTAATACCTTAAAAATTGTTTTTTGTTTGTTTATAATTGAAAATATAACAAACAAGGAAAAAACCAAGCACTATTTTAATAGAGCTTAATATATAGTCAAATTGCTCTGTATAAGAATCCATAGACCAATATGCTGGTCTCAATTTCTTACTCCGAACTTTCGTTGTAATATATTGATGCCTTGCTTCAAAACCATATACAGTTCATGAAGCTTCTGTAGTTAACTGCCCGTTTCATGCTCTGAGAATGTGAGGGCAAATCTGGCAAATCAAGTTTGATTCCATTTATCAATGATTCGCGAAGTTTAGATTCAGAAAATCTTCCGCCATTCATGGTTCAAAAATGTCATATAATGTAAAATCTATTGTGTCCAGTGTGTGTCATTAAAATTAATAAGTTGTATTTTTTTAAACCTTTTGACTGGTTGACTCTATCAATATAAAAATTATGAATTCATGTTTACTTACCTAATGGTCAAAATTCTTTTTAAAGCTTTTTCTCTTGTTTCAACTTCCTCAGATTTGATCATCGAATATAGAAAGATTTTTAGGTAGTAAACAAAATGTATTAGCTTGTATATTTCTTAATGTGATTTGTTGGATTTCATGAGGCTGCCCCTTAATCCTCTGGATCATATTAAAAATTTGCACTTGCTGATTGTGGAATTTATTATTTCTTTTCATTCCAAACCAACAAGTGGCATACACATTTGCTATAAAATTTATTAAATTCTGTTTTGTTGTAAGCCTTTGTTAGTATGCACCACAAGTCATAAACACATAAGCCTAATGGCCAAAGTTAACCATCTTGCTTGATTTAAAGGCCCAATTTTCTATGAGGCAACCTTACCTTTAAAGATATCTAATGTTTATTCATACAGGAGTGGTCACAATCGAGATCATTTATTTCATCAATTTTCCAAATTGACTCTAGTGGACTGCTAATAGTGAAAAATGATATTTGGGGTAAATATCATGGGAATTGTTTGAGCATAATTGGATGGGGGAGGGGCATTAAATGTTGTGGGACCTTTTGCACAACCATCCATGTTTTAAAAAAAGGGTGCTGAAAAGTACTTCATTATGGTACAAAGAGCAACTAATTGTGTGAAGATTTTAAAAAATATTTTTATTTAAAATTGCAATCATTCCACCTTCACAACCTGTGTTGGCATTAGTGTTGTCAGCAAGTACATCCTTGACAGTGTTATCACTGTTGAATTCATATAAAACATTCACCACTTGCTCTGCATGAACAGCAACTGTTGCACCACTATTAGTAAGAACTCTAGGTGTCATTTACTTTCATATGTTGTCTTTTTTATAAAAGTTAATGATATTCTGATCTTTTAATTTTCTCATAGTTTTTTCTGTCCATTTTCCTTCCCAATTTACTTATAAAGCAATATGTCCTTATCTATTCTCCCATCAGTTTCAGTACATATAAGATTTTCAAAAAATTCATGTTTTTGTTGGGCAGTTTTCACTTTAGTCTTTACCCTGTCAACTTTACTAATAATAATATCGCCATATGCTCATATAATTATTGGGTATAAGACTCATAGCCTTCAAATCCCAGAGCAATACATTTTCTTTAATGGAGAAGATCAATCTCAAAATGTAATTACATTTTTACTGCAAGTTGAAATTGTAGATTTTCCAGACATTTTAAATAAAATACCTGAAAAAAATCTATCAGAAATTAAATTTTACAAATATTTTTGGTGCTTTATGCATTTACATTGCAGTAATATTTTTTAATTAGTATTTTCAAATTAAATTCAAATTTTTCAAATCTATTTTATTAAATTGTTTGGTGAAAGTACAGAATAGTTACAAAACACCTTCCTCTCCTCATGTTAAGAATGGATTTCTAAATAACATATTTCAGCATGGTAACATAAGTGCATCAGTATTATATTTTTTAAAAATTTCAATAAATTTGATAAAATGTGAAATACATGAATTTGAAAGTAGTGTGTACTTAGTTTAAAGTACAGTTTCTTTGGAGAATAGATGGTAAACAGGTTTATAATAAATATAAAACTATAAAAAGAATCAGAATTTTTTTTTTTTTTTTTTTTTACACAGTGATCACTACTTATCAAGGCCCGAAAGCCACTCACGGATAAGGGTTATTGCAAGTACATGACGTTAGTGTGGAGACTTGATGAAGTGTTTACTTAAGGGGGCGGTTCATTAGGAATTTGTTAACGTTGGACTTGAAGACATCCAAGTTGTAGTCCGGTGGGAAGCAGGCAGACGGAAATATTTAAATTATATTTTGAATAGTTTACTTCAAAAACAATTCAAGATATATTTGCGATAATTAAAACCCTAGTGATTACCATAAAAATACATTAGAACCCCAAGATACGGCATTAAAAAATTAGTAACAAAATACATTACAGTAAATAACACTGTAAGGCGGGGCAAAAAACAGATGAACATTGTATTCCACATCGTAACCTGAAAAAAATGTATCCTAGGTACCCTGTATCCCGGTACTGTATCCATACTGTATATGAAAAATAAATCGATGTAAGTAAATATTAATTTTTACATGAAATTAATAATAATAGTTTTATTCCTTTTTATATGAATATTTTTATTTAATTTATAAGAAAAAAGAATAATAAACTCAA
>NC_136524.1:13012191-13017191 GCF_053919585.1 Euprymna scolopes | reverse complement strand
GTATGTATATATATATACGTATGTATATATATATGTATATATACATATGTATATATATATGTATATATACGTATGTATCTATATGTATATATACGTATGTATATATACGTATGTATATATATGTGTATATACGCATGTGTATATATATGTATATATACGTATGTGTATATATATATGTATATATACGTATGTATATATATGTATATATACGTATGTATATATGTGTATATATATGTATATATATGTATGGATGTATATTCATATATATATGTGTGTATATATAAGTTATTTTGTTTTCAAGTAAGATCTTTGACTTTTTTGTTGTTTAATTCAATACTTCTGCATGTAAAATCCGATCCACATTTTAACTCTTTGCTCATATATATATATATATATATATGTATGGATATGTATATATATATATGTATGGATATGTATATATATATATGTATGGATATGTATATATATATATATATATTTATGTATATATATATATATATATATATATATGTATATATATATATATATGTATGGATATGTATATATATATATATATATATATATATGTATGGATAAGTATATATATATATGTATGGATATGTATATATGTATATATATATATGTATGGATATGTATATATGTATATATATATATATGTATGGATATGTATATATATATATATATGTATGGATATAATTGAAATAATTGAAAAATTTAAATGTAATGGATATAATAGTCTAGGTAATGTAGATAACGATATCCTAAGGATGCGTCAGGATAAGGAAGACGATATAATTAAAAAAATGCGAGTAATTTACCCATATGGGTTGAATAGTAAAGTTAAAAAAAATAACATACAAGATTCTGAAATTATAGGTAGATTATATCCAGCTTTGCCTCGCTACGGTATTAGAGATAGAACTCATGTTAATAGAAATAATAGAAAATCAGTTATTTCATGTGAGGATTTTTTTAGTAAAATTAAAGATATAATTATTAATAAAATTTATGAGTCGTTCAATTATATAAGAAAATTGCTTAATCAAACAAAAAAGAAAGTTTTGAAGGAAATAGCATCTAAAATATTATTACAACCTGATACGATATATAAGAAGGACTATTTCATTCAATGGTATGAATATATTCTAGATATAATTGACACTAAATTATATAAGCCACCAGTTAACGATATAAAAAAGAAACCTAAAAATGTTTGTGTAGTTTTGTATGAAAATAAAGGTTTAGATGATGTAAATTTACCTAAAATATTTAATAAACAAAAAAATATTCAATTACTACCAAATGAGTTCCAGAAAAAAGATCAAAAACCAATAGTTACATATAAACTAGGGCCAACAATACGCAATAAGATTTTTAATTATAAGAAAACGGTAGAACATATAAATATAAAAGATAATAATATAAATATTCCAGAATGTGAATGTAATTCCTCTCCGTTCTGTAATAATGAGATAAAACATGTAATTACAGGAGATTTAAATATAGTAAATAATTCGAAATTAAGAAAACTACTTTGTAAGGGTCCAAATTATAGAGAACCTAAATGCCTAAATTACACTAAATGCGTTAAAGAAGTTACTAAAGCACTAGAAGGTTTTATTATGTCTATGTTAAAGAAATATAAATTAGCACAGTCTACGTTTGATGCATGGAAAAATAGTATAATTGAATGCGTAAATAAAAAGGTTAAACATATAAAACAATTTAAACGCCCTAGAAAAAACCAATCCTCTTTTAAAAAATTCAGAAATACGGGAGGAACTTAAAATACTTCAAGAAAAGTTCGTAATAGTTCCGATTGATAAAGCGGCAAACAATATAGCCTTTATATGTAAAAAATATTATATACAACGGTTATTGATAGAAGTACGACTTATAGGAAACAATTCGGATACTTATAAAGTAAGTAATAGTAATTTAGATACTATTATTTTGAATAATAGTATTATTAATGAAAAAGTAGGATTAAAGTTAGAAGATAAACACAAAAATCTTCCATGTATGTATTGGATACCTAAAATGCATAAAAATCCAGTTGGGGCTAGATTTATTGTAGGTTCAAAGACGTGCATCACTAAACCTCTAAGTAAAGCTATATCTAAAATATTTAAATTAATTATAAATCAAATAAATAATTTTCACCTGAAAAGTAAATTCTATAGTAATATAAATCTATTTTGGGTAGTAAATAATTCCAAACCAGTGAAAGAAAAATTAGATAAAATAAATTCCAGAATAAAAGCAAAATCTATAGCTACTTATGATTTTAGTACGCTATATACTAAAATTCCGCACGAAAAACTTATAAAAGAATTAAATGATACTGTAGATTTGGCTTTTTCAAGGTGGAAAAGGTAAATATATAGACTTTTCAAACTCTAATGCTTTCTGGTGTAAAAATAAAAATAGCAAAACTAGTATTTCTAAAGGTATTTTAAAAATGCTTGTAAGTCATCTTATTAAAGAATGCTATTTTCAAATAGGAAATAAAATATTACTCCAGACGATAGGTATCCCAATGGGATTGGATCCGGCACCATTTTGGGGCAAATTTGTATTTACATAGACTCGAGTATATATATATGTCATCATTATTAAAAACAGATATATCTAAAACATATAACTTTCATGGGTGTAGGAGATTTATAGATGACCTTATATGCATAAACGATAATGATGAATTCGAAAAAAATAAACATCTTATATATCCAAACGAACTAAAATTAAATTGTGAACATAGAGGACAACAGGCTACATTTCTGGATTTAGATATAAAAATTGAGGATGGAATTTTTCTTTATAAAATATTTGATAAAAGAAACGCTTTCCCCTTTAAAATAGTACGTATGCCCCATAAGGATAGCACCTGCCCCGTTTTTGTGTTTTATGGAACCATTATGTCAGAGTTTTTGAGAATAGCTCGCGTTACTCTAAAATTAACAGATTTTATACCACCAGTTTCTAGCTTAGTAATAAGGATGATAAAACAAGGTGGAGATAAAAATAAAATATTTTAAACAGTTAAATAAAGCATTTGTTCGTTATCCTGATGCTTTTGAATCGTTTAAGATAAACCAGATTATATTGATAAAGGAAATCCAAAACTATATTAGCAATGTATAAATGTATTTATAATTACATATAATAAATTTATATAGTTAAAAAAAAAAAAAAAAAAAAAAAAAAAAAAAAAATGTATATATGTAAAAATAAAATATTTTTAACCTTTATATATTTAATTTTAAATAAATAAGAATGTAAATATACAAACTACTAACTATAGTGGGGGTGATAAGTAGTTAAATGGATTAATCCAAATCTTATAAATACAAGACTGATAAATTAAAAAATTAAAAAATGTATCCATTTTAAATGTGGAAATTGATGAATCGCACAGGTAAGAAATTCATTTTTATACTATGAAAAGGTTAGTAATTACAATTAAGAATAGGAAATTGGGAAAAAAAAAAAAAAAAAAAAAAAAAAAAATTTTTGTAACTTGTCTTCTTCCTAAGATTAAGGGTGGTGGTGTTTGATCAACACTGCTGGGGAGCCATGATGTACTACACTGTTTTGTTTTTAAATCCCCGAAACAGTGTTTCATGGTAAACAACTGATGATCCCTTAAAAAAATATAAAAATTGGTATTATAGTAAATTTGAGAGTTGATGCAGTGATTGCAGGTGATTAAATGACTTACTGACTAGATGTTTTTTTTTTTTTTTTTTTTTTTTTTTTTTTTTTTTAATGAATGATAAAAAATAATTTTTTGTGTGGTTTCAAATGTTAAAAACTTAAAAGACTATACATATGTATGGATATGTATATATATATATATATATATATATATATATGTATGGATATGTATATATAATATATATATATATATATATATGTATGGATATGTATATATATATATATATATGTATGGATATGTATATATATATATATATATATATATATGTATGGATATGTATATATATATATATATATATATATATGTATGGATATGTATATATATATATATATATATATGTATGGATATGTATATATATATATATATATATATGTATGGATATGTATATATATATATATATATATATGTATGGATATGTATATATATATATATATATATATATATATATATATATGTAAGGATATGTATATATATATATATATATATGTATGGATATGTATATATATATTATATATATATATGTATGGATATGTATATATATATATATATATATATGTTATGGATATGTATATATATATATATATATATATATATGTATGGATATGTATATATATCTATGTATGGATATGTATATATATCTATGTATGGATATGTATATATATATATATATATATATGTATGGATATGTATATATATATATATATATATGTATGGATATGTATATATATATATATATATATGTATGGATATGTATATATATATATATATATATGTATGGATATGTATATATATATATATATATATATGTATGGATATGTGTATATATATATATATATATGTATGGATATGTGTATATATATATATATATGTATGGATATGTGTATATATATATATATGTATTATGGATATGTGTATATATATATATATATGTATGGATATGTGTATATATATATATATGTATGGATATGTGTATATATATATATAATATATGTATGGATATGTGTATATATATATTATATGTATGGATATGTATATATATATATATATATATATGTATGGATATGTTTATATATATATATGTATGGATATGGATATGTTATATATAATATATATATGTATGGATATGGATATGTGTATATATATATATATGTATGGATATGTGTATATATATATATATATGTATGGATATGTGATATATATATATATATGTATGGATATGTGTATATATATATATATGGATATGTGTATATATATATATATGTATGGATATGTGTATATATAT
>NC_136524.1:12846343-13012091 GCF_053919585.1 Euprymna scolopes | reverse complement strand
AATGTAATTAAGGAAGTGAAAATAATATTTATGTAATTTAGAAAGTGAAAAAATTAATGATGTTTAGAAAGTCAAAAAAATTAATGTGATTTAGAAAGTAAATAAAAATAATGTAATTAAGAAAGTGAAAAAAATTAATGTACTTAAGGAAGTGAAAAAATATTTATGTAATTTAGAAAGTTTAAAAAATTAATGTAATTAAGAAAGTGAAAAAAATGTATGTAATTAAGAAAAAAAAGTAATTTAATTAATAAAGTGAAAAAAATTAATGTAAAAAGTAAGTGAAACAAAAATTAATGTAATTAAGAAAGTGAAAAAATATTAATGTAATTAAGAAAGTGAAAACAATTAATATAATTAAGAAAGTGACAAAAAATTAATGTAATTAAGAAAGTGAAAAAATTAATGTAATTAAGAAAGTGAAACAAAAGTTAATGTAATTAAGAAAGAGAAAAAAATTAATGTAATTAAGAAAGAGAAAAAAATTAATGTAATTAAGGAAGTGAACAAAATTAATGTAATTAAGAAAGTAAAAAAAATTAATGTAATCAAGTTAAAAAAAATAATGTAATTAAGAAAGTGAAAAAAAATTAATGTAATTAAGAAAGTGAAAAAAATTAATGTAATCAAGTGAAAGAAAATTAATGTAACAAAGAAGGGCGAAAAAAATTAATGCAATTAAGTGAAAAAAATTAATGTAAAAAGAAATTTAAACAAAAAATTAATGTAATTAAGAAAGTGAAAAAATATTAATGTAATTAAGAAAGTGAAAAAAATTAATGGAATTAAGAAAGTGAAAAAATTAATGGAATAAAGAAAGTTTTAAAAAAGTAATGTAATTAATAAAGTGAAAAAAATTAATGTAAAAAGTAAGTGAAACAAAAATTAATGTAATTAAGAAAGTGAAAAAATATTAATGTAATTAAGAAAGTGAAAACAATTAATATAATTTAGAAAGTGACAAAAAATTATTGTAATTAAGAAAGTGAAAAAATAAATGTAATTAAGAAAGTGAAACAAAAATTAATGTAATTAAGAAAGAGAAAAAAATTAATGTAATTAAGAAGGAGAAAAAAATTAATGTAATTAAGGAAGTGAACAAAATTAATGTAATTATAAAAGTGAAAAAAATTAATGTAATCAAGTGAAAAAAAATTAATGTAGTAAAGAAGGGCGAAAAAAATTAATGCAATCAAGTGAAAAAAATTAATGTAAAAAGAAATTTAAACAAAAAATTAATGTAATTAAGGAAGTGAACAAAATAATTGTAATTAATAAAGTGAAAATAATTAATGTAATCAAGTTAAAAAAAATAATGTAATTAAGAAAGTGAAAAAAAATTAATGTAATTAAGAAAGTGAAAAAAATTAATGTAATCAAGTGAAAGAAAATTAATGTAACAAAGAAGGGCGAAAAAAATTAATGCAATTAAGTGAAAAAAATTAATGTAAAAAGAAATTTAAACAAAAAATTAATGTAATTAAGAAAGTGAAAAAATATTAATGTAATTAAGAAAGTGAAAACAATTAATGGAATTAAGAAAGTTGAAAAAAATTAATGGAATTAAGAAAGTTTTAAAAAAGTAATGTAATTAATAAAGTGAAAAAAATTAATGTAAAAAGTAAGTGAAACAAAAATTAATGTAATTAAGAAAATGAAAAAATATTAATGTAATTAAGAAAGTGAAAACAATTAATATAATTAAGAAAGTGACAAAAAATTAATGTAATTAAGAAAGTGAAAAAATTAATGTAATTAAGAAAGTGAAACAAAAATTAATGTAATTAAGAAAGAGAAAAAAATTAATGTAATTAAGAAAGAGAAAAAAATTAATGTAATTAAGGAAGTGAACAAAATTAATGGAATTAAGAAAGTGAAAAAAATTAATGTAATCAAGTGAAAAAAAATTAATGTAATAAAGAAGGGCGAAAAAAATTAATGCAATCAAGTGAAAAAAATTAATGTAAAAAGAAATTTAAACAAAAAATTAATGTAATTAAGAAAGTGAAAAAATATTAATGTAATTAAGAAAGTGAAAAAAATTAATGGAATTAAGAAAGTTGAAAAAATTAATGGAATTAAGAAAGTTTTAAAAAAGTAATGTAATTAATAAAGTGAAAAAAATTAATGTAAAAAGTAAGTGAAACAAAAATTAATGTAATTAAGAAAGTGAAAAAATATTAATGTAATTAAGAAAGTGAAAACAATTAATATAAGTAAGAAAGTGACAAAAAAATTAATGTAATTAAGAAAGTGAAAAAATTAATGTAATTAAGAAAGTGAAACAAAAGTTAATGTAATTAAGAAAGAGAAAAAAATTAATGTAATTAAGAAAGAGAAAAAAATTAATGTAATTAAGGAAGTGAACAAAATTAATGTAATTAAGAAAGTGAAAAAAATTAATGTAATCAAGTTAAAAAAAATAATGTAATTAAGAAAGTGAAAAAAAATTATGTAATTAAGAAAGTGAAAAAAATTAATGTAATCAAGTGAAAGAAAATTAATGTAACAAAGAAGGGCGAAAAAAATTAATGCAATTAAGTGAAAAAAATTAATGTAAAAAGAAATTTAAACAAAAAATTAATGTAATTAAGAAAGTGAAAAAATATTAATGTAATTAAGAAAGTGAAAAAAATTAATGGAATTAAGAAAGTGAAAAAATTAATGGAATAAAGAAAGTTTTAAAAAAGTAATGTAATTAATAAAGTGAAAAAAATTAATGTAAAAAGTAAGTGAAACAAAAATTAATGTAATTAAGAAAGTGAAAAAATATTAATGTAATTAAGAAAGTGAAAACAATTAATATAATTTAGAAAGTGACAAAAAATTATTGTAATTAAGAAAGTGAAAAAATAAATGTAATTAAGAAAGTGAAACAAAAATTAATGTAATTAAGAAAGAGAAAAAAATTAATGTAATTAAGAAGGAGAAAAAAATTAATGTAATTAAGGAAGTGAACAAAATTAATGTAATTAATAAAGTGAAAAAAATTAATGTAATCAAGTGAAAAAAAATTAATGTAGTAAAGAAGGGCGAAAAAAATTAATGCAATCAAGTGAAAAAAATTAATGTAAAAAGAAATTTAAACAAAAAATTAATGTAATTAAGGAAGTGAACAAAATAATTGTAATGAATAAAGTGAAAATAATTAATGTAATCAAGTTAAAAAAAATAATGTAATTAAGAAAGTGAAAAAAAATTAATGTAATTAAGAAAGTGAAAAAAATTAATGTAATCAAGTGAAAGAAAATTAATGTAACAAAGAAGGGCGAAAAAAATTAATGCAATTAAGTGAAAAAAATTAATGTAAAAAGAAATTTAAACAAAAAATTAATGTAATTAAGAAAGTGAAAAAATATTAATGTAAGTGAAAGTGAAAACAATTAATGGAATTAAGAAAGTTGAAAAAATTCATGGAATTAAGAAAGTTAAAAAAATTAATGGAATTAAGATAGTTTAAAAAAATTAATGTAATTAATAAATTGAAAAAAATTAATGTAATTAAGAAAGTGGAAACAATTAATGTAATTAAAAAATTGAAAAAAAGAATTAATGTAATTAAGTGAAAATAATAAATGTAATTAAGAAAGTGAAAAAATATTAATGTAATTAAGAAAGTAAAAAAATTTATGTAATTAAGAAAGAGAAAAAAATTAATGTAATTAAGAAAGTGAAAAAATTAATGTAATTAAGGAAGTGAAAAAAATTAATGTAATTAAGAAAGTGAAAAAAAATTAATGTAATCAAGTTAAAAAAAATAATGTAATTAAGAAAGTGAAAAAAATATTTATGTAATTTAGAAAGTGAAAAAAAAATTAATGTAATTAAGTGTTGTGGTTGCAAGGTTGAACAATACAATAAGGAAATACAATGAAGACGCAAACAACAAGATAACGCAATAATAAGTGTATTAAAGAAAAGGTATATTTACAATATGTACAAATGACGGTGTCGAGTCAGAGAGACTTGGTGGGAGGACATGTACGCTCTTCGGCGTCACTTCCGGTGGCATTTGAGTAAGACACACCAAGGCCAACCTAGGCTTGCCATTTATAGTGTTATGTTATTCGCATATGCAAATAAGTGGTTGCCACCACAACAGCCCCCTCCCAAGATTTGAAGTCACACAGATTTCAATATCTTTTTCTTTTTGGGTTTTCCATTAATGGTTCATTCACTTTTCTTTTCCTACCTGATCTTCGGGGTTCAGGCGCATTTTGAGGTGGTTCCAAATTAAAAGATTCGTATATGATATCTATGGTGTCCTCCTCTTCGACTGTTGTCGTATCATCATCATCTTGGATATGACGTTTTCTTATCTGATTTAGGTGCCTTTTATGTATATTCTGTGAACCTTTAATCATGTATGTACAATCACCAATGCGTTTATCCACTACTCCACATTCCCAGTAAGATGTGTTATTTCTGTAGCACTTAAAATATACTCGATCTCCTGAGTTATATTTCTTTCTTCTCGTGTGTGTAGTGTTTCGGATAATTGCCTGCCTTGGCAATAGTTTGTCAAACGCTGATTTTACCTTTCTGGCAAACATTAGATCAGCTGGTGATATTTTTGATGGTGTACTAGGATGTGGTGTAATCCTATATACTTGCAAGAATTGTTGCAAAGCTTTTTCTGTTGGTGTTCCAATGGATTTCTTTAACGCTCGTTTTAGCGTGTCCACGAACCTTTCTGCGAGGCCGTTCGACCTTGGATGATACGGCGGAGTCGTGATGTGCTTCACTCGGAACGTGTCGAAAAATTCCTTAAACTCTGCGGATGTGAACTGCGTTCCGTTGTCAGTGACCAGTGTGTCTGGTACACCGAATCTTGCAAACAACTCGTGTAGGAACCCTATTGAGTTGTTCATTGTTGGATTCCTGCAACGAATTACCTCTGGCCATTTTGTGAAACTATCCACTACAATTAAATAGTAGTTTTCACCTACTGGACCAGCGAAGTCCATGTGGATTCTCGACCATGATTGGTCGGTTTTCGGCCAAGGTTTGTGTACTATAGGTGGAGATTTTGCTGCTAACTGGCATCCTTTACATTTATCAATTGTTGTCGCTATGTCAATGTCCATGTTACGCCAGTACACGTAGCTTCTCATTAACGACTTCATTCGATTTATCCCCGGATGTCCTGTGTGTCCTCTTAACATCCTATTCTGCAATGTTTTGGGTATTACCACTCTCTCGCTGTACAGTAACACATCGTCACATATGGAGAAAACTTCCTGCACCTTTGTATCCGTTATAATTTTCTCTTTTATGTCCTTTATATATTCGTCTTTCTCGGCTTCCCTTTTAATGTCCGACAAAGTTACGGGTAGTTCCTTAATGATGTTTGCTATCATATTTTTTACTTCAACATTTGTCCGAATTGCTGCAATGACTGATTCTTCCAAATTGTGTTTCTGTGGTATCAGTCTTGACAGTCCATCCGCATGGCAAATCTTTTTGGATGCTAGATGTTGTAGCTGGAAATCGTAATTAAGTAATATTGTACCCCAGCGCAGCAATCTATTTGCGGTGTATACCGGCAATCCTTTTTTTGATCCATAGATCGTGACTAACGGTTTATGGTCGGTTTCAAGTATGAATTGTCTACCATATAAATATCGGTGAAATTTAGTCACGGCAAAGATTATGCTCAACGCTTCTTTTTCGATTTGTGAATATGCCCTTTCAGCTGGTATCAGCGTTCTCGAAGCGTGCGCTATTGGTTTTCTAGACCCATCCGGCATAATATGTTGAATGCATGCTCCTAAGCCGTAGGAGCTAGCGTCACTAGCGACGACTATTTTTAAGTTTGTGTCAAAGTGCGTTAAGAATAATTCGGATGTTAGTATGCTCTTAATTTTGTCAAAAGCGGTTTGACATTCTTGCGTCCAGTTTCACGGTGTATCCTTTTTAAGCAGATTATTTAAGGGGGCTCGCAAGTTATGCATTCCTTCAATAAAAGATTGGTAATAATTTGCGAGTCCTAAGAAACTCTGCAAGGTTGTTACGTTATTAGGTGCTGGCATATTTTTTATTGCCGCAGATCTGTCCGGGTCTGGACGTCGTCCATGTTTGTTTATTATGTGTCCAAGATACTTAATCTCGCTCATACAAAAGTCACATTTACTTTCTTTTACTTTAAAGCCGAATTCTTGTATTCGAGTAAATACTTGTTTCAAATGTTCCTTATGTTCTTCTAGGGATTTGCTCCTGACAACAATGTCGTCCAGGTATGCACATGCGCACTCAATACCACTTAGCATGGTGTCCATCGCTTGCTGAAAGATGGCAGGCGCTACTTTGATGCCAAAAGGCAATCGGTTGTATTTGTATAATCCCTTATGCGTATTGATGCATAGTATTTTTGAGCAATTCTCCTCGACCGGTATTTGCAAATACGCGTCGCTCAAGTCTATCTTGGAGAAGATATTACCCCCATTCAACTTCGTGAATATTTCCTCTGGGATTGGTAGGGGGTAATGGTGATCTTTTAATAGGGAGTTGACCCCGGTCGAAAAGTCTGCGCACACTCTAACTTCGTCATTCTTTTTCTTTACGTATACGGTGGGGGCTGCCCACTCGCTGTGTTCTATTTTTGATAGAATTCCCGTCTGTTCCAATCTATATAATTCTTTATCAATCTTTTCCAACCCAGCGAACGGAACATTTCACTTTTTTCTAAAAATTGGGCTGGCGTTTTCTTTAAGTTCAAATGAGGCCTTGAATTTATTGCAGCGACCTAAGTTAGTCGTGAATGCCTCAGGAAATAATTCTTTTAAATCGTCTTTTATATTTACTGTTGTTGGAGAAGAACATTCTAATTTTTTACAGAATGTATTGATTGGCTTATCCCATAGTCCGAATTTCTCAACTAAATCTATTCCAAACAGATTTTCACTATTTTTTAGTACGAATATTTTTAATTTCTTCGAAATCCCTTTCAATTTTATCGGGAGGACAACTTCTCCTTCAAATTTTATACCACCACCGGTTACCGTCCGGGCTGCTTTACCAGTTTTCATCATGGCCGGTTTTCCCAACTTTTTCCACGTATTCAGGTTTATTATAGAAACATCGGAGCCGGAGTCGAGTTGTAACTTGGTGTTTTAAATATTTCCACTTTTACGTATTTTCGCCGATCTTTGTCTAATTTTGTTTGCTGTACTCTCTTTCTGGTGTAATCTTTATATCTGCAGCAATCGCTTTTGTGTCCCACCTTCTTACAAATGTAGTATTTTTTCTTCTTATAAGGACAATCTGATTCCCAATGCTTTTCTGCACATCTCTTACAGTTATATCTAGGAAGAGGCTTGTTATATTCTGTACTATATTTATGGTTATTATCTTTGGAATATCCCGTTCCATTGCTTTTCTTTATAAAGTTCTTGGTTGGTGCGTATGGTTTTCTAACTTTTCTTACATATGCCACTCCGGATTCTTCTATATTTTTTTAATCCTTTTTAGTGTAATGGCCCTTTCACAGTCCTCTGCTAGTTTCTGGAGGGTTAAATCTTGCTCAGATTCCAGCTTAGACAACACTCGTCTGCGTATTTCTGCATTTTTCGTGGAAACTAACCCTTGAGCGAAGATTAGACATTTAAAATCTTCTACCGTTAGTTCTGCAAGCTTAAAATTATCGCAGTTTTTATTGACAACTGATGCGTATGTCAAATAATCTTGGTTGTCCATCTTTCTTAGATTCATGCACAGCCATCTTTTATGAAAAAGAGATATATTTGGATTAAATAATTCTTTTAGTAATTTTACAGCTTCCATGAACTCTAATTCCGCAGTTTTTTTAGGTAATATGTAATCTACGAATTTGCTGTGTTCTGATGTACCCAATTTTCTGAGTAAGAGGCTCACATTCTGACTATTTGGCCAATTTTTACAGTCCAGTTGAAAAACATCCTCGTATCTTGTGTAGTATGCTTCAAAATTCTTCTCTTCCTCAGGCACATAATGAAATGTGTTCGTGCTATTAAAAATAGTTGTATGGGAGAAATTAACACTATCGACATTTTCTCGATTACTCTTTAGTAGTTCCAGTGTTTTAGCAAAACGTTCCTCTTGTCTTTCTTCATATTCCAATTGTAGTTTCTTATGCCTTTCTTCCTGTTCCAATGCAGTTTTTTCTGCTTTAATTGCGCCATTTTCTGCTTTTCTTCTTGTTCCAGCTGCCATTTCAATAATCTGTCCTCTCTCTTTTCCTCGCGATCAGCCTGTGCCTGTATTTGTGTTTGCAAAAGCTCGTTTTGTGTAGCTTGTCTGCGTTCATCCCGCTCAGCCTGTGCTTGTAAAAATTGCATGAACATTTTTGATAAGTCTTCCATGTTTTTTTTTTGTTTTTTTTTTTTAGTGTGTAGTTAAAAAAAAATATTGTACCATGTACACTATACACCGGTTTGGGTTACAACAAAAAAGCAAATTGCTGTAAGCTCCTGTTTTCAATAATAATATCGCTGCTTGCAATAATATATTCTTTTTGCGAGTCACGCTGCAAAAAAAAAAATAAAACAGGTTTATCTGGAATCACGAAATGGAATTGACTTTCCGTTTTTAGGCACTTACTAATAAGTAACTCTTTCCACAAAATAAAAGTTTGGGGTTTTTTTGTTTTTTTTTTTAAATCGAGTCACAATTGAATAAATGTATGCAGTACATTTAGTTCTTTGATTTTTTTTTTCTCTAGTATTTTAGTAATTAAAATACCTCTTAAATTGAGATTACCTTTTTTTCCGTGATGTTTTACTGTATTATCTGTTATTTAGTGACAACTTCAAGAAAAAAAATCCTTTCCTTGAATTTTAGTTTTAGCTGTGGTATTTCCTTTAGTACCGACGTCAATCAAAACATTAGTTAAAAAGTCCTTTAGTTGTTGTTTTGTTTACGGAGAACAGTAATTAGAATCCACTGGTGAACTTTTTTCGTAGGTTACTTCCTTGCTTTTCGTAATACGGGTCTGACCTGTCGTTTTTACGACAGAACAAAGTTTGCTTTTCATTTGCAAGTTGGTCCTTTAGTAAGATTTGTCGTGTAGCGACAAAACAAAAATTCACTTTTACATTCGTTTGCAAGTCGGATTCCCAGAAAACGGCGTAAATTGTCGCTTTTGCCACGTTAGAGTTTTTTTTTTCACTTGAGTTGAAACTTCTCTTTAGCGTAAAATCCGTTTGCTCGTCAACACTTTGCATTCCTTAAAAAAAAATGGTCAACCTTTGCGTTGTACTTTTTTTTTTCTTTAAATAGTTCTTCGTCAAACTGTTATATTTGACGCTTCATATCTCGTCGCCAACTGTTGTGGTTGCAAGGTTGAACAATACAATAAGGAAATACAATGAAGACGCAAACAACAAGATAACGCAATAATAAGTGTATTAAAGAAATGGTATATTTACAATATGTACAAATGACGGTGTCGAGTCAGAGAGTCTTGGTGGGAGGACATGTACGCTCTTCGGCGTCACTTCCAGTGGCATTTGAGTAAGACACACCAAGGCCAACCTAGGCTTGCCATTTATAGTGTTATGTTATTCGCATATGCAAATAAGTGGTTGCCACCACAACATTAAGAAAGTGAAAAAAATTAATGGAATTAAGAAAGTAAAAAAAAAATAATGTAATTAAGAAAGTAAAAAAAATTAATGTAATTAAGTGAAAAAAAATAATGTAATTAAGAAAGTGGAAACAATTAATGTAATTAAGAAAGTGAAAAAAATTGATGTAATTAAGAAAGTGAAAAAAATATTTATGTCATTTACAAAGTGAAAAAATATTTATGTAATTAAGAAAGTGAAAAAAAATTAATGTAATCAAGTGAAAAAAAATTAATGTAATTAAGAAGGGGGAAAATTAATTAAATTAATGTAATTAAGAAAGTGAGAAAAAAATTAATGTAATCTAGAAAGTGAAAATAATTAATGTAATTAAGAAAGTGAAGAAAAAATTGATGTAATTCAGAAAGGGGAAAAAATTAATGTAATTAAGAAAGGGAAAAAATTAATTTAATCAAGAAAGGGGAAAAAAGTAATGTAATTAAGAAAGTGGGAAAAAGTAATGTAATCAGAGCACGTTCTGATTACATTAATTTTTTCTTTTTTTTTAAATGAATGTAATTAAGAAAGTGAAAAAAAATAATGCAATTTAGAAGGTGAAAAAAAAATTAATGTAGTTTTTATGTTTGACGTCCATGTTCGTCGCCAACTGTTATGCTTGTAGGTTGAACCAAATAACGTATAAGGCAATACAAATGAAGACTCAACAAAGGTAAATCAATAAGAAATGTATTAGGAAAAGTATATTTACAGTATATTTACAGAATGGTTGTTAAGTAAGAGAGTCTTGGCTGGAGAATATATCTGCTCTCGGCTCGGCCTTCGGTGGCTTCTGGTTAACACACATTCAGACTAACCGAGTCTTGCTATTTATGTGTAATATTATCCACATGTATAAATGAGTGGGTGCCACCACAACACCGTCCTCCCAAGATTTGAAATCACACCGATTTCAATATCTTTTTTTCTTGGGATTTAACATTAATGGTTCATTAAACTTTCTTTTTCTACCTGATCTTCGGGGCTCAGGTGTATATTGAGGCAGTTCCAAATTAAAGGATTCGTATATGATGTCCATAATCACCATCTTAAATGTGGCGTTTTTTTATTTGGTTCAGGTGCGTTTTATGTATATTTTGTGGACCTTTAATCATGTATGTACAATCACCAATGTGTTTATCCACTACTCCACATTCCCAGTAAGAGGTGTTATTCCTGTAGCACTTGAAATATACTCGATCTCCTAAGTTATATTTCTTTCTTATCATGTGTGTAGTGTTTCGGACAATTGCCTGTCTTGGCAATAGTTTATCAAACGCCAATTTCACCTTTCTAGCAAACATTAAATCAGCTGGTGATATGTTTGACGGTGTATTAGGGTGCGGTGTTATCCTATATATTTGCAAAAATTGTTGCAAAACTTTTTCCGTTGGTATCCCAATGGATTTTTTCAACGCTCATTTTAATGTGTGCACGAACCTCTCCACGAGGCCGTTCGACCTTGGATGGTACGGAGGAGTAGTGATATGCTTTACTTGGAACGCGTCACAAAATTCCTTAAAGTCTGTGGATGTGAATTGAGTTCCATTGTCAGTGACCAGTGTGTCTGGTACACCAAATCGTGCAAATAACTTGTGTAGGAATCCTATTGAGTTGTTCGTTGTTGGATTCCTGCAACGAATTACCTCAGGCCATTTTGTATAACTATCTAGTACTAATTTACTAGTAGTAATTTCCTCCTACTGGACCAGCAAAGTCCATGTGGATTCTCGACCATGGGTGATCGGTTTTCAGCCAAGGTTTGTGTACTATAGGTGGGGATTTTGCCGCTAACTGGCATCCTTTACATCTATTTATTGTTGTAGCTATGTCGATGTCCATGTTACGCCAGTATACGTAGCTTCTCATTAGAGACTTCATCCGATTTATCCCCGGATGTCCTGTGTGGAAGTCTCTCAAAATCCTCTTCTGCAACGTTTCAGGTATTACTACTCTCTCGCTGTATAATAACACATCGTTACATATGGAACAAATTTCCTGAACCTTTTTGTCATTTATAATTTTTTCTTTTATATCATTTATGTATTCATCTTTATCGGCTTCTCTTTTAATGTCCGACAATGTTACGGGTAGTTCTTTAATGATGTTTGCTACCATATTTTTCACTTCGACACTTGTTCGAATTGCTGCAATCATTGATTCTTCCAAATTATGTTTCTGTGGTATCAGTCTTGAAAGTCCATCCGCATGGCAAATCTTTTCCGATGCTAGATGTTGTAGCTGGAAATGGTAATTCAGTAGGATCGTACCCCAGCGCAGCAATCTATTTGCGGTGTATACAGGCAATCCTTTTTTTGATCCATAGATTGTGACTAATGGTTTATGGTCGGTTTCAAGTATGAAATGTCTACCATATAAATATCAGTGGAACTTAGTCACTACAAAGATTATACTCAACGCTTCTTTTTCAATCTATGAATACTGCTGGAAGCAGCATTCTTGAAGCATGAGATATCAGCTTTCTAGATCCATTAGGCATAATATGTTGAATGCATGCTCCTATGCCATAGGAACAAGCGTCACTAGCGACGACTATATTTAATTTTGTGTCATAGTGAGTTAGAAATAATTCAGATATTAGTGCACTCTTTATTTTGTCAAAAGCGGGTTGACATTCTTGCGTCCAGTTCCAAGATGTGTCCTTTTTTAGCAGCTCATTTAAGGGAGCTCGCAAATTATGCATTCCTTCAATAAAAGATTGGTAATAATTTGCGAGTCCTAAGAAACTCTGCAAGTTTGTTACGTTATTAGGTGCTGGCATATTTTTTATTGCCTCAGATCTTTCTGGGTCTGGACGTCGCCCATGTTTATTTATTATATGTCCAAGATACTTAATTTCGCTCATACAAAAATCGCCTTTATTTTCTTTAACTTTAAACCCGAATTCTTGTATTCGAGTGAATACTTGTTTTAAATGCTCCTTATGTTCTTCTAGGGATTTGCTCCTGATAACAATGTCGTCCAGGTATGCACATGCGCACTCAATACCACTTAGCATGGTGTCCATCGCTTGCTGAAAGATGGTAGGCGCTACTTTGATGTCAAAGGGCAACCGGTTGTATTTGTACAATCCTTTATACATATTAATGCATAGTATTTTTGAGCAATTCTCCTCGGCCGGTATTTGTAAATATGTGTCGCTCAAGTCTATATATTACCACCATTCAACTTTGTTAATATTTCCTCTGGGCTTGGTAGAGGGTAATGGTAATCTTGTAATATGGAGTTTAGACCTGTCGAAAAGTCTGCGCGCACTCTGATTTCATCATTCTTTTTCTTTACATATACGGTAGGGGCTGCCCAGTCGCTGTGTTCTATTTTAGATAGTATGCCTGTCTGCTCCAATCTGACTAATTCTTTATTAATCTTTTCCAACCCAGAGAACGGAACGTTTCGCTTTTTTCTAAAAATTGGGCTGGTGTTTTCTTTAAATTCAAACGAGGCCTTAAATTTATTGCAACGACCTAATTTAGTCATGAATACTTCAGGGAATAATTTTTTTAAGTCCTCTTTTATATTTTCTGTTGTTGGAGTAGTACATTCTATTTTTTTACAGAATGTATTGATTGGCTTATTCCACAGTCCAAATTTCTCAATCAAATCTATTCCAAACAGGTTTTCTTCGTAACCCCTTTTAATTTTATCAGAAGGATAACTTCTCTTTCAAATTTTATCTCACCACTAGTTACCGTCCGAGCTGATTTACTTGTTTTCATCATGGTTGGTTTACCCAAAATTTTCCATGTATTCAAGTTTATTATAGAAATATCGGATCCTGAATGCAGTTGTAATTTTATTGGCGTTTTAAATATTTCCACTTTTATGTATTTTCGCCGATTTTTGTCTAATTTTTCATTTGATTTCGTTTGCTGTGCTCTCTTTCTGGTGAAATCTTTATATCTGCAACAATCGCTTTTGTGTCCGACTTTCTTGCAAATGTAGTATTTTTTCTTCTTATAAGGGCAATCTGATTCCCAATGTCTTTATGCGCATCTCTTACAGTTATATCTAGGGAGAGACTTGTTATATTCTTTACTATAATTATAATTATTATATTTGGAATATCTCGTTCCATTTTGACTGCTTTTATTTGTATAGTTCTTGGTTGGTGTGTATGGTTTTCTAACCTTTCTTACAAATGCCACACCGGATTCTTCTATCTTTTTTTAATCCTTTTTTAGTGTAATGGCCTTTTCACAATCCTCTGCTAGTTTCTGAAGTGTTAAATCTTGCTCAGATTCCAGCTTAGACAACACTCGTCTGCGTATTTCTGTATTTTTCGTGGAAACTAACCCTTGTGCGAAGATTAGGCATTTGAAATCTTCTACTGTTAGTTCTGCTAGCTTAAAATTATCACAGTTTTTATTGACAACTGATGCGTATGTCAAATAATCTTGGTTGTCCATCTTCCTTAGATTCATACACAACCATCTCTTATGAAAAAGTGATATATTTGGATTAAATAATTCTTTTAGTAATTTTACAGCTTCCATGAACTCTAATTCCGTAGTTTTTTTTAGGTAATATGTAATCTACGAATTTACTGTGTTCTGCTACACCCAACTTTCTGAGTAAGAGGCTCACATTCTGGCTATTTGGCCAACTTTTGAAGTCCAGTTGAAAGACGTCCTCGTATCTTGTATAGTATGCTTCAAAATTCTTTTCTTCCTCCGGCACATGTGTCCATACTATTAAAAATAGTTGTATGGGAGAAATTAGCACTATCGACATTTTCTCGATTATTCTTTAGTAGTTCCAGTGTTTTAGCAAAACGTTAATTTTGCCTTTTTTCATGTTCAAATTATAATTTATTCTGCCTTTCTTCTTGTTCAAATTGTAATTTCTCCTGCCTTTCTTCTTATTCAAATTGTAATTTCTTCTGCCTTTCTTCTTGTTCCAGTTGCCATTTCAATAATTTCTCATCTCTTTGTTCATCTCACTCGGCTTGTGCCTGTTGTTGCGTCTGCAAAAATTGCATTAACATTCTAGATAAATCTTCCATTTTTTTTTAGTGTATTCTAAAATATAAAATGGCTTGTGTTACAACAAAAATTGTTCAGAGTTTCTGTTTTCAATAATAATAATATCGCTGCTCGAATAATATTTTCTCACTTCACTAGCGAGTCAAGCTCATCCAACCACAAAATAAAAAAAAAACTGAGGCTTTTACTGGAACCACCAAATACGATTGACTTTTCCGTTTTAGGCACTTCCTAATAAGTAACAGCAGAACTTAAGTACAACCAGTTCCAAAAAAAAATTTTTTTTCAACTCGAATCACAATTGAAAATAATAAAATGTATGGACTACATTTAATTCTTTCTTTTGTTTTTCCCCCCTCTTACGTGACGTTTTACTGTTTTATATCCATTATCAAGTGACAACTTCAGTTTAAAAAAAAAGATTCTTTCCTTGATTTTAGTTTAACTGTAGTATTTTTTAATACCGAAGAGAAAACTAATTTTGGTTTACTAAAAAGTCTTTAGTTGATGTTTTGCTAATGGAGAACAGCAATTAGGAAATCCACTTTTTTTTCGTATGTTACTTTCTTGTACGTTTGCTCTTCATAATTTAATAATACGAATCTGTTTGTCATTTTGCAACAAAACAAAAATTCACTTTTACAGTTGTTTTTTTTTTTACAAGATGGATTCAAAGAGAAACGGCGTAAATTGCCGCTTTTGCCATGTTCGAGTTTTTTTTGTTTTTTTTTTTGAGACTGCAACTGCAGTTTTGGTTTGTCTTTTTTTTTTTGACTAGTATTTTAGGAAATAAAATACTATTAATCGAGGTTACTTTTTTTTTTAACCTGAATGCAGTTTTTGTTCTTGGAACTTGGGAACAACTGTTTCTTTCTTTTAGTATTGTACTTCGGCAAGGAAAATATTTTACCGCTTTCCAATGTTCGCTGAATTACTAATTTTTTCTGCTTGAGTTGACTCCTCTTTAGCATGAAATCCATTTTTATGACTATTTCGTTCGTCAAAACTTGTATTCCTTAGAAAGGTCAACCGTTGCATTGTACTCTTTTTTTTTTTAGTGAGTTCTTTCCATTTCTTCATCAAACTGTTATATTTGACGTTCATCTTCATCGCCAACTGTTATGTTTGACGTCCATCTTCGTCGCCAACTGTTATGCTTGTAGGTTGAACCAAATAACGTATAAGGCAATACAAATGAAGATTCAACAAAGGTAAATCAATAAGAAGTGTATTAGGAAAAGTATATTTACAGTATATTTACATAATGGTTGTCAAGTAAGAGAGTCTTGGCTGGAGAACATATCTGCTTTCGGCTCGGCCTTCGGTGACTTCTGGTTAACACACACTCAGACTAATCGAGTCTTGCTATTTATGTGTAATATCCACATATATAAATGAGTGGGTGCCACCACAACAGTAATTAAGGAAGTGAACAAAAATTAATGTAATTAAGAAAGTGAAAAAAATTAATGTAATTAAGAAAGTGAAAAAAATTAATGTAATTAAGAAAGTGAACCAAAATTAATGTAATTAAAAAAGTGAAAAAAATAATGTAATTAAGAAAGTGAAAAAAAAATAATGTAGTTAAGCCAGGGGGGAAAACTGTCTATAATTAAGAAAGTGAAAAAAAATTAATGTAATAGGGAAAGGGGAAAAAAATAATGTAATTAAGAAAAGGGAAAAGAAATTAATGTAAAAAGAAAGTGAAAAAAAAATAATGTAATTAAGAAAGTGAAAAAAATTAATGTAATTAAGAAAGTGAAAAACATTAATGTAATTAAGAAAGTGAAAAAAATAATGTAATTAAGAAAGTGAAAAAAATTAATGTAATTAAGAAAGTGAAAAACATTAATGTAAGTAAGAAAGTAAAAACAATTAATGTAATTTACAAAGTGCAAAAAAATTAATGTAATTCAGAAAGTAAAAAAATTAATGTAATTAATAAAGTGAAAAAAATTAATGTAATTAATAAAGTGAATACAATTAATGTAATTTACAAAGTGCAAAAAAATTAATGTAATTCAGAAAGTAAAAAAATTAATGTAATTAATAAAGTGAAAAAAATTAATGTAATTAAGACAGTGAAAAAATGAATGTAATTACGAAAGTGAAAACAAATTAATGTAATTAAGAAAGTGTAAAAAAATCATGTAATTACGAAAGTGAAAAAAAATTCATGTAAGTAAGTGAAAATAAATTAATGTAATAAAGAGAGTGAAAAAAAGTTAATATAATTAAGAAAGTAAAAAAATTCATGTAATTAAGTAAGTGAACAAAATTGATGGAATAAAGAATGGGGAAAATTTATATAATTAAGGAAGTGCAAACAAATTAGTGTAATTAAGAAAGTGAAAAAAAATTAATGTAATTAAGAAAGTGAAAAAATATTAATGTAATTAAGAAAGTGAAAAAAATTAATGTAATTAAGAAAATGAAAAAAAATTAATGTAATTTAGAAAGTGAAAGAAAATTAATGTAATTAAGTGAAAAAAAATTAATGTAATTACGAAAGTACAAAAAAATTAATGTAATTAAGTGAAATACAAATAATTTAATTAAGAAAACAATGAATACAATTAAGAAAGTGAAAAAAAATAATATAATTAAGAAAGTGAAAAAAATTAATGTCATGAGAAAGGAGGAAAATAATGTAATTAATAAAGTAAAAATGTAATTAATAAAGTGATATTAATTAATGTAACTAAGAAAGTGAAAAATTAATGTAATTACGAAAGTGAAAAATAAAATTAAATTAAGTGAACAAAAATTAATGTAATAAAAAAGTGAGCAAAATTCGTGTAATTAAGAAAGTGAAAAAAAAATTAATGTAATTTACAAAGTGCCAATTAAGAAATTAATTAAGAAAGGGGACAAGTTAATGTAATAAGAAAGTGAAAAAAAAATTAATGTACTGAAAGGGACAATTTAATGTAATTAAGAAAATGAAAAATATTAAGTTAATTAAGACAGCGAAGCAAAATTTATGTAATTAAGAAAGTGAAAAAAATTAATGTAATTAAGAAAGTGAAAAAAATGTAATTAAGAAAGTGAAAAAAACTAATGTAGTTAAGACATTGAAACAAATTAATGTAATTAAGAAAGTGAAAAAAAAGGTAATGTAATATAAGAAAGTGAAATAAAATTAATGTAATGTAGAAAGTCAAAAGAAAATTACTGTAATTAAGTGAAAACAAATTAATGTAATTACGTAAGTACAAAAAAATTAATGTAATTAAGTGAAAAACAAATTATGTAATTAAGAAAGAAAAAACAGTTAAAGAAAGTGAAAACAATTAATGTAATTAACAAAGTGAAAAAAATTAATGTCATGAGAAAAGGGGGAAAATAATGTAATTAATGAAGTGAAAAAAATTAATGTAGTTAATAATATGAGATAAATTGATGTAATCAAGAAAGTGAAAAAAAATTAATGTAATTAAGTGAAAAAAATTAATGTAATAAAGAAAGTTAAAAACAATTAATGTAAATTTACAAAGTGCAAAAAAATTAATGTAATTAAGAAAGTAAAAAAATTAATGTAATTAAGAAAGTAAAAAAAATTAATGTAATTAAGAAAGTGAAAAAAATTAATTTAATTAAAAAAGTGAAAAAAATTATTGTAATTAGGACAGTGAAATAAATTAATGTAATTACGAAAGTGAAAAAAAAATTAATGTAATTAAGTGAAAATTAATTAATGTAATAAAGAAAGTGAAAAACTTTGTGTAATTAAGTAAGCGAACAAAATTAATAGAATAAAGTATGGGGAAAAATTAATATAATTAAGGAAGTGCCAAAAAATTAGTATAATTAAGGAAGTGAAACAAAAATTAATGTAATTAAGAAAGGAAAAAACTAATGTAATTAAAAAAGTGAAAACATTAATGTAATTAAGAAAGTGAAGAAAAGTTAATGTAATTATGAAAGTGAAAAAAATTAATATGTTGCATATTGGTTATATTAGAAGAGGGTACCACTTGTGCATATGTTACGTGAGTTCTTATTAGTAAAGATACGAGTCTTAGTGAGCGTTCTTGTCTTATTATAGAGAGGTATGTTGAAAGACTCTAAGAGAGAGATTTTTGTTGTAAGTTGTTGTAAGAGACTTAGAGAGATTGTTCATGTTAGGAGAGATTCTTATATTATAATGTTCATTCCTTAATTTTGTTGAATGGAAGAAGAAGAAAGCTCTTGGGGTGAAGGGATAGTGTTCAGACAGTTCGGACATGATGGTGTTGAGACGTGTATGTAAAGACATATAACACAAATATATAATACAATTCCACTTTACCTTTCTGTAAGAATCATAAGACACAAAAGGAGCTTTACAAAAAACACTTGATGGTTTATTTCGTCACATGGCCGTGTTCCATCACCAAGAATTCAAAGTCTCACATTTTTTTCTTGAAGTGACGTCTCGCTCCTAGACGCCTGACTGTCTCTCTCCGAGTTTTCTCACTGACTGCCTTCTTCTAACTAAAGCTTTTCTCTATTCCTAGAACTTTCTATTTTCCGTGACGTCATGACATGTTCTGGACATACGTGTCCAAAACTTTTCCTATTTCTCAGTAACATATTTTTCCAATATGTTAAAAACATTATCTTATAAGCTGCATTCTTTCAATTTAAAATTTCATAACAAACTTGATAGTTAACATTCTTTCCTTGAAATATTTATCTATATTCTAAACAAATGTTTGTTTTACATTTTTAAATTCTCACACGTAATCTATTTCTAAACTAGATTACGAGGTTCGAATTTCGCCTATGCTATTTCATTTTCATTTTAAACTAAATTCTCCATTTTTATACTTACATGAAAAGGGGACAGCCCTTATCATGTAACATCCCTCCCTTCCATATTTCAGAAAAAAAAAATGTATGCATTTTTACATTTAGTACATTTTTTTATTTTTACATCTATACAAGCACATGGCTAGAAAGATCAGACGGAAAAAAAAATCTCTTTCAGTCAGCCCTCCACGGTCGACTTCACAATTATTTATTTATTTATAAGATCAGAACCTTTCTGATCTTCGTGGCATTTACTTTTTGGTTGTAGGGTCTTTACCTATGATTCACATCAGCTATTTTCCAGCCACCCATAGTTTTCACCTTTCTCGAAATGGACGACTTCCTTCGTCCCAAAAGTGTTCTGGTCTCTCTTTCCGCATGGTTAGTCTTATCAAGTATGGCTTTGTTTTTGTTTTTTTATTATTCAATAACTATCTTATACGGGACATACCAAAGCTCATATACTTAAATCTTTGTGGTTGGCTTCAGAAGTTTAAGATATACCTTTTTTCTCTCATACAGATTCACTCGGATTTCCTTGCTTGGATTCTTGAAACTTCGACGAGGATTTAGAAATATCACCCCTAACTAACTAACACCTTTCGCGCCCAACACCTTAATAGCGCTCTAAATTCTATCTAATAGCCCGATTTTTTTGTGATTTTTCTTTTCTCTCGCCAGCTTCTAAGATCCAGCAGATATATCACACATTCATGCTTCTCTAAAAAAAATACAAGGTTATATCTTTCTTACGTAATCTACGGCATATTTTTGCTTGTCTCTTACTTCATTATGCTATATGTGATTGCCTCAGGACTACCTCTCATCGGTTTACTGGTCCCCTTAAGAATTTTCGTATTCTTTCCAACGCCTGTTTATTAATTAAGCCAAGACTTACCACTTTGCTTGGAGTCGTTACGTGCAACCAGCTTATTTTAAGCACTTAATTAACCAGGTTCCCAAATTTTTCGTATAGGGGCACATCTTGTGCTTATCAATCCCTACCAAGTCACTTTTCTTGGAGAAAAATTTTTAGGATCTCTAAAAAACAACAAAACCAATTGCTAAAAAAAACATCTTTGCTTATCACATCTAAAAACTCTCTAAATACCCGTTTACGTAATTTTAATTCTTGTCCCCCTTCTAAAATTCTAACTGAATCTGTAAGCCAACGATACGTCTTAACTAGTTTTATTTTCTCCCAGACTGTTTAAATCTAATGTATATTTACTGCTGACTTTGAATTCTTGCTGTGAAAATCAATAACATTTAGATACAATTAAGACAAATTACAATATTTGTTCAACATCATAAAAACATTTTCAATAAAAAAAATACCTTAATACATTTAAACATTTTGCAACAAAACACACACAAAAAAATAATAAAAATTCGTTACATTATACATTTCAAAAGTCCGTTGACAAAACTAAAATTTGTCCCTTTTTTTCAAAAACAAAATAAATGAACACACAAAAAGCCGAAAAGTTCAACTATGAACACAAAAACGCATTTCCAAACAGAATTTATACGCTGTTTCAGAGACTACATGCGACCTTTGAAAAATTCGTGCTTGATTGACAGATTAAATTCAACAATTCGTCCAAACGATTTCATATTGACACAAATTTCTAATTGACACTCCATACAAATTTCAAAACAATAATGGGTGACCCCCAATCTCTGCATTTGCGTGTATGTGTGTGTGACTGTGTGGGTGTGTTTTTTTTTCAAACCAGTTCATTTATCAATGAATTACGCATTGTGACTTGTTTACTATATTTCCATTCATTACTATGGATTTCTTTTACGGCATATCGGCCTTTTCTTTTTTCTTGTATTTTTTGTTCTCTGTGTGCGTGTGTGTTCAATTTTTTTTGTTCTTTTTTTTCCGCATTTTTGTGATCGTGTAATTTTTGTTTTCCGTGGTATTATTTATTTATTTATTTTTTTAATTATGTTGGACCCTTTTAAAACGTTGTGTTTCTTTTTCTTTTTCGCATTTTGTGATCGTGTAATTTTTTTTCTGTGTTCTGTGATCGTCTAGTAAACGTTGTGTTTTTTTTCTTTTTTTTTTTCGTGGTATCGACCCCAGGTTCGGTTTTTTGCATCGCTGATGCAAACTGGTTCACGGACACCAAAATACTGTTTGTTATATAGGTGGTGTTTCATTGAGAGAGTCTTATTATACGCACAGTCTTAGAAGAGTCTTATTACAGAGGGATGTTGAAGGACTCAGAGAGAGAGAGAGAGAGAGATTTTTGTTCATGTTAGGAGAGATTCTTATATTATAATGTTCATTCCTTAATTGTGTTGAATGGAAGAAGAAGAAAGCTCTTGGAGTGAAGGGATAGTGTTCAGACAGTTCGGACATGATGGTGTTGAGACGTGTATGTAAAGACATATAACACAAACATATAATACAATTCCACTTTACCTTTCTGTAAGAATCATAAGACACAAGACGAGCTTTACAAAAAACACTTGATGGTTTATTTCATCACACGGCCGTGTTCCATCACCAAGAATTCAAAGTCTCACATTTTTTTCTTGAAGTGACGTCTCGCTCCTAGACGCCTGACTGTCTCTCTCCGAGTTTTCTCACTGACTGCCTTCTTCTAACTAAAGCTTTTCTCTATTCCTAGAACTTTCTATTTTCCGTGACGTCATGACATGTTCTGGACATACGTGTCCAAAACTTTTCCTATTTCTCAGTAACATATTTTTCCAATATGTTAAAAACATTATCTTATAAGCTGCATTCTTTCAATTTAAAATTTCATAACAAACTTGATAGTTAACATTCTTTCCTTGAAATATTTATCTATATCCTAAACTAATGTTTGTTTTACATTTTTAAATTCTCACACGTAATCTATTTCTAAACTAGATTACGAGGTTCGAATTTCGCCTATGCTATTTCATTTTCATTTTAAGTAATCTCTCTATTTTTATACTTACATGAAAAGGGGACAGCCCTTATCATGTAACAAATATATGAAAGTGAAAAAAATTAATATAATTAAGGAAGTGAAAAAAATTCATTTAATTCGAAAGGTTAAAAAAGATTAATGTAATTAAGAAAGTGAACAAAAATTAATGTAATTAGGAAAGGGTACAAAATTAATGGAATTCAACAAGTGAAAAAAATTAATGTAATCAAGGCAGTACAAAAAATAAATGTAATTATGAAAGTGAAAAAAATTAATGTAAGTCAGTGCAAATAAATTAATGTAACAAAGAAAGTGAAAAAAAATTAATGTAATTAAGAAACGGAAAAAAATAAATGTAAGTGAAAAAAAATTAATGTAATTGTGAAAGTAAAAAAAATTAATATAATTAATAAAGTGAAAAAAAAATTAATTTAATTAAGAAAGTGAAAAAAATTAATGTAATTAAGAAAGGGGAAAAATTAATTTAATTAATATAGTGAAATATATTAATGTAATTAAGAAAGTGGACAAAAATGAATGTATAAAGACAGTAAAAAAATTAATGTAATTATGAAAGGAAAAAAAAATTAATGTAATTAAGAAAGTTAAAAAATTAATATAATTAAACTGAAAAAAATTAATGTAATTATGAAAGTGAAAAAAATTAATGTAAGTGAAAAACATTAATGTAATTAAGAAAGGTTAAAAAATTAATGTAATCAATAAGGTTAAAAAACATAAATGAAAAAAAATTAATGTAATTAAGAAAGTGGAAAACAATTAATGTAATTAAATGAAAAAAATAATGTCATTTAGAAAGTTTAAAAAAAAAATTAATGTAATTAAAAAATGCAAAAAATAATTAATGTAATTAAGAAAAGGAAAAAATTAATGTAATTATAAAAGTGAAAAAAATTAATGTAATTAAGAAAGGTTAAAAAATTAATGTAATTAAGAAAAGGAAAAAATTAATGCTAATTGCATTAATTTTTTCCCTTTCTTAATTAGGACAGGGGAAAAAATTAATGTAATAAGAAAATAAAAAAAAATAATATACTTAAGAAAGAGGAAAAATTGATGTAATTAAGGGCAAAAAAATAATGTAATTAAGAAAGGGGAAAACATTGATGTAATTAAGAAAGTGAAAATAAAATTAATGTAATTAAAAAAGTGAAAAAAAATTAATGTCATTAATAAAGTGAAAAAAATTTAATAAATGTGGGAGAAATAATGTAATTAAAAAAGTAAATAAAAATTAATGTAATTAAGAAAGTGAAAAAAGGAATGTAATTAAGAAAGTGAAAAAAATTTAATGTAATTAAGAAAGTGAAAAAAATATTAATTTAATTATCTTAATTACCGTAATATTTTTTTCACTTTCTTAATTACATAAATTTCCTATCACATTCACATAATGTAATTAAGAAAGTGATAAAATTAATGTAAATAAGAAAGTGAAAAAAATATTAATTTAATTAATAATGAAATTAAGAAAGTTAAAACAATTTTCAATCCATTATGTTATTCTTTTCAGTCCCCACCCCTTAATTCCTGCTTCCATCTTATCTCGCAATTATTTATAACGTCACCAACTAACTTTCAGAAGAACCCCCCCCCCTCCTCATCCGCTTTTCTTTTATATCGCAAGTTTCTTAAAACGTGACATCCAGAATAAAATCACGCTTTTCTTTTAACGGTTAATTTAAAAAAAAAAAAAAAGGAAGTCTTTTGAACGCTGTTATTAAAACTTAAATTCTTCTCTACAGTTTGCATTTTGGATATGGAAGTGTTTTTGTTGAGATAAGTGACTTCTATATTAATTGTACTTTTTATTTTTAGATTCAAATATTATTTTATTTCAGTATTTAATTTATGTATTTCTGTTTTATTAAATACTAGCTTTTTTCTCGTCTATAAATGTTTATTTATCTACCGAGTTGATTGCAAAAATAGAGTACGTAATTGTACTCATTTTTAGTTCGCGAGAGGGGAATCTATCACCATACTTTCCCTTAAACACGTCCGTTAGACGTTTATTAAGTAATATACTCAATATTTTTTTTTTCTTTTCAATGGAGAGTAGAAAACGCATTGTGGATGCGTTATCGGCAGTTCCCGTTACTCTTGCTTCTCCTTATTTGTCCCTCAGTCCTCATTTTTTAATGAGCGATTTTTCTGACAAAGGGAGAAGAAAAAGCTGTTTTCTAGGTTGGCAGTATTTTGCACGAACAGTTGGCAGACATGCGGGAAATTTTCTGTTTCTATGTCTATCCTTGTAGCCATGTCACTAGTAAGGGTGCTGGAGGTAAACGTTTTATCTGGGCTGACGTTATCCGCCTGATAGTCAGGGACCCGAACCTCAGATTAACCACTAAGGAGGCTGTCCTATCAGCAGGTACAAAGTACTGGGGCTGCTGCATTGCCATTTGGTGAATGGATTCTGGACCATGCAGTAGCTTCTGGTGGGGCCTCTTGATGCCATATTAGTGGGTAATTGTTACGGCTTTACCTTATCATGTGCTACAAAAAAAAAAATCTTCATTTCTTTTTCTCTCTTAGTTTCCCCTCTCTGTCCTGCTCTAAGTAAATCTGACGAACTAGTCCACAAATTCCAAAATTTTATCATGACAAGTTTCAAGAAAAATACACGATTAAACCCGGTTCTCCAACTTCCAATGTAGACCCCTACTACCATGTCTCCTTCTCCAACATCAGGGGTCTACGTTCTAACCTTCCAGAGGTTGAAACCCAATTACAGGAGACTCAACCAGGCCTTTTCTTTTTTTTAGCGAAACTGGCATTGGACAGGCTATTTCCCTAGAAGAGTTCGCAATTAAAGCATACTCTAACTTAACTTCTAAATCTGACCCCCAAGACCACCATGGGCATGGAATATGTGCCTATATTAAAGATTGCTTTCCATGTGGTAGGGACATCTCCAGGGAAGATCCTAACTTACCCTATATGTGTTTCCGGGTTGCTTTAGCTCACACTACTGCATTTATATTTACTCTCTATCGTCCCCACAACAGCGGAGTTACTATCTTTAAAAGCATATCTGAGAAAATTGACAAAGTTCTATCTGCTTATCCTTCAGCTAACATTCACGTATGTGGAGACTTCAATGTTCACAACGTCGAATGGTTAACTCACTCAAACAAGACCGATGATGAGGGGAGGTTCCATCATGATTTCTCCATTGCTTATGACCTCACTCAGATTGTTCATGAACCCATCCATGTGCCCGACAATGACGGCCAGTATGCAAGCCTACTAGACCTTTTTCTCACAACTTGCCCTGAACTATGTTCAGTTTCTGTTCTGTCTCCTCTTGGATCTTCCGACCACTCTGTTGTATCAATTAAGATAAAAATGAAATGTAATAAGTCCCCAGACGTACCTCTCCATCATACAGTATATCGCTACACTAAGGCTGACGGGGATAGCTTCCGTACATTTATATCGGATCTACCTCTGCGTTCCATGTTTAAAAAGAATGTGTCCTCTATAGTATCAGACCTGACGGAATGATTAATCATAGGTATAGACCGTTTCATACCCTCGAAAAAGTTCCAGCAAAAACCTAACAGCCAGCCACGGCTCTCTCCAGAATGTACTGCTGCCATTGCGCACAGAAATCACTTTTTCCACTGCTTCCAATGTAATAGATGTATGGAAACTAAAGCCGCTTTCAGGTCTGCCAGCAACCATTGTAAGAAAGTAATAAAGAACGCAAGAGAGTTGTATGCTCAATCCGTTAAGTCCAAAGTAGCTGAGCATCAGCTAGGTTCCCACCAGTTTTGGCAAATAGCAAACAGAATCCTGAACAGAAGTGTGTGCTCCATCCCAACTATTATCAATAGACCTGAGGTAATCTCGTCAGCATCAGACAAAGCCAAACTCTTTGTCAAGAACTTTACAGCTAATTCTACCCTTTGCGACCAAGGCCGCCAACCCCCAATATTTCCGCCTGTATCAGAAAACACGCTATGTGATATACGTATATCTGTACGTGATGTTGCCAAGCTAATCAAAAACCTTGATTCCAGTAAAGCAACCGGCCCTGACGGTATTCCAATCATAGTACTCAAAAAACTTCAACCGGAACTAGCACCCATACTTACAAAACTGTTTAAACGTTGTCTTAAGGAGAATAGCTTCCCATCACCCTAGAAAATCTCATCAGTATGCTCTGTATTTAAGAATTCAGGTGATCGCTCATCCCCCTCTCAGTACAGGCCAATAAGTCTCCTGTGCGTCATGAGTAAGTTGCTGGAATCTGTGTTAAATACAGAAGTAATCAACCATCTCAACAAAAATAACCTTCTTAGTGACACTCAATATGGTTTCCGTTCTGTTAGATCTACAGCAGATGTGCTTACAGTTATATCTCATAGGATTAGCAAATCTCTCGACAGAGGAAACCTTTCTAGGGCAATTTCTCTTGACATATATATAGGGTATGGCATAAAGGTTTACTTCACAAGATCTCTAGCTATGGTATAGCTGGAAATGTCTTCTCAGTTATTGAACCATTTCTTTCTGACAGGTTCATAAGAGTAGTAGTTGAGGGGCAAAAATCAGAAGCTCACAGTATTAATGCTGGTGTCCCTCAAGGGTCCATCCTGGGCCCAACTCTTTTCCTGATCTACATTAATGATCTTCCAAATCACATCCTTACATCATTCATAGACATTTATGCTGACGACTACCATTTATGGTAGCACATCTAAGACAGTAAACAACCAAGTTCTCTCCAATTCTCTCTCCTCTGATCTTGATCACGTAGTACAATGGGGAAAGGAGTGGCTGGTTACTTTTAATTCATCTAAAACCAAGCTTCTCTCTTTACATCATCAACATTCTGATCCACATCTGGCATCAATTGAAATGAATGGCTCTCGTCCTCAGGAGACCTCACAAGCTTCTGGGCTTGACCATTACTCCTGATCTTAAATGGAACATGTACATCAAATCTGTTGCCAAGGCTGCTGGAAAAATGGTGGGATCTTTCTATCGATCCAGTAGATATCTCACTGCTGATGCAATTCTCTATCTATATAAGAGCCCGGTACTTCCAAGGATGGAATACTGTTGCCACATCTGGACAGGAGCTGCTAGAAAGGACTTGTCCTATCTTGATAGAGTTCAAAATAGACTTCATAGCCTTGTAGGAGATGTCCTTTTCTCTTCCCTGCAACCTCTATCTCACAGAAGAGATGTTACGAGTTTGTCTCTGATGTATCGTTATTTTCATGGAAAGTGTTCCAACACTTATTGATAGTTTCAAATTATTGATAGTTTTTTCAGCTAGATGGGTGTTTCTTGTGAAAGTTTGGTGAGGGGGACCATAGACTGAAGCTCAGTGACTGAGCTTCAGTCTATGGTCCCCCTCGCCAAACTTTCACAAAAAACACCCATCTAGCTGAAAAAAAAACTATCAATAATTCTCCCCACTCTTTATCTGTGCCTAAACCTAAACGTAGATTCGATGAACAAAGCTTCTTTCTTAGAACTGCACACCTGTGGAACTGTCTTCCGTTTTCCTGTTTTCCTGCTGACTACAATATGATTGTCTTCAAGTACATAAGTTCTTGATGAGTTATCAAATTGACCGAATTTTCATTACTAATGCTTACTATATTGTCCAATTTCTACTGTACACTCTTTAACCCTTATCCTTGAGTGGCCTCTTGGCCTTGATAATGTGGTGATGCCTGTGACAAAAAAAATTAATAGAATTGAGAAAGTGAAAAAAATTAATGTAATTAACTGAAAAAAATAAATGGCATAAGAAAGTAAAAAAAAATTAATGTAATTAAGAACGTGAAAAAAATTAATGTAATTAAGAAAGTGAAAAAAATTAATGTAATTAAGAAAGTAAAAAAAAATTATTGTAAGAAAGTGAAATAAATTAATGTAATCTAGTGAAAAAAAATTAACGTAATACCGAAAGGGGAAACAATTAATGTAATAAGAGTGTGAAAAAAAATGAATGTACTTAAGAAAGGGGAAAAAATTAATGGAATTAAGAAAGTGGAAAAAAAATTAATGTAATTAAGAAAGGAGGAAAAATAATGTAATTAAGACAGCCAAAAAAATAATTGTGATTAAGAAAGCAAAAATATTATATTAAGAAAATGAAAACTATATTAATTTTCATTACATTAATATTTTTGTCACTTTCTTGATTACATAAATTTCTTATCGCACTCATATAATGTAATTAAGAATGTGAAAAAAACGTATGTAATTAAGAAAGGCCAAATTTAAATGTAATTAAGAATGTGAAAAAAATTCATGTAATTAAGAAAGTAAAAAAAAAATTAATGTAATAAAGAAAGGGGAAAAAATGAATGTAATTCTGAAAGTGAAAAACAATTAATAAAATTAAGAAAGCGAAAAAATTTAAATAATTCCGAAAGTGAAAAACATTAATGTAATTAATAATGTGGACCAAATTAATGTAATTAAGAAAGAGGAAAAATTAATGTGATTACATGTAATTAAGAAAAATTACATGTAATTAAGAAAAATTAATGTGATTACATGTAATTAAGAAAGCTTAAAAACATAAATGTAATTAAAAAAGTAAAAAAATTAATGTAATTAAGAAAGTGAAAAAAATTAATGTCATTAAGAAAGTGAAAAAACAATTAATGTAATTAATAAAGTGAAAAAAATCATCTAATTATAAAAGAGGAAAAAATAATGTAATTATTAATATAGTGAAAAATATTAATGCAATTAATGAAGTGAAAAAAATTAATTTAAATTAAACAAGTGAATAAAAAATTAAAGTAATTAAGAAAGTGAAAAAACATTAATGTAATTAAATGAAAAAAATTAATGTAATTAAGAAAGTGAAATAAATTAATGTAATTAAGAAAGTGAAAAAAATGAATGTAATTAAGAAAGTGAAAAAAAATTATGTAATCAAGAAGTAAAAAAAATTAATGTAATTAAGTAAAAAAATTTAATTTAATGAGGAACGTGTAAAATAAATATAATTAAGCCAGTAAAAAAAATAAATGTTATAAAGAAAGGGAAAAATGCATGTAATTAAGAAAGCGGAACAAATTAATGGAATTAAGACAGTAAAAAACAATTAATGGAATTAAGAAAGTAAAAAAAATTAATAGAATTAAGGAAGTGAAAAACGAATACAATAATGAAGAAAGGGGGAAATCACCAATGTAAAGTGAAAAGAAATCATTTTAATTTAGAAAGAGAAAAAAATTAGTGCATTCCAGAAAGTGGAAAAAAAACGATGTAGTTAAGAAAGTGAAAAAAATGTAATTAAGAAAAAAATTTAATGTAATTACGTGAAAGAACATTAATGTAATTAAGAAAGGGAAAAGAATTAGTGTAATTGAGAAAGTGAAAAAATAATTATGTAATTTAAGAAGTGAAAAAAGATTAATGTAATTAACTAAATGAAAATAATTAATGTAATTTAGTAAGTGAAAAAAGGTTAATGTAATCAAGAAAGTGAAAAAAATTAATGTAATTAAGAAAGTAAAAAAGATTAATGTAATTAAGAAAGTGAAAAAAGATTAATGTAATTAAGAAAGTGAAAAAAAAATTAATCTAATTAGAAAAGAAGTGAAAAAATTAATCTAATTAAGAAAGTTAAAAAAAATTAATGCAATAAAAAAGTAAAAAAAATGTAATCATAAAAGTGAAAAAAAATTATGTAAGTGAAAAAAATGAATGTAATTAGGACAGGGGAAATAATTAATGTAATCAATAAAGTTAAAAAACACAAATGTAATTAAGAACTAAAAAAAATTAATGTAATTAATGAAGTGAAAAAAAATTAATCTAATTAGAAAAGAGGTGAAAAAATTAATGTAATTAAGAAAGTTAAAAAAAATTAATGTAATAAAAAAGTAAAAAAAATGTAATTATGAAAGTGAAAAAAAATTATGTAAGTGAAAAAAATGAATGTAATTAGGACAGGGGAAATAATTAATGTAATCAATAAAGTTAAAAAACACAATTGTAAAAAAGAACTAAAAAAAATTCATGGAATTAATGAAGTGAAAAAAAATTTATCTAATTAGAAAAGAGGTGAAAAAATTAATGTAATTAAGAAAGTTAAAAAAAATTAATGTAATAAAAAAGTAAAAAAAATGTAATCATGAAAGTGAAAAAAAATTATGTAAGTGAAAAAAATGAATGTAATTAGGACAGGGGAAATAATTAATGTAATCAATAAAGTTAAAAAACACAAATGTAATTAAGAACTAAAAAAAATTCATGGAAATTATGAAGTGAAAAAAAATTCATCTAATTAGAAAAGAGGTGAAAAAATTAATGTAATTAAGAAAATTAAAAAAATTAATGTAATAAAAAAATAAAAAAATGTAATCATGACAGTGAAAAAAAATTATGTAAGTGAAAAAATGAATGTAATTAGGACAGGGGAAATAATTAATGTAATCAATAAAGTTAAAAAACACAAATGTAATTAAGAACTAAAAGAAATTCATGGAATTAATGAAGTGAAAACAAATTAATCTAATTAGAAAAGAGGTGAAAAAATTAATGTAATTAAGAAAGTTAAAAAAAATTAATGTAATAAAAAAGTAAAAAAAATGTAATCATGAAAGTGAAAAAAAAATATGTAAGTGAAAAAAATGAATGTAATTAGGACAGGGGAATTAATTAATGTAATCAATAAAGTTAAAAAAACACAAATGTAATTAAGAACTAAAAAAAATTCATGGAATTATTGAAGTGAAAAAAATTAATCTAATTAGAAAAGAGGTGAAAAAATTAATGTAATTAAGAAAATTAAAAAAATTAATGTAATAAAAAAATAAAAAAATGTAATCATGAAAGTGAAAAAAAATTATGTAAGTGAAAAAATGAATGTAATTAGGACAGGGGAAATAATTAATGTAATCAATAAAGTTAAAAAACACAAATATAATTAAGAACTAAAAAAAAATTCATGGAATTAATGAAGTGAAAAAAAATTAATCTAATTAGAAAAGAGGGGAAATAATTAATGTAATCAATAAAGTTAAAAAACACAAATGTAATTAAGAAACCGAAAAGAAATTAATGGAATTGATAAAGTGAAAAAAATTAATCTAATTAGAAAAGAAGGAAAAAATAATGTAGTGAAAAATATTCATGTAATTAGTAAAGTGAAGAAAATGAATGTAATTAAGAAAGTGAAAAACATAAATGCAATTAAGAAGTGGAAAAATCATGAAATGTGGGAAAATTAATGTAATTATGATAGAGAAAATTAACGTAATTATGAAGAGGAAATAAAATGTAATTAAGAAACTGAAAAAAATAGTAATGTCATTAAAAAGTAAAAAATTAATGAAAGTGAAAAGAAAAATTAATATAATTAAGAATGTGAAAAAAATTAATGTAATGAAGAAAGTGAAAAAAAATTAATCGAATTAAGAAAGTTATAAATGATTAATGTAATCAAGAAAGAGAACAAAAATTAATGGAATAAGAAAGTGAAAAAAAAATTTAATGTAATTAAGAAACTGAAAAAAAAATTAATGGAATTAGAAAAGAGGGAAAAATAGTGTAATTAATATAGTGAAAAAAATTATGTAATTAATAAAGTGAAAAAAAATGAATGTAATTAAGAAGGTGAATAAAAAATTAATGTAATTAAGAAAGTGAAAAAAAATAATCGAATTAAGAAAGTGAAAACAAATTAATGTAATTAAGAATGTGAAAAAAATTAATGTAATTCAGAAAGTGCAAAAAAATTAATGTAATTAAGAAAGTGAAAAAAATTAATGTAATTAAGAAAGTGAAAAAAATTAATGTAATTAAGAAAGTGAAAAAAATTAATGTAATTAAGAAAGTGAAAAAACATTAATGTAATTAAGAAAGTGAAAAACATTAATGTAATTAAGAAAGTGAAAAAAAATAATGTAATTAAGAAAGTGAAAAAAATTAATGTAATTAAGAAAGTGAAAAAATCAAGAAATAGTGGAAAATTAATGCAATTATGAAGGGGAAATAAAATGCAATTAAGAAAGTAAAAAAACTATTAATGTAATTAAAAAGTGAAAAAAATTGATGTAATCAAGAATGTGAAAAGAAAAATGAATATAATTAAGAAAGTTAAAAAAATTAATGTAATGAAGAAAGTGAAAACAAATTAATTTAATTAAGAAAGTTATAAATGATTAATGTAATTAAGAAAGTGAACAAAAATTAATGGAATAAGAAAGTGAAAAGAAATTTAATGTAAATAAGAAAGTTTAAAAAAAATTAATGTAATAAGAAAGTAAAAAAAATGCAATCATGTAAGTGAAAAAAAATTATGTAAGTGAAAAAAATGAATGCAATTAAGACAGGGGGCATAATTAATGTAATCAATAAAGTTAAAAAACACAAATGTAATTAAGAAGTAAAAAAAAATCTAATTAGAAAAGAGGGAAAAAATAATGTAATTAATATAGTGAAAAAAATTCATGTAATTAATAAAGTGAAAAAAATAATGTAATTAAGAAGGTGAATAAAAAATTAATGTAATTAAGAAAATGAAAAAACATTAATGTAATTAACTGAATAAAATAATGTCATTAAGCAAGTTTAACAAAATTAAGAAAGTGAAACAAATTAATGTATTTAAGGAGGTGAAAAAAATTAATGTAATTAAGAAAGTGAAAAAAATTAATGTAATTAAGAAAGTGTTATATTTAGGTTTTTCGTTCTTGTTGTTATTTATTGTTCGTTTTGTAAAAGTGCATGTTAGAGAGTCTTATTGAGAGTTTGTTGTTGTAAGAGGGATGTTGTAAGAGTGAGAGAGATTGTTTGTGTTATAAAGATTCATATATTTATACAATGTTTATACTTTAGAAGTGTTGCTATGGAAGCTCTTAGAGTGAGGAAACACTGTTCAGACAGTCTTAGTGTAGATTTGAGATGTAGAGTTCACATTGTAGATATGAGATGTGTATGTCAAGACATTTTATAACACAGATATATAGACATATAATAACAATTTTCTAAGTTTCAAAAGTGACCGTCTCGCTTCTAGACGTTCGAATGTCCATGTCTGGACTGTCGTCTGTCGTCCTCAGACTCTCTCTGACTCTCCCCCAGTTTCTCCTTATTAACTCTAAAGTTTTCTAACTATATCGAGAACTTCCCATTTTCCATGACGTCATACACATTTTAAAACATGTGTCTTCTTTCACGTGTTCTGGACATGCGTGTCCAAAACTTTTTCCTTTGTTTACAAAAGGAATTTTAACCTATATTCCCAATAACCTATTTTTCCAATATGTTAAAAACATGTTTATTAAATTATCTTGTATAGTTGCATTCCTCAATTGAATTTTTTCATAACAGACTTGTCAACGCACATTCTTTTCTTGAAACTATTTTATCTCTAAGCTAAACACTGGTTTGTTTTACATTCCATTTTCTAATTCTCTCTCGTAATCTATTTCTAAACCTAATTTACGAGGTTCAAATTTCGTCTATTCTATTTCATTTTCATTTTAACTAAATCTCTCTATTTTTATACTTACATGAAAAGGGGGCAGCCCTTATCATGTAACATCCCTCCCTTCCATATTTCACAAAAAAATGTATGCATTTTTAAATTTTGTACATTGTTTTTTTCTACATTTAAACAACCACACAGCTAGGAAAGATCAGGCTAAAAAAAAAATCTCTTTCAGTCAGCCCTCCTCGGCCGACTTCACAATTATTATTTTTTTATAAGATCAGAACTTTTCTGATCTTCTTGGCATTTACTTTTTGGGTGTAGGGTCTTTACCTATGATTCACATCAGCTACTTTCCAGCCACCCTTATGCCGCAGACTAGAGGTTTCCACCTCCCTCGAAATGGACGACTCCCTTCGTCCAAAAAATGTCCTGATCGTCTCTTTCTGCATGGTTAGTCTTATCAAGTATGGCTTTGTTTTTTATTCTATAACTATCTTATACGGGACATACCAAAGCTCATAACCAAATAACCAATTTTCTTGGTTGGCTTTAACTATCAAGATATACCTTTTTTTTTTTACTCTCATACGGATTCATTCGGATTTTCTTGCTTGGATTCTTGAAACTTCGACGAGGATTTAGAAATATCACCCCTAACTAACTAACACCTTTTGCACCACAGCACCTTTAATTGCGCCTAAATTCTATCCAATTTTCCCGATTTTTTTGTGATTTTTCTTTTCTCTCACCAGAGCTTCCAAGATCCAGCAGATATATCACACATTCATGCGTCTCTAAAAAAAATACAAGGTTATATCTTTCTTACATACTCTACGGTATATTTTTCCTCTCTTTCACTTCATTAAGCTATATGTGATTGCCTCGGGACTACCTCTCGTCGGTTTACTGGTCCCCTTAAGAATTTTCGTATTCTTTCCAACGCCTGTTTATTAATTAAGCCAAGTCTTACCACTTTGCTTGGAGTCGTTACGTGCAACCAGCTTATTTTAAGCACTTAATTAACCAGGTTCTCAAATTTTTCGAATAGGGGCACATCTTGTGCTTATAAATCCCTACCAAGTCACTTTTCTTGGAAATAAATTATAGGATCTCTAAAAAATAACAAACAAAAACCAAATGCTAAAAAAAAAACATCTTTCTTACGGCTTATCACATCTAAAAACTCTCTAAATACCCGTTTATGTAATTTTAATTCTTGTCCCTCTTCTAAAATTCTAACTGAATCTGTAAGCCAACCATAAGTCTTAACTAGTTTTATTTTCTCCTAGACTGTTTAAATCTAATGTATATTTACTGATGACTTTGAATTCTTGCTGTGAAAATCAATAACATTTACATTAAGTATAGATTTACAATATTGTTTAAAACACATTTTCAAAAGAAAATACCTTAATACATTTAAACATTTTGCAACAAAACACACAAAAAAATAATAATAATAATAATTCGTTACATTATACATTTCAAAAGTCCGTTGACACAAAAACAAAAAATTGTCCCTTTTTCAAAGACCATAACAATTAAAACACACTAAAAAGCCGAAAATTATACACAATGCATAAGTTTGATTTTCATTTCTGCATCTTTCTTTTTTCTATAGTGTATCTTATTTTATTTATTTATTTATTTATTTATTCATTCTTTCTTTTAATACTCGAGAATTTAAATGTACTTTCGACTTTTCACACTAAATTGTTATTTATTATGATTGACAGTTTCTCTAAACAATTCAGACATTAACACACATTTTTATGAATTACACACATTTTCTATTTGTGTGCGACCGTGTTTTTATTGTATTTATGAATGAAATATTCGTGGGTAGTTTTTTTGAACTGACCGTATCTCTTTTATCATTCGTTATGGCATATCGGCCTTTTTTTCTTTTTTAATATTTTCTTGTAAACTTTAGTTTTCTGTGTGCGTGTGTGTTCAAATTTTTTTTTATTTTTGTTCGCATTTCTGTGATCGTGTGATGGTTTTTTCCGTGGTATTATTTATTTATTTATTTTTAATTATCTTGGACCCTTTTAAAACGTTGTGTTTCTTTTTTTTCCGTGGTTCCGAAGTTTTTTTTGTTTTGTTTTTTTAACTCACCCTTGCTGGGTGGTCTGGTCGCTACGGCTCCAAATTGTATTTATTGTATTTACCCCATGTTCGGTTTTGCATTGTTGATGCAAACTGATCAACGGGCACCAAATCGTGTTTGTTATATAGGAGTCTTATTATTATTATTATTATTATTATTATTATTATTATTATTATTATTATTATTATTATTATTATTATTATTATTATTATTATTCGTATTTCTTGTTAAAAGTGAGTCTTAGAGAGTTTGATAAAGAGAGAGTCTTAGAGAGATTATTCGTTTTATAAAGATTCATATATATATAAAAACGTTCATACTTAGAAGTGTAGATATGAGCTGTAGAGTTCACATTGTAGATATGAGATGTGTATGTCAAGACATTTTATAACACATTATAACACATTTTATAGACATATAATAACAATTTTCACTTTACCTTTTGGTAGAATTACAACACAAAGACGACGTTTATAAAAACACATGATGGGTTTATTTCTTCTCACAACCGGCCGTGGTTTTCTGAGTCAAGAATTCAAAACTTCACATTCTAAGTTTCAAAAGTTACCGTCTCGCTTCTAGACGTTCGAATGTCCATGTCTGGACTGTCGTCTGTCGTCCTCAGACTCTCTCTGACTCTCCCCCAGTTTCTCCTTCTTAACTCTAAAGTTTTCTAACTATATCGAGAACTTCCCATTTTCCATGACGTCATACACATTTCAAAACATGTGTCTTCTTTCACGTGTTCTGGACATGCGTGTCCAAAACTTTTTCCTTTGTTTACAAAAGGAATTTTAACCTATATTCCCAATAACCTATTTTTCCAATATGTTAAAAACATGTTTATTAAATTATCTTGTATAGTTGCATTCCTCAATTGAATTTTTCATAACAGACTTGTCAACGCACATTCTTTTCTTGAAACTATTTTATCTCTAAGCTAAACACTGGTTTGTTTAACATTCCATTTTTTAATTCTCTCTCGTAATCTATTTCTAAACCTAATTTACGAGGTTCGAATTTCGTCTATTCTATTTCATTTTCATTTTAACTAAATCTCTCTATTTTTATACTTACATGAAAAGGGGACAGCCCTTATCATGTAACAAAAGCGAAAAAAAATTAATGTAATTAAGAAAGTGAAAAAAAATAATGTAATCTAGTGAAAAATATTCATGTAATTAAGAAAGAGAAAAAATTGATGTAATAAGAAAGTGAAAAAAAATTAATATAATTAAGAAAGCGAAAAAAAATTAATGTAATTAAGAAAGTGAAAAAAAATAATGTAATCTAGTGAAAAATATTCATGTAATTAAGAAAGAGAAAAAATTGATGTAATAAGAAAGTGAAAAAAAATAATGTAATTAGGAAAGTGAAAAAAATTAATGTAATTTAGAAAGTAAAAAAACATAATGTAATTAAGAAAGTGGAAAAAAATAATGTAATTAAGAAAGTGAAAAAAATAATGTAATTAAGAAAGTGAAACAAAATAATGTAATTAAGAAAGTGAAAAAAAATAATGTAATTAAGAAAGTGAAAAAAAAATAATGTAATTAAGACAGTGAAAAAAACAATGTAATTAAGAAAGTGAAAAACATAATGTAATTAAGAAAGTGGAAAAAAATAATGTAGTTAAGAAAGTGAAAAAAAATAATGTAATTAAGAAAGTGAAAAAAAATAATGTAATTAAGAAAGTGAAAAAAAATAATGTAATTAAGAAAGTGAAAAAAATAATGTAATTAAGGAAGTGAAAAAAAATAATGTAATTAAGAAAGTGAAAAAAATTGATGTAATTAAGAAAGTGAAAAACATAATGTAATTAAGAAAGTGGAAAAAAATAATGTAATTAAGAAAGTGTAAAAAAATAATGTAATTAAGAAAGTGAAAAAAAATAATGTAATTAAGAAAGTAAAAAAACATAATGTAATTAAGAAAGTGAAAAAAATAATGTAATTAAGAAAGTGAAAAAAATAATGTAATTAAGAAAGTGAAAAAAATTGATGTAATAAGAAAGTGAAAAAAAATAATGTAATTAAGAAAGTGAAAAAAATAATGTAATTAAGAAAGTGTAAAAAAATAATGTAATTAAGAAAGTGAAAAAAAATAATGTAATTAAGAAAGTGAAAAAAAATAATGTAATTAAGAAAGTGAACAAAAAATAATGTAATTAAGAAAGTGAAAAAAAATAATGTAACTAAGAAAGTGAAAAAAATAATGTAATTAAGAAAGTGTAAAAAAATAATGTAATTAAGAAAGTGAAAAACATAATGTAATTAAGAAAGTGAAAAAAATTGATGTAATAAGAAAGTGAAAAAAAAGAAAGTGTAAAAAAATAATGTAATTAAGAAAGTGAAAAAAAATAATGTAATTAAGAAAGTGAAAAAAAATAATGTAATTAAGAAAGTGAAAAAAAATAATGTAATTAAGAAAGTGAAAAAAAATACTGTAATTAAGAAAGTGAAAAAAAATAATGTAATTAAGAAAGTGAAAAAAAATAATGTAATTTAGAAAGTAAAAAAACATAATGTAATTAAGAAAGTGGAAAAAAATAATGTAATTAAGAAAGTGAAAAAAAATAATGTAATTAAGAAAGTGAAAAAACATAATGTAATTAAGAAAGTGGAAAAAAATAATGTTATTAAGAAAGTGAAAAAAATAATGTAATTAAGAAAGTGAAAAAAATAATGTAATTAAGAAAGTGAAAAAAACATAATGTAATTAAGACAGTGAAAGAAAATAATGTAATTAAGAAAGTGAAAAAAAAATAATGTAATTAAGAAAGTGAAAAAACATAATGTAATTAAGAAAGTGAACAAAAAATAATGTAATTAAGAAAGTGAAAAAAAATAATGTAACTAAGAAAGTGAAAAAAATAATGTAATTAAGAAAGTGAAAAAAAATAATGTAATTAAGAAAGTGAACAAAAAATAATGTAATTAAGAAAGTGGAAAAAAATAATGTAATTAAGAAAGTGAAAAAAAATAATGTAATTAAGAAAGTGAAAAAACATAATGTAATTAAGAAAGTGGAAAAAAATAATGTTATTAAGAAAGTGAAAAAAATAATGTAATTAAGAAAGTGAAAAAAATAATGTAATTAAGAAAGTGAAAAAAACATAATGTAATTAAGACAGTGAAAGAAAATAATGTAATTAAGAAAGTGAAAAAAAAATAATGTAATTAAGAAAGTGAAAAAACATAATGTAATTAAGAAAGTGAACAAAAAATAATGTAATTAAGAAAGTGAAAAAAAATAATGTAACTAAGAAAGTGAAAAAAATAATGTAATTAAGAAAGTGAAAAAAAATAATGTAATTAAGAAAGTGAACAAAAAATAATGTAATTAAGAAAGTGAAAAAAAATAATGTAACTAAGAAAGTGAAAAAAATAATGTAATTAAGAAAGTGAAAAAACATAATGTAATTAAGAAAGTGGAAAAAAATAATGTTATTAAGAAAGTGAAAAAAATAATGTAATTAAGAAAGTGAAAAAAATAATGTAATTAAGAAAGTGAAAAAAACATAATGTAATTAAGACAGTGAAAAAAATAATGTAATTAAGAAAGTGAAAAAAAATAATGTAATTAAGAAAGTGAAAAAACATAATGTAATTAAGAAAGTGAACAAAAAATAATGTAATTAAGAAAGTGAAAAAAAATAATGTAACTAAGAAAGTGAAAAAAATAATGTAATTAAGAAAGTGAAAAAAAATAATGTAATTAAGAAAGTGAACAAAAAATAATGTAATTAAGAAAGTGAAAAAAAATAATGTAACTAAGAAAGTGAAAAAAATAATGTAATTAAGAAAGTGAAAAAACATAATGTAATTAAGAAAGTGAACAAAAAATAATGTAATTAAGAAAGTGAAAAAAATAATGTAATTAAGAAAGTTAAAAAATTAATGTAATTAAGAAAGTGAAAAAAAATAATGTAATTAAGAAAGTGGAAAAAAATAATGTAATTAAGAAAGTGGAAAAAAATAATGTAATTAAGACAGTGAAAAAAATTAATGTAATTAAGAAAGTGAAAAAAAATAATGTAATTTAGAAAGTGAAAAAAAAATAATGTAATTAAGAAAGTGAAAAAAAATAATGTAATTTAGAAAGTGAAAAAAAATAATAATGTAATTAAGAAAGTGAAAAAAAATAATGTAATTAAGGAAGTGAAAAAATATAATGTAATTAAGAAAGTGGAAAAAAATAATGTAATTAAGACAGTGAAAAAAAATAATGTAATTAAGAAAGTGAAAAAAAATAATGTAATTAAGAAAGTGGAAAAAAATAATGTAATTAAGAAAGTGAAAAAAAATAATGTAATTAAGAAAGTGGAAAAAAATAATGTAATTAAGAAAGTGGAAAAAAATAATGTAATTAAGAAAGTGAAAAAAAATAATGTAATTAAGAAAGTGGAAAAAAATAATGTAATTAAGAAAGTGAAAAAAAATAATTCAATTAAGAAAGTGAAAAAAAATAATGCAATTAAGAAAGTGAAAAAACATAATGTAATTAAGAAAGTGAAAAAAATAATGTAATTAAGAAAGTGAAAAAAAATAATGTAATTAAGAAAGTGAAAAAAAATAATGCAATTAAGAAAGTGAAAAAACATAATGTAATTAAGAAAGTGAAAAAAAAAAATGTAATTAAGACAGTGAAAAAAAAATGTAATTAAGAGAGTGGAAAAAAAATAATGTAATTAAGAAAGTGAAAAAAATAATGTAATTAAGAAAGTGGAAAAAAATAATGTAATTAAGACAGTGAAAAAAATAATGTAATTAAGAAAGTGAAAAAAAATAATGTAATTAAGAAAGTGGAAAAAAATAATGTAATTAAGAAAGTGAAAAAAAATAATGCAATTAAGAAAGTTAAAAAACATAATGTAATTAAGAAAGTGAAAAAAAATAATGTAATTAAGACAGTGAAAAAAAAATGTAATTAAGAGAGTGGAAAAAAAATAATGTAATTAAGAAAGTGAAAAAAAATAATGTAATTAAGAAAGTGGAAAAAAATAATGTAATTAAGAAAGTGAAAAAAAATAATGTAATTAAGAAAGTGAAAAAAATAATGTAATTAAGAAAGTGAAAAAAAATAATGTAATTAAGAAAGTGAAAAAAAATAATGTAATTAAGAAAGTGAAAAAAATAATGTAATTAAGACAGTGAAAAAAGAAAATGAAAAAAAAATAATGTAATTAAGACAGTGAAAAAATAATGTAATTAAGAAAGTGGAAAAAAATAATGTAATTAAGAAAGTGGAAAAAAATAATGTAATTAAGACAGTGAAAAAAAATAATGTAATTAAGAAAGTGAAAAAAAAATAATGTAATTAAGAAAGTGAAAAAAAAATAATGTAATTAAGAAAGTGAAAAAAAATAATGTAATTAAGAAAGTGAAAAAAAATAATGTAATTAAGACAGTGAAAAAAAAATGTAATTAAGAAAGTGAAAAAATATTAATGTAATTTCCGAATAGCGTGCGCAGTGAGCTAATGAACAAATCTAATGAACCTTTCCCCTCTCTTCCATGTAACAATCGTTATTATTAGTGATTGTACACCATTTTGGATATATTGATGGCATCACAATTAGTTGTGCCGAGGTGGGAAAATAGCCTGCCAAAAATATTGGCTTCTTCTTCGGATTCAAATTCTTATATGGTGAAGAGTTCCGAGCCTAATCAGATTAATTCAAAAAAGAAAAGTTTCTCATTAATAATGGCGAGATAAATAAATTTTGTAAATTATGTAGGGTTACTTATCTACCAACTAAAATTTGTTCCAAATATCGAGATTTTGACTAAAAAATTATAAGAGCCAAAGAACTCAAAGTATGTATCAGGTGCCTCGGTGAGCACTCTAAGACTGTTTGCGAGGGGATAAAGGATTTTCCTTATCCTTGCGCTGTTTGTGGTTTTAAGAACCATTTTTCTATTATGTGCCTCAAAAGTCCCAAATCCTTTGTGGGACGTACATCATTATCGGGACAGGAAAAATGTATATTTCCTGTACTCAAAATATCAATGAGGGCGAAAGAGTGTCCAGTCTATTTTTACTGTCTTTTGGATACGGGTAGCCAGAAATCCTTCTTTTTTGATGTAATACTAAACCGTTTAAGTCCCGGGAATAAATTAAAACCTGGGATGGTGGATATGCCTGTTAATACTCTTATGGGGACTAGTTCTTTAAACTTAGGGAGTTGGAAGTGTGTCTTAAATTGGGACATCAGCGTTCCTTTCCTTTTTCTGCCTCGTTTGCAGATGATTTAAGGTTAAAATTTCAAGTTGACAAATTTGATGAAATCACGTCAAAATTGACTAAAGAGGGTTTTCGTCTTTGTCCTGGATACTCTGAATTGAATGGATCTGCTATTCGCGACATAATTGGCCTGGACCTTATTCCACGGATAGATAATCTCCGGTTAATTAAATGTTTGGGAGGTTCTGCATGGAAACATAATTCCCTTCAGCGAGGGGTCTAAATTTTTGAATTCCAATGCAAAGGTTAAGGAATAGTTACTGGCCTTTGATCAAGTTACTAGAGCACTACCTACGTGCTATTCAAACTTAATTGATAGCGTATTAAATCCTGTACCTATTATGTAGCTGCACTTCAACTTTTTTTCAACGATTCTGCTGTCGAACGTGGAGTGGAAAGGTTTTTATCCCTAGATTCCATTGGTATTAACGAAACAAAAAAGTTGTCTTCTCTTGATGAAGAAAAAATAAATGCTTTCAAGGAGGTTAGCCTTAAATGTAGAGTAACCCCTAAATTCAAATATGTTCCTTTGCTGGACAATCCAGTGGATCTTCTAACCAGAGGTATTACTACCTCTAAGTCTGAACAATCGTTCAAATTTTGGATCTGCGGACCAAATTGGCTTAATCAAGTTAATATCTGCTGACCCATATCTCCCTTACCCTGTCTTAACGACAGTAACAAAAAAATTGTAACATGTATGTTCTCGGATGAAGCTGATTCAAACGAAAGTCATTTACCAATTTAAATATCTGATTTCTCCACATTAACTAAGGCGATTAATGTCTTAGAAAAAGTTTTTAGATTCGGTGACAAATTACGACACCAAAAGATTGACACTGTTAAAAGAGCTAAATTGTTGCTTTTTTTCTTATATGCAAAATGAAGCTTTTCCCTTGGAATTGGCTTATTTGAAGCAACTCACAAATAAAGTTGCTCCCCCAAGGGTGACAGCCCTTGGCTTATTTCTGGATAAGGATGGACTGATGCGGACCCAAGGACGCATTCAGAACTCCGATGTTTTTTCCATAAGATGTAAAATTTCCTATGCTGTTAGGAAAAAATAGTCACCTGACCAAATTGGTCATTATTGAATCTCACTTGAATTGTTGTCATATGGGAGCAAATTCTACCCTTAGCAAATTAAGGCTATCCAGGTTTTGGCTCCCCCAGGGGAGACAAGCGGTGTTCTCCGTAGCTGTATCATATGTAAGAGAATTAATTCCCTACCATACAAGGCTCCATCCGGGTCTCAACTGCCCTCTCATAAGGTAAATTTTGTCCGGCCCTTCAAATATGTGGGTGTGGACTTTACTGGACATTTTTTTGTCAAAAATAATAATCAGGACGTTATAATGTACATTCTACTGTTTACTTGTATGAGTTTGCATGCTATACGTTTGGAATTACTGCCAGACATGAGCACATGCTCTTTCTTATTAGCTTTTAATAGGTTTACTAACTTATTCGGTGTGCCCACGCACATGTATTCTGACAATGTTAAATCATTCTTGGCATCGGGTATTATATTGCCAGACATATTTGTCTCTGACGAATTTAAAGAACATTTCAAATCAATTACTATTGTTCATTATATCATTCCCCTTTACTCTGCTTGGCATGGGGAAGCATGGGAAAGATTGATTAAGACTGTTAAACAATGTCTGTGAAAGTTGTTGGGTAGGAGGAAAGCCGGTTACTTTGATTTCCTAACCGCCCTTTCAGATGTTCAAACGGCTGTAAATGATAGACCATTGACATTTATTTCAGCTTCAGATAGAAGCTTTGATATTTTGACCCCCAATCATTTTTTGCAGACGGGATATTACCCCTCCCCCTGCCTGCTTATCAATAATTGTGGTTCGGAGGATCTTTCCCCAGAAGCTCTCAATAGAAATATGCTCTTGCATTTCCTTAAACTGAGGGATGAATTCGTCAGTAAATTTAGACATATTTGGCACAATGACTACTTGCTCTCAATTAGAGAAGTAGATGCCAACATTAAAGATCAAGGCCCCCCAAAGGTCTCGGAGGGTGAAATTGTTCTTATCAAATCTCCAAATAAGTCCCAACCTTTCTGGGGTTTGGATACGGTAATAAAATTATTGGTCGGTAATGACCATAAGGTCCGGTTGGCTTCAGTTTTGAAGGACGGGTGTGTTCAAGTTCATTCTTTAAAAAATATTTATCCCCTAGAGATAAAACAATTCTGAATCTGAAATAGCAGAATTTATGGAAGCAGAAGGCCCCTTCTTCTGCCCTTTCGATTTCGATAGCAAATGATGCAACAACACCTATGGTGTTGCGACTCATGCGATAATTGATATCATTTCAGTTGTGTTGGGTTTGACCATCAGGACATCGTAGGTGAGTGGGTGTGTCCGAGTTGTACGGATAAAATTCTTATATTCTATTATCAGGGTTGCCGACTCAAGTTAAAGTCACTTTTTCTTAATATTGATAATTTCTTTAGTTAGACGAGAATGACTTGTTATAATTTTGAATTTGGCAGCAGACACACACTTTGAATTCATTGCTATTATTTGTATTAACGTTAAGTTCCCCGGAACAAATTTCTTGCCTGTCACTTATTGACAGTTTTTTAAAAGTACATTATTATCTTGTTTAAAAAAGTAAGGATTATCCATTACTTTTTCTTTCTTTCCTTGGCAGTGTGTAAGAAATTCTGCAGAAATAAGCAAGCTTTTTATTCGACGGTTTCTCCACCGACGGAATTATTTTAACCAATCAAATTGCATGTTATAACTAACTACTGAGAATTTTCTTGGTGCCAATATTCTCTTTTTCAGGCCAGAATCCAAAAAGACAGAGTTGGACAGACGTGGATTTCTCACTCGAATCGAGGCAGCGAAAAATACTTTGTTGCTTTGAGACATTTTAATGCCTAAACGTGGAGTGGAACATTATCATTGCAATTACCAATGCCCTTAAGTAGGGCGAATTATATTTGCACGCTTGTGCTACAATTTGATGTCTAAGGCCTACGGTTTGACCTGCTTGTCCGCCTTTGGACTGACTCGAAGGACACCTTGTGGATGCCCAGCTAGCAGTATCTATCTTGAAAGTCACCACAACATCTCTAACCTACACATTCTTCGTCAGTGGGAATTTCAGCCCAGCCTTTATCAAAGACAAACTATTATTCCCTTTGGGAATAGTGGAAGATAGCTGGAGATGACGGATCTTTTGCAACATGGACCTTTTTTTACTTTAATAAAATTTATGTTAAAGTCTTAAGGTGAGTTTGTTGTGAGTTTTTGTTTGGTTTTCTTCCATTCTGCCAAGGGAAAAAACCTTGTGAGAGAAAATCTCACAACAAACAGCTTTCAGAATAGACACCCCCAACTCCTCATGGAAACAATTTTTTAAAGGTAGGTTGTGTGTTGGTCTACCAGGCCACATTTACCAAAAATAAATAAAAATAGAAATTAAATGAAAGATTTCGTTATTTTATGTTTCTAACGTTATCCCCTATCCCCCAACTTAATTTGTCATATTTTGGGGGTTAGTCTTGTTATGAAATTGTTAGGTGAAAGTACAGAATTGTCTAATAAAAAAAAAAATCCCAGACCACCTTCCGCCAAAAAGAAATTAAATTTATGCCCCGTCGCCAAAAAAATAAAAGAAAAAAGTTGTCATGTTTTGCTATTACCCCTCCCTCCTCAATCACCAAACTTTACCAAAATAGTAGGGTGGCATGTCTCATTGAACGCTATGTGGCCAAAAAGTGGGTGCGCATTTTACGATAAAGTTATATAGGAAAGTGATCCCCCACTGTAATAAGTTAAGGTTTAATGTATTAGCAAAATTGGTACTTGATGACGAATGTGGACTCTGTGCAAATGTTTGCTTTCCAATAACTTCTCCCTAACAGCAAATGCGCAGAAGGTTTTCATTGATTCTAATTTGCACTTGATGTAATTCAATAGATAAATGTTATCCATTGCATTACGTCAAGTACAAATTGGAATCAACACCTAACTTATATCGAACTTTCACTTTTTCGTGCGCTATTTTATTTCATTTTACAACTACATTTCTTTCATTTCTTTTTTTTAATCGAGCGTTTTCTGTTTTGACTTTTTTTTCCTTTGATTAAATTTCATTTATACTTTTATTTTGTGCTTGTTTTTATTTTATTTGAATTTTTTTTTCATAGATAGACCAATGAAAATCTTCTACGCATGTGCCATCAGGGAGCAATTATTGGAAAGCAAATATTAGTAAACGTTTGCGCAGGATCCACATTCGTCATCAAGTGCCGCAAAATTTGCTCTTTCAGATAATTTATAAAGGTGTGGCAAAAAAAAAAAAAAAGAGATCTGAATACTTTTATGGGTTAAACAGCGCTGGGTCATGGCGTAAAAATTTACCGTTAATCTATTTTTTATAATAACTGCAATAGTGCAATACTTGATTACTATATTGTCCAATGTCTACTGTACACTCTTTAACCCTTATCCTTGAGTGGCCTCTTGGCTTTGATAAGTGGTGATGCTTATGTACAAAAAAACCAAAAAAAAAACCCACAGTATTCATAACTTGTGTATAAATGTACACGGTGTGTTGGAGGCGTAAGAGGACTTGTGGAAGAGGTGGTGAAAATCTAGCTATTACCTTTCTAGGTTACGGTGATGATGAACATGGCGCTCCTTGGAATTAATGTAATGTTATAATAATATGAAATAATGTGTATATAAATGTGTTCTATAGGTAAATACGCTGAAAGCTAATGGTGTAACCATAGTAAATTTTTATGTGCCATCTGTTATTGTCAACCTATGCTAGTTTCATCCAGAGGGAAAAAATTGTGCATCTTTTATTATATACAAGAAGATTACATATGCGGTCCTTGTTTAACTGGTCCCCCCTTATGTTAGGCTTGAAACTGACGGTACCAATGTTTTCTGACCTTCTGTACAGTGTTTAAATAAATAAATAATAAAGCTGCTTTCCAGAACGGCAGTACTTCGTGAACAGTAGCCTGAGATGTCAGAAATCTTCTGTTTCTATGTCTATCCATGTGACCATGTCACTAGTAAGGGTGCTGGAGGTAAACGTTTCATCTGGGCTGACGTTATCCCCTGATAGTCAGGGACCCGAATCTTGGATTAACCACTAACTAGGCTGTCCTATCAGCAGGTGCAAAGTACTGGGGCTGCTGTAATGCCATCTGATGAATGGATTCTGGACCATGCAGTAGCTTCTGGTGGGGCCTCTCGATGCCATACTAGTGGGTAATTGTTACGGCTTTACCTCATTATGTGCTAAAAAAAAAAAATTCCTGTCTTTTTCTCTCCTGCTTTCCTTGTCTGTCCTGCTCTAACCAAGTCTGTTGACCTGTTCCACAAATCACAAATCCTCACCATGAGATATCTCCAGAAAAAAAACACAAATAAACCTAGAACCCCATCCTTCAATGTAGACCCCTACTACCATGTCTCCTTCTCCAATATCAGGGGTCTACATTCTAACCTTCCAGAGGTTGAAACCCAATTGCAGGAGACAAAACCGGACATATTCTTCCTAAGTGAAACTGGCATTGGACCGACCACTTCCCTAGACGAGTTCATAATTAAAGGATACTCTAACTTAACATCTAAATCTGACCCCCAAGATCGCCATGGGCATGGAATGCCTACATTAAAGATGCCTTACATTACATGGGCATGCCTACATTAAAGATAGCTTTCTGTGTGGTAGGGATATCTCCAGTGAAAACCCTAATTTACCTTATATGTGCTTCTGGGTTGCACTTGCTTACACCACTGCGTTTATATTTGCCCTCTATCACCCCCACAACAGTGGGTTTACTGTCCTTAAGAGTATATCTGAGAAAATTGACCACATCATGTCTGCTCATCCTTCGGCTAACATCCACATTTGTGGTGACTTCAATGTCCACAATGTGGAATGGCTGACCCACTCGAACAAGACAGATGATGAGGGGAGGTTCTGTCATGATTTTGCCATTGCCTATGACCTTACCCAGATTGTTCACGAACCCACCCGTGTACCTGATACTTCCGGTCAGTATGCTAGCCTTCTAGACCTTTTTCTCACAACTTGCCCTGAGCTATGTTCATGTTCCATTCTGTCTCCTCTGGGGGCTTCCGACCACTCGGTTGTATCAGTTAAGATAAAAACAAAATTCAATAAGTCTTCAGATGCACCTCTCCACCGTACTGTATATCGATACCCTACGGCTGACTGGGATAGCTTCCGTACATTTATACTGATCTACCCCTACATTCCATGTTTAAAAAGACCTGACTGAATGATTAATTGTAGGCATAGACCGATTCATACCATCCAAAAAATTCCAACAAAAACCTAACAGCCAGCCATGGTTCTCCCCAGAATGTGCTGCTGCCATCGCGCACAGAAATCACTTTTTCCATAGCTACCAACGTAATAGATGTATTGAGACTAAAGCTGCTTGCAGGACTGTGAGCAACTACTATAAAAGAGTAATAAAAAATGCAAGAGAGCTATATGCTCAGTCCGTTAAATCCAAAGTAGCTGAGCAGTGGCTTGGTTCCCACCAGTTTTGGCAAATAGCAAACAGGATCCTGAACAGAAGCCTGCGTTCTATTGCACCCGTCACAATAGACCTGAGGTTATCTCGTCAGCATCAGACAAGAACTTTGCAGCTAATTCTGCCCTATGCGACAAAGGCCATCAACTCCCTGTATTTCCTCCTATAACAGACAACATGCTATGCAACATACAAATATCTGTGCGTGAGGTCGCCAAGCTAATCAAGAGCCTTGATTCCAGTAAAGCAACTGGCTCTGACAGCATTCTAATTGAAAACGCTTCAACCAGAGCTTGCCCCATACTTACCAAACTGTTTAAGCATTGCCTTAAGGAGAAGTGCTTCCCAACACCATGGAAAACCTCATCAGTATGCCCTGTATTTAAGAATTAAGGTGATAAGTCATCTCCCTCTCAGTACAGGCCAATACGTCTCCCGTGTGTCATGAGTAAGTTGCTGGAATCCACAATAAATAGAGAAATAGTCAACCACCTCAGCAGAAATAACCTTCTTAGTGACATGCAATATGATTTCCGTTCTGCCATATCCACAGTAGATGTGCTAACGGTTATATCTCATAGGATTAGTGAACCTCTTAACAAAGGATTCCTCTCTAGGACAATTGCTCTTGACATATCAAAGGCCTTCCATGGTATAAGGGCCTAATTCACAAGATTTACAGCTATGGTATAACTGGAAATGTTTTCTCAATTATTAAATCATTTCTCTCTGATAGGCTCATAAGAGTAGTAGTTGATGGGCAGAAAGGGGCCTTCAGTGTTAATGCTGGTGTCCCTCAGGGGTCCAATCTGGGCCCAACTCTCTTCCTGATCTACATCAATGATCTCCCAAAACACATACTTAAATTATTCATTGACATTTTCTGATGACACAACTATCTATGGCAACAAATCAAAAGTCGTAAACGACCAAGTTCTCTCTAATTCTCTCCCCTCTGATCTCGAGTGCATGGTACAGTGGGGGAAGAGGTAGCTGGTTACTTTTAATGCATCTAAAACCAAGCTCCTATCTTTACATCATCAACACTCTGATCCCCATCTGACATCAATTGAAATGGATGGCTCTCGTCTAGGGGAAGCTCCATGTTTTGATAAGCTTCTGGGCTTGACCTTTACCCCTGACCTGAAATGGAACACGTAATAAAGTCAGTTGCCAAGGTCGCTGGAAAAATGGTAGGATCCTTCTACTGCTCCAGAACATATCTCACTGCTGATGCAATTCTCTATCTATATAAAAGCCAAGAACGTCCAAGGATAGAGTACTGCTGCCACATCTGGGCAGGAGCTGCTAAAAACAACCTATCCTGCCTTGACAGAGTACAAAATAGTCTTCGTGGCTTAGTGGGGAATGCCCTTTTCTCTTCCCTGCAACCTCTCTCCCACAGGAGAGACATTGCGAGCCTGTTTTTGTTTTATCATTACTTCCATGGCAAGGGCTTGTCTGAGCTCCAATCTCTGGTTCCCCCTCGCCAATCTTTCACAATAAACACCCGTCTAGCTGAAACCACTGTCAAAAATTTTCCCCACTCTTTATCTGTGCCAAAACCAAAACCTAGATTCCATGAACAAAGCTTCTTTCTTAGAAGTGCATGCCTGTGAAACTCTGTTCCATTTGCCTGTTTCCCACATGACTACAATCTGGATGTCTTCAAGTCCAACATAAACAAATTCCTGATGAACCGCCCCCTTAAGTAAGACACTTTATCAAATCTTCAATACTAACATAATGTACTTACAATAACCTTTATCCCCGAGTGGCTTCTAGGCCTTGATAAGTGATGACTACCTTGTAAAAAAGAAAAATAAATAAATATTAAGCTCTCATATTGGAAATTTTTTCTTAATAATCTAGCACTTTTCTGAAATTCTTTCCCAGAAACTGAACAAATATGTGTGTTTGTGTGTGTGTACATGTGCATGTGCGTGTGTGTATGTGTGTGCATGTGTGTGCATGTGTGTGTAAAGGTAGTATAGATCGATTTCCTGAAAGTAGATCCAATCAAACCCGTGTGATTATTAAAGAGTGTTCAATGGAGGACAGAGCTGGTATATAGTCTTTTTATTAGACAAATATTATTACTTACATAAGTGCATACATATTTCTGTGGAATCCCAAGCTTGCAAACACTTTGGAGGTTACGCTTTAAATAAGATGTAAAAAACAAATAGCAATTCCCTCATACCAGTAATGCTATGAATCATAACTCCTTACTCCCAATATCTTATTTAATTAATAAATAAACCAAGTTGAAAGGATACAAAGTAGTCCCAATACACCACAAATTAATAACCTACTTACTAAAAATCAACACACCTCTAATTAATTAATAACTACACCCACTGAAAAGCTTCAAAGAATAGGCTATCATAAATAACTTAGCTAAATTAAGGAAGAAACCATCCTCTCGTTACCCATCAACACCATCTCTAGCACTACCATTTAATACTCAGCTAAACAAACAGAAACACAATAAGCCACCAAATGGATAAAGGTGAGTGCACTTTGCATACTTAATAATTAAACATCCGAAAATGATTAACTAAAATAATCTATAGGTCTTGCACACTTGTAATTGGAATGTTAATACATACTTACAGGAAGTATTATCATAAAGCACGTTACATAAGGAAACCAACCACATAATTGATCCCAAACGCTAACAAAGTATTCTAACCAGAGGGCTTTGGGAATGGAATACTCGACCAATATAGACAAATATGTGCTATTATGTACGTGTTTGCATGTATATGGTCTGGAAAACCTATTTCTATAACAAAGCATATAAACTTAGAAAATATAGTTATACTCTAAGACTAAAGAAAAGATAAACAATCCAAATGAAAAAATGACAACCATCGAAATTAATTTTATACAAAGATATGAAAACCTTTGCCATTGTAATTACTTCAGACGCCATGGTAGAGTGGAAAAATATAATTCCCAGTATACCACATTTATTTAAATCATATAAATAAGCTTGTATATCTGTTTACTGGAAGTTAACTGAACCATATGGACATATATCTTATAAATAAACAAGTGAATAAATAAATGAATACTTTGAAAACGAGAAGAAAATGAACGGATAAAAATGTGAGGAATAAAATAAATAAATAAATAAATAGAGCCTAACAATAAAATAGATGAATAATGTAATTGCTGTCAGAAAAGTAAAAACAACCATAAAAACCAAAGATAGGGAAGTTAACAGTGATAATGGTATAATATTATTTCAGATCAAAGTGAAAACTTAGGGCAATAAACAACCACCCAGTTAAAATAATGCCAATACCTCACCGCTGCCACAGCTTGACCACATAGGATTGTACTTCCAACCTCTTCCTGCAGCCCCCACCCCTACTCCCTTTCTTCACCATCTCTTCCCTCAAAATCCCTACTGCTCACATTCACAAAGTATACACCTCATTTTCTTGCAAAGCATAAACCACACCTGAATATATTTTATAAAAAACGAAAGTAATCTTTACTCTCTTTTCAATTATCACTCCTTTTCAATTATCACTCCTTTTTTGGTCTGATTAATGGGGGTTCCACTGAAACATGTATGCACATATGTAACCAATAATATTTGTATAATAACTAGACTATATATATATATATATATATATATATATATATATATATATATATATATATATATATATACTAGACCACCCGTGACCCGTTGGGTCAGTACGTTATATTAGCTATGGAATTCATGTATGAGCGTGACACTTGTGGCATAAAGAAAATAGTTTTTTTTTACATAACAGAAGCATTTCTATGAAAGTATATTAAAATGAAAAAAGAATATAGATAGATTTCTATGAGTCGTTCTGTTTATTATAATTGTTTTTTTTTTTTAAATTACAGTTACTGAATTATAAGTGGTTGGTCATACTTATAGGTAAATATGCACTGAACAGGTATCATAATCCTTATTATAGTTAAATTCAAATTTTGATATATCATCTTTTAAATGAAATTGTTAGTTGAAAGTACAGAATAATAAAAAAAACACTCTCCACATGTTAATAATGGCTTTTTAAATAGAAAATGAAAATAAAATGTAACTTTTTTCATTTAATTTAAGCAAACATTCAGTACCCATTGTGTAAAATATTTAATTTGTATGTTAATAATAAGGTCAATAAAATTAAGACAATTCTTTTCTATTTACATTTTTTGTACAATTAATTTTTTTTAAAGAAAACTTTTGTTATCCTTTTGCTTAATTGAGACTTCTTATCAGGTTCTAACTCTCTTATATCCAGATCAATTATATTAATCAATTTATTTTATTGAATATGTATCGCTGAAAAGCACGGGTGCTTAAGCACTTATTGTACAGAAAATAAATATTGTATTCATATGCTAATAATAAGGTCACTAAAACTAAGACAATACTTTTCTATTTACAACATTTTTTGTACAATTTGAGTGTTTTAAAAAAACTTTTATGTTTTCCTTTCGCTTAACTCTACTGAGTGCAACATATAGTTGACCATGTTGAAAGACAGGTTTGTCTAGATAAACTAAAACTTTATGTAAGGTCTGTCCTTGAGACTTATGAATAGTCATAGCAAATGCTAATTGTATAGGAAACTGGACTCTGGCAAACGGAATATTGTCACCTTCAGATAAGACCATTTTCAATCTTGGAATTAAAACGATTTCTCCTTCAAACTGTGATGCAATAATTTTAGCAACAATCAAATTATTATACAGCTCCTCTATTATTAGTCTTGTATCATTACATAAGCGTGGTGGATCAATATTCCTCATACATATGATTGGAGCTCCTTTCTTGAGTTCAAGTTTATGTGGAGGTAATCCTGATAACTCTATCGAATCAAGAAATTCTGTTGGGTAATGTGTAGCTTCTGTTCCTTCAAGAACAGAATTAAATGACAAATATTCTTTGACTTGTCCAGGAAATTTTTCAATACAATTATGATTTATTGCTCTAACTGTATCATTAAATGGTACTAATATGCAATTTTCCGCAAACATTTCTAGATTGTCAAACGAAGGATAAATGTATTCAATGCATTGGTCAACATTATCTGCACGGATTATCAAATCTTCAGGCAGTTCAATCTCACCATTTTCATTTTTTTCAAGTTTGTCTTCACCAATCTTTATAATAAATTTAGAGTATTCATCATCATCATCTTGAACTCTCATGTTTTGTTTTAAATAAAATTTCTTAAATTTACGCCACAAAAACGACTCTTTGATGCAAGCATTGTAAATGTCAGCATCATTTCCTCTTTTTATGACTGGTAGTAGTTGCCTGAAGTCACCACTGCACACCGTCAATATCCCTCCGAATGTTTCATTGTTTCCACATATATCCTTGAGAGTCCTATCGAACGTCTCTAAACTCTCCCTTCTTATCATTGGACATTCGTCCCAAATAATAAGTTTTGCTGCCCTTATCAAGTTGGCTGTTTCTGATTGTTTATCAAAATTACAAACATCATTTTCTCTTACATTGAGAGGAAGCTTGAATCTGGAATGAGCAGTGCGACCACCAGGCATCAATGTTGCAGCAATACCTGATGATGCTACAGCCAGTGCAATTTGTCCTAAGCTCCTTACTTTTGAAAGAAGAAGTTTTATTAAGAAGGTCTTTCCTGTGCCTCCTGGAGCATCGATGAAAATCAATGAAGAAGAGTCTGTGTTTAAGCAACTGCATATAAAGTTGTAGATGATCGATTGTTCGTCATTTAATAAATGTTGATGTGTCTTTACATATGTCATTTGCTCTGCTATATTGTAACTTTGCTCATCCATTATGGCTCTATTTATGTGAATCACATTAGGTAAATTCTGAGGCAAAGGCAATCCAAAATCTTGCAGTGATTTGTCAGCAGCACAAAGTTTATCATTTATGTACCTCAACGTGTTGTTGATGGCATTTTTATTGACCATGTTCTGATTGTTGACTTGGATTTGCATTGCATTGTAGTAATCCATTGCCATGGAGTTGGAAAATCTTTCCCACAACTCAAGAGGATTTGAACATTCTGTGTTTAAAAGTATCACAATGAACAGATCCCTTATCGCTCTTGGCATTCTCGTTTTATCTGCATCCTCCATTGTTTGTATCCAGTGGTTGTCATGAAGCAGTAATCCTCTTTCTTTGCAAGCAGTTTTAAATAATGGACATATATGACCTGCTACAGTTCGCAGAGATTCAAAAGAATTAGGTCCTTTTACATGGTGAAGTAGTAGCCGCAAAAAGTACAATTCACCACTATTTGGTGAGACTGTGTACATACGACCAAGAATATTTGCTTCAAAAACTCCTGGGTGGTCAACTATTCTTCTACCCATTTTTCTTCTTTGCCATTTCTTATTTTGCCACACATAGTATTTTGGGACATCCGAGTAATAGAGTGTTCTGGCAAATTCATCATTCTGGCAAATATTGAAAAACTCTGTTAGAGTTGTGCAAGAAGCATTTCTATTAAGGTCTCTGTTGCTTGTCCTTTGAATATAGATCATATGTTGATCAGGGAGATGTATCTGAAGACGAACAACTGCAGGTTCTCTAACATGAATTGGAAATCCCAGTATCATCGAAACTGCTTTTGATGGTCCAATATATCTTCCTGTCAAGTATTGCTTAATTTCGTCTTTGCTTACACTGAAAACTGCCTGATCGCTTCCCTTTAATGTATATTTAATTACATATTTAATGGATTTTACAGAAGTTCATATTTCTACATTTAAGTGACAATTAAATAACTTCAAGAGAGTCATGTTGTAAGGTACAACCCATTTGGAAGTTATAGGTTCATTTCTACCTTCTTTATAGCCTTGATGACCTCCCATTTCTGGTGACCTTCGCCTATAAATAGGGTAGGAATCATATCCACATCTTGTTTCATCACTATATGGTTTTGGGTACCTCTTTGAACAGCTCCCATTTTTCCAGCACAGAGATGTACTGTTGCAGTTTGGTCCATGTATCATATGCGTCAATACCAATTCATGTTCTTCTGGATGTTCGACTTTATTTGGTATTTCAGCTTGAACAAAATCATCATAATTCTGGGGTCTGGGTTTAGATTCTTCTTCCATCCATAGCAGGCAATGTAGGTGTGGTAAACCTCTTTTCTGGTATTCAACACTTATAACGTAGGCAATACAATTACCCAACAGACCTTGTGTTCCTGTTAAATATTTAATGAAAAGTTTTCTTTTTAAATCAAAAATTCTTGCAATTATGTCTGGTCGATCGTGAGGAAATTGGTTCTCAATGAGATTATCCTTAATCTCAGGCCAATTTGGATTGCATGTCATTGTGATGAAGTAAGTTGCAGTCCCATATTTTCTAACATACATCATAGCATCTTGACATCTTTCCATCATATATCGTGGACCACCAACAAATGTTGATGACAAAATAACTTTTCTGCCTATGTTACTAAGATCATCATTATCATGTAACGCATCGACAAAACCTCTGTATGTTGTACATCTAAGAGAGGATTGATTCAATCTAATGTAGTTCAAACGATCTACTTCAATTTTTCCTGCCATATCCACAACATACTGCTGAAACAATCTCCCACCTCTTAATATTTGGTTAAATTCATCATCACGGATCATAATGCGGTAGGCATAATAACGCATAGCAGTTAATTTCCGGTTATTTGTCATTGTCATCTCGGGATGCCAGCCATCCTCACCATCAGGGAAAAACAGTACATACTGTAGTGGATCATATGATCGATGATATTCCGATATTGTTTGAAGCTGACCACCTTTTTCTCTCAATATTATGTGGCGTGATGTTGTTTGCTGTTCATTGTTATTTTGAATAATAATTCCTACTTCATTAAAAATCTGATTATTGTATCGCCTTTCATACTCATTAATCGGTTTCCTCGTAGGATCTATAACAATAACTGCATTAGGTATGTTGTATATCATGTCCTTAGTTTGTTGAAATGCAGTCACATAGATATTAGCACGTCTTAGAATATACTCAATATTTTCTATGATATTCCGACGTAACTCAATGTTCGGGTACATATTCATCCGAACATCAATACTATATTCTTTGTCAAGAAAGTATATCTGAATAAACTGAGCTTGATTGTCTGGCTCAGGTAATAATGATCCAATATAGTGATGAATCTGCCCTTGAATAACTATAGATGGATTCCATCCGTGTTGTGGCTTGATTTCTTTGCAACCAAAAGATGTCATTTGAAACAGGCTATTATATTGTCTCAGGTGTCTTCTGAAGTGGCGAGCTTCTTCACCTTGATCAGCATACAAATAATAGAGTTCATGTGGCAACTTGTGCAACTTTGGCAATCTAACCTTGCCATTCATGCAACAAAAATGTGCAGTTTCTCCAACAAAAAGTTTTGCTTTACAATGAGAACATAGCTTATTCAAATTTCCAACATTTCCCTGTAAGTTTGCTCTGCGCTGTAAATTATATTGACTATTTCGCAAAGCAAGTATGTTGTTTATTTCCACAACATTCTCGTCACCTCGGTTTCGTTCATCTCTTATTCTTTGGCTACTCAGTCTCTCTTCTCTTTGTTGTGCTGTCTCGCTAGCTCGTCTTTACTCAGCTCTAATTCTCTGCCTGTTCAGTCTCTCTTCTCTCCTCTCTGTTGTTTCATTATTTCTTGTCTCTTGTGTTCGCATTCTTTGCATGCTCAGTCGGTATTCTCTTCGCTGCGGCGTTTCTAAATTTCGATATCTATAATCTTTTTCCCTTTGTTTTTTCAAGCGAATTTCTCTTTGTTCACTTGTTTCAGAAGCTCTTTGAAGTTTATACGTTTCTCTAGAACGAATCAGTCGAGTTCGTCTTTGTTGTTCAGTTTCAGTAAGTTGTGGCATGCCAGGGGGACCAGCTTGTTGCTGATCCACATTGGTTTCGTCGTTGATTTTGGGTTTTTTACTTTTTATTTGGTTGTGTGACATATTAGTAAAGTTCTACAAAGAATGTAAAATAATTTGTTACAGCTTTGTGTAACAACTTCTGAAAAATTTAAAATATTAAATGTGTTAAAAAATGGATGTAATATGTGTAAAACATATGATTCAAGTATTTGTTGTTAAAAAAACAACAAAAGGAAACACTATTTAATGTAATAGAAACGTGTGCATTTAGCAATGCGGCTTTCCGTTTTTGTGTAAAAACTTCTGATGAATTTAAAATATTGGATTTAAAAAATATATTGGATTAAAAAAATGGATTTAATATGTATAAAACATATGATTCAAGTATTTGCTGTTTAAAAACAACAAAAGAAAACACTATTTAATGTAATAGAAATGTGTGCATTTACCGATTCAGCTTTCCGTTTGGAAATGTAAGCAGACGACTTTAAAAAACATGGGAAGAAGAAAAAGAAATTTTTTTGTAATAACGCCCTCTAGTAAAAAGGTCTGCATTAGTAAAGGGGGATAACTCTATCCAGTTTTACATCGCTCCCTTTTTCTCTCTCTCACACATACACGTAACTATTTCTCGCGTACGTAACGAAAACAGAGGGAGTAGGAGTGTTGAAATCTATGAGAGTGAAAGTGAGAGGTGTTTTCTTTCACCGCCGCTGCTTCTATTAATAATGAGTGTTGTTTTTCTTGTTTGTTTACTTTTGTTTTTTAAAAGGGAGAAGTTTTTTTGAAACTGCGACAGACTTTACGAAGTTGAATGTTTTTAGCCGTTAAAAAAAAAAAAAAAAACTACGGTTGATTTTATAAAATTATTTATTTATAATGACATGAATTAAAGATTTCTCGCGTACGTAACGAAAACAGAGGGAGTAGGAGTGTTGAAATCTATTAGAGGGAAAGTGAGAGGTGTTTTCTTTCACCGCCGCTGCTTCTATTAATAATGAGTGTTGTTTTTCTTGTTTGTTTACTTTTGTTTTTTAAAAGGGAGAAGTTTTTTTGAAACTGCGACAGACTTTACGAAGTTGAATGTTTTTAGCCGTTAAAAAACCCCCAAAAACTACGGTTGATGTTATAAAATTATTTATTTATAATGACATGAATTAAAGATTTCTCGCGTACGTAACGAAAACAGAGGGAGTAGGAGTGTTGAAATCTATTAGAGGGAAAGTGAGAGGTGTTTTCTTTCACCGCTGCTGCTTCTATTAATAATGAGTGTTGTTTTTCTTGTTTGCTTACTTTTGTTTTTTAAAAGGGAGAAATTTTTTTGAAACTGCGACAGACTTTACGAAGTTGAATGTTTTTAGCCGTTAAAAAAACCCAAAAAACTACGGTTGATGTTATAAAATTATTTATTTATAATGACATGAATTAAAGATTTCTCGCGTACGTAACGAAAACAGAGGGAGTAGGAGTGTTGAAATCTATTAGAGGGAAAGTGAGAGGTGTTTTCTTTCACCGCCGCTGCTTCTATTAATAATGAGTGTTGTTTTTCTTGTTTGTTTACTTTTGTTTTTTAAAAGGGAGAAGTTTTTTTGAAACTGCGACAGACTTTACGAAGTTGAATGTTTTTAGCCATTAAAAAAAAACAAAAAACTATTTGATCAAATTAAATGAAATTGTTTGTATTAAAAGCGATATAAAAATTCCGGAATTGGAATAACGGATTGAAGACGTTGCTATTTACGCATGCGCAACCGGATGTTGAAAACCGGAAATCTGATTGCAAACATACAAGATCCATAGAGTTTTAGTATTATATAGATATATATGTAATAAATAAATAAAAAGTCCATATTTCAAATTTCATGATGTTGACCATCTTACAATCTATTCTTTTAAGTACGTAGTGTTACAACCTTGGTCCGGGTTTAAATGCACAGCAGTACTTTTAATTCCAGCACATGGACTTAGAGTTACTATGTGCACCCGGCTTAAAGAAAGATAAGGGGGTTTACCACCAGGAACGGTTATGCGACTGGTCCCCAATCCAGTTGAGTGTAAGCAAATTTTATCATTTATCAAATTTTCCCAACTCTCCAATAAAAACAGTAAGAAACGAGCATGCAAAAGACGGCAAAAAAATTAAAAATAAATAAAATCAATATGAAATAATAAGGAGGTCGGAAGCAGAAATATATATATATATATATATATATATATATATATATATATATATATATATTCCTTTTATATGGACTTTATTTATCCTCCTTTTTGTTTTTGTTTCTGTATAAAACAAATAAACCAAAAAACAAAAAATAACCCAAGATTGCAATAACACAAAAGTCTTTTTAGTGAGGGAACAGAGGAGAAGAAATTCACGAACCTTCATGGCTAACTCAGAGTCAACCGTATAACGTTTTTTCCTTTTTAAGTTATCATTCGTTTTGTTTTTCGTCTCTCACTCCACGAACCAAGAAAAATGAAAACATTACCTTCCTTCACTGAAAATGCCAACTCAGACTGATTCTTTTTCTTTCTTTTTTTTCCCACCATTCAACGCGAATCGTGACTGATTCCCTCTTTCTTTTTCCTTCTCTTTCCCTTTCCTGCTGCTGGTGTTCACTATGACCTCAACATGACCTCATATTGACTCCCAAAAATAACTTTACCCCGACATCGTTGCAGTCTTTTCTGCTTTGCCATATCCACTGTGACTTGTATCCACTGCGGGGACTCCATTTTCTTCCCACGCCCTTCGGACCGTGACAGTTTACATTCACAATTCTTAACAGCACCTGTTCGTAGCAAAAAATCCGTTATTTAATTATTATATTAATCAATAAATCTATTCTGCCCTTAACTCATCAGAAGAAATAACACCTACCAATTTATTAAAATAAAATAGGATGCATATGGGCATAATTACAAAACCGAAAATAGGAAGAGAAGTTACAATTACCTTATATATATATATATATATATATATATATATATATATATATATATATATATATGCATATATATATATATTCATATATATATATATATTCATATATATATATATATATATATATATATATATTCATATATATATATATATATATATATATATATATATATATATATATATATATATACAATGTTATAATCGTTAAATCACTATGGCCGGATGTTACGACATTTTAAAAAACAATGTTAAGATTTCAACTATATTTCTCGTGGTTGAGATTGACTGTAAGGTTTGTTTTCTGCTAATGGAGTCAGAGATGGCTTTGTGACCGTGGTTTGAATCTCTTGATCGGTAGTAATCGTGTCACCCTGCACTGATGATTCACAAAAGGATGAACATCTGTATGTATTAAAAAATTATTATTGTTATAATTATATATATATTATTTATTTTTTTTTACAAAGGAGTCACCACTTATCAAGGTCCGGAAGCCACTCGAGGATAAGGGTTAAAGAGTGTACAGTAGACAATGGGATAATATCATAGTAATCATTAGTAATGGAAATGTGGTAAATTGGATTATTTAAGGAGACAGTTCATCAAGAACTTGTTTACGTTAGACTTGAAGACGACCATATTGTAGTTAGCTGGAAAGCAGGGAAATGGAAAAGAATTCCACAGGCATGCAGTTCTAAGAAAGAAGAAGCTTTGTTATGGAATGTACGTTTAGGTTTAGGCACAGATAAAGAGTGGAGGAAATTATTGATAGTGGTTTCAGCTAGACAAGTGTTTTTTCATGAAAGTTTGGTGAGGGGGGAACCATAGATTAGAGCTCAGGCGAGCACTTGCCATGAAAATAATGATAAAGCAGAGACAGGCTTGCAACATTTCTTCTGTGGGAAAGAGGTTTCAGGGAAGAGAAAAGGGCATCCCCTCCTAAGGCTACAAAGTCGATTATGAATTCTGTCAAGGCAGGATAAGAAGCTTCTAGCAGATCTTGCCCAGATGTGGCAACAGTACTCCATCATTGGATGTACTTGGCTATTATACAGGTAAATTGCATCAGCAGTGAGATATCTGCTGGAGTGGTAAAATGATCCCACGATTTTTCAAGCTACCTTGGGAACAGATTTAATGTACGTGTTCCATTTTATTTTCAGAAGTTTAGATAAGATAAGCCATCGGTACCATCGATTTCAAACCTGATGTTAGGGAACCGTTTTAGGTCCCAATATCAAGCTCTCTTCAACTAATCTATTTCATCTGTCTGTAACCGGGGGGAAATATATACATATATTATGAGATTTCATGCAAACCTCGTTTTTAAAAACCTTAAATTTCACATGATTAAAATTACCCTTATCCTCGAGAGACCTCCAGGCCTTGATAAGTGGTGATTCCTATGAAATAAAAAAAAAAAATTAAAAGTTGTCTGTTTAATATTTTCGACGCCAAAAAAAGAAAAAAAAAGAAAAAGGAAATGAAAACCTGTGGGTCTGTTATTAATAACTATAATAAATGTGAACTTTTTATTGTGTCACCTATGAAAAAATCTGCACCAGTAAATAAAGGTTATCACACAAAACCGTTTGAAAGGAAGAAGAGACTTTATTCTTAAGCGTATAGAACGTAACTCGAAACAAAACTGAAAACATAAACACAAAATGGAAGGGGCAGATGACAACCTAAATAACACTGTCCTGCTGAGTTGTCTCCCTTGACTGATATGTGATCATAATTAAATACTGGCGTGACACCTTTTTTTTTCTTCTTTTCTCTTATATCAAGATAAGGGCTCATAGAGCCGGTCACAAAGAGTTAGTAACATAGTCTTTCAGGTAGGATGGTTTCGCCCTACATCTGGAGGGACGAGCATGTCTTTATCTATTGACCGTCAATGAGACGGGGTGTGTTGTGTCTGTTCCATGGGAAAAGTTGACTGGAATCTTCTCAGTCACAATAGGGGACTGGCTAGCTGGTCGGCTGCTTAGTAGTGACCCATTGTCGCTAGTTACACTGCTAATCATCTCAGGGATAGCGGGCTTGGTATGCAAGGCCAGGTCGCTATCTTCCTCTGTCATCTGGATGTTCAAGACTAATCCTCGGGTTTTTACCTGGATGAGAAGAGACCCTGAAGCAATCATCTTTGTGGACCTTGTATGTACAAGCCCTTAATTGGGAGTTGGCAAACTTTTGAATGTACATCCACTCATCTTGCTTCAACGAAACTAAGTATCGCTCACATCCCTTATTTTTTGATAGGTTATTGTGAAGGTACACAATGTCTCCGACATTCACCTCCATATAAGGCCTATGTGAGCGGTTGGGAGCTTTAGACCACTCACTGCAAACATGGTTGGCCTTGCGCTTATGATGCTACTCTTCTATCACTGAAGTGGATGCGTTCATTCGTAACCTGGTCCCTGTGATACAAAATTTCTCTGGGGGACAAGCCGAATGATCTGAACCTACAGTTCAACATGCAACATGCTACAGAGAGCGAGAGTGTAGAGAGCTGCGAACCAGCTAGGTTCAAGTTGAGGAACTCTTGCTGGACATCTTGGACGACCTTTTCAGCAACGATTGACGTTTTTAGGCTTACCTATTTCTATTGAGATATGGTGAGTGAGCAGAAACTCATCATTTTTAAGGGATTTGAAGCTGGAACAGAGTCTGTCCTTACGACAGCAGGTGAATTAATGATGGGTCTGATGGGCAAACAGGCCTTTATAATATCCTCTCATAATGTGTCCTTTTGATCATTCAGAATGCCACGGTATAAGAGCTGACATACTCCCATGAGACAAAAATCAGTTGTCTATTTCTCTTGCTGATATCAGCAGCAAACCTAAGCCCAAGTGCATTTGGGAGAGGGGGTCTTCACAGGACTGAGGAACAGCTACGAGTTGGGAGCTGCTCAATGAAGCACACTGGTGACATGAGGATACAGTTTTGTTCACGGCTTCAGCCATGTCCAAGGCATAGAAATACCGGTTCACTGCCTATTCTATCTGCTGTTTGGTAGGGTGTCTCAGTTTAATATGCAGTGCCATCAGTAAAGTATGTAGGGCATGTCATGGGACAATAATTGCATCCCATTGTGGGAGAAGAGGATCCTTCCGACAAACAACTACAAGGCCATCCTGGGCTAATGTGTCAGTCTGAAGATATCTTTCACATTCTTAATGCCATTAAGTCATTTTGAGGGGCGAAATCCTTGCATCAGGTGTATCTGTGTTCGTCTAAGGTCTGAGCAGTCATTTTGAATTTCTTTCTATGTGGGACGGTTGGTATATGGGAGATTTAATGATCCCTTAATTATCTCTTCAAGGGAAATCTTAAACATGATGACCTCCTCCTGCACCTATAAGAAGGAGCAGACCTGACATGTTGTGCCTGCATTCAATAGCATTACGGCTGGCAAAGTCAGCAGGCAAGTTCGCTCTGCCTGCAAGATGTTGGACGGAAGCCTGGAAATGGCAGACAGTTGACAGGAATGACGTTAATCTGGGGCTAGTTGAGAGCTGGCTTCGGCAGAGCTTTTCATAGGCCTGAACACAGGGCTTGCTATCGGTGACGACAAGCAGGATGATGTCTTGACTGAATCAGATATGGGCCAAAATGTTTGGTCGCTGCAGCAACAGCCAACGCCTCAATTTCACATGGCAACCAGGTGGGCTGGTGGCCATGTAGTCTTGCAGAAAAATGACCACAGAGTAGTAGTTTCTCTCTTCTGTCTGCGTACATCAGGGCATTAATGTTGTCTGACAGAAGCGTCAGTCACAATCCACAACTGGTCAGCAGGACAGGGTATATGAATGTTTTTTGCCTAAGTCAGGTGTTTCTGAGCAACAAAGAATGCCTCACATAAGTTGTCAGACCAGTTTTCAGCATCCTGCGGCAGTAGCTTCATCTAAAGGGCTAAGAAAGTGGGAACAGTTAGAAATGACACGGTTTAAGATCTTAAAAAATGGTTTGCATCAGGTCTCTTAGCCTGACTACACAGTGGACAAGTCTTCTTCAGTTGAGGCTTTCTAGTATGTTGAAGTGGAGTAGAAAATGTCCGGCTCACAGCCGCCTCATTTCTCAACTCCTCAAGTAGAGAATCCAATGCTAGGGAGATCTTGGGCTTGATTGATACCAATATGCGTGATCTCAACTCCGCCCCATAATTTTGTTTGATTAATTTAGGGAGGGCTGGATGAAGTAGGCACAACCAAGTGAGGACTATTAGATTCTCTAATGTAGGGGTGACTTCTTTATGTTCTGTGGGAACACTGTCATGATGGCATATATTGGTGTCAGTGTTTAGTAAGGAGTCGTCAGTGAAGGCTTTGAAATAAACCTTCTGGGCGTTCATCTGGTTCAAGCCTTATGGAATCAAAGTTCAGGAAGTGAAAGCATCTAGCCTGGAAGCCATAATGTTGTTTTATGGTTTGCCAAACATTTGTTAATGACATTCAGTTCTTAACAATGGAACTCCGTGAGTCTGTGATATGCTGGGGCAGTAATTTGCCACCTGACCCAACATCATTTCTACAATAATATTTTTTTGGATAGCGGTGAGTCTGTTGACATCATATATTTCCATGCCATCATTTGTAAAGCCCCTGTGTGGATGGGTGCATGACTTTTTTTCCAATTCGTCTCGAGGAATGGTGCATAGTTGTTATCAAGAGACAGACAATATACGAGATTATTTCTCCACATCTCAAAAGAAGAGACAGTTTCATTATTTCCCAGGCACCACTGTTTAGGGGCATGTGCAGACATACTGGGTGAGACATACTTGAACAACTAGTATATGAAGAAGAGACACTTCGATAGTACGGTCTCGTCACGATAATCCCTTCCGTTGGTTGCCCAATTAGTTAGTGGGTAGTATACTCCTTATTAAAAAAAAAATCCCCTTTTTTTTTTGTTAAACTCCTTCAGAATAGCGATTGAGGGCAAATAAACTGCTGCCACCATGCCAATAAATACGAAACCGTTTGAAGGGCGAAGAGACTTTATTTTCGAGTGTACAGAACGACTCGAAACAAAACTGAAAACGCAAACACAAAATGGAAGGGACAGATGACAACTTAGATAACACTGTTCTGTTGAGTTATCTCCCTTGATTAATATGTGATCATAATTCAATACTAGCGCTGGTTTATTAATTCATCAAATTCTAAAAAATTTTACCGCCTGTTTAGGTTTGTTTATATCCTAATTCGTTAACATGTGGAAACTTTCTCCACTGAAGGTAGAGGTTAACAAGGATTTTGCAACAATCGTTTGTTGCGACCTGTGACTAGGTAAAAATTGTAGAACCTTGTCGGTCTGGTAATAAGGGTAATGATTCAATCTTCTTCAACTCCAATCCCAAACTGACATCACAAACAAAATTCAGTTCACTCCATGATTCTTATAATCCAGTTAGCTAATCAAGTAAGTCAAACGTAACAACTACCAATATAAAAAGAGTCATCACCCACACAAAAGATTTCTGCTGCCACTCTTCCTGAGAGTCGCAGGTAAGTGCTTCAAGTTTTCTCAACACCCTTCCACTCAACAGAAAGCAAAATCAATTGTTATTGATTTTGTAAAGCCTTCTCAATATACATATTCCTCATTCTTGTTCATCAGAGCAGTGATGACAAACCCAATCCTTTTCATCTGGTGGAGCTGCACTGATCCCAACGCATCTAAAATGGAACCAGTTATCACATTGATCACAACAGATCATGGCCGATCCATCATCAGGTTTATTACATTCGGAACAAATCCAAACCTGCTCACTCTCTAAAGTGGGTTCCTCAAAACTGGTTTCTGACCAAGAAATTCCTTCTATGGACTCCCAGTCATCATAACAAGGTTCCGGACCATCCTTTTTTGGTTCATATTCTGCATGTAGTTCTAGAGGATATAGATGCTTAAGAGAATACGTTTTTACACTCCCGTCAAGGAATGATTCTTCCCGAGCAATACAGGGTTTAAAACCTCATATTGTAGAGTAAAATCTTTTTTTGATCCTGCCTCTGGAGCGGACGATACCAGACTTGTCCAGAAATAGGTTTAATTGACTCACAAGGTTCAGAATGGGTTTGTCATGAGGTTCATGTAATTCAAGGGGAAATGCCTGTTGTTGCATTGTCTTGAACAAGTAGTCAGCAGCAGCCTGTTTATAGTCCAGTTCCTTGCCTCTTGCTTTGGATATAAATTCAAAGACTCTGGAAACCACACGTAGAAGTTTGTTAAAACATGAAAATCTGTCAAAGGAGATGATAGGTTCAGAACAGTTCTCATTACAGGTGTACAACAGGTTCGTACGAACTATTTGCTGGTTGTTTGCACTAAGACAATCCAAAGTACTATCAGGCCAACAGACAGTTTCACCAGACAACCAGTTTGGTCCAGCACTCCAAAAGGAGAAATTTTCCTTAAATTTAGCTGTTGTCATTAGGTCCGCAGGGTTCTGATTGGAAGGCATGTATTTATACCTGATAGCAAGGTTGTAAGTTGAAAATATTACTTCTTCCATTTGTGTCACATGCTTGAGGCGATTTTTCGTGAAAATGTTCTTATGGCTTGTCTGCTTAGACATCAGCCAAGTGAGTACAATTTGGACATTTACAGCCAGATACAAACTTCCAAGCAGCTAGAAGCAGCTGATAGTATTTGACGTTTTGTTGCTAAGTTGGGGTCACAAGTTCGCTGGACTATGCTGATGGAGTCAGATGCTGGGTCATATCTGTAACACAGAACCTTTTCCCAATGACAACTGTGAGTTGTTAAAGTCTCATCCTTCATCATCAATTCCTGTAGCTTTGGTCAATTGGTGTTACATGATCGAAGATCAAATCCTCCATTCTTCAATCTTTCCTTTATTTCATGATATAGTTTTCTCAACACACCTTCTGAATGGTTCGTACTGACAAGAATGTCAACATAAAAATTTGAATTCAACAGTTTGGGGCATTCATCAACTGGAAATCTAGATGCATGATACTTCAATATGCAGTTCAATATAAAAGGGCTTACATTAAAGCCGAAGATGATGGTCGTATAACGGTAACATACCAGACGATCAAAGAAGCAAAACTTATTTCTATCAGACTCCTTTGATAATCTAATCATCAGAAATGCCTTTCTGATGTCCCCCAATAATCTATATCTATTAGTCCGAAAAAGTAGAGTTAGATTTAACATGTTTCCTGTTAAATTTACCCTTGGGTATGCAGCCTCGTTTAAGGATATTCCTCCCTTGACCTTCAATGAACAGTTGAAAACTGGTTGCATTTTAGTAGTTGCTATACTCTCGGTTTTAAAGACCGGTCGATGAGGGATCCAAACATGTTTATAGAACTGTTTAGGTGAACAATGAAAGGGTTCGATTATGCCTTGTCTCTTGTTCGACAAAAATTTCCAAATATTCCTCTTAGCGGCCCTTCACTTCCAGAGTGTGTACCACTCTATCCAACACCTTGAGGGATACTTGGTGATTAGAGTGCACCTGAGCTAATTTATCAGTGTGTCACGGTAACTGCACCCAGTACCGCCCCTCCTTTAATTCTATATTTCTCATAAACTCCTCTACCTTCTGGACATCATAGACAAGGTTTCGTTTTCTGATAGCCCTAAAGACTGTAAATCCACTCAAGACCTCTTTCTACAGCACTGTCCTCAAAAATTTCTTTATAGGGGTCCGGATAAGAAGAACACATGTCAAGAACACTATTGACAATGGAGGTCGGACACTTAACAGTTCTCATGACTTCTCCATAAGCTGGAACCTTGTGTTGGATCGTTTTAATTTGATGAGAAAACATGAAATTCCTGGGATCCCCAAAAGGTATCACTCCTCGTTGGGAAAGCCAAGCTTTTCCATTCATACATTTTATCATTTGTAGGGGTTCCATAAATTGTAACAGATCCACTCCTATTAATCCTTCCAAAGTTATATTGCCATTTCTTCCCAAATCTGTATCCAGGGTGTAATCCAATTTTGTAAGGTTCTCGACCACAATCAGCAAATGCTCCTCTGTGTGAATGATATCTAATTCCTCATCAATAAGATAGGTAGCGGACGCTTTACCCCTGGCGTCAACTCCACTGTTGTGGTAAGTCGCTGAAAATTGCAGGTTTTCATTCCTAGAAACGTCATGATCTCAAGGTTTACCTCTGAGACGGATCTTAGATCACAAGCCAGATCCTGCAAAATTCTTCCACTAAAGTTTTGACTGCCCGAGTCTATCAAACATCGCAGCTTCACAGCTTTGTCCCCTCTTTGTAGTACGATAGTAGTAATCGGCAAAATACACTGATTCTCACCCAAACCGGTATTGATACATTCATTTGTTGATGTATACGGCATAGGGCACATGATTGTGGTATGGTCCTGGGCTGAACATCGCTCACAATTGCCCTTAGGGCTTCTTTTACAGGGATAAAAATCACTGAAATGATTGTTACTTGTGCACCTATAACATAGTCCGAGTTCTCGACAACGTCGCCTTCTTTGAGGAAATGTAAGGTATTCCTCACAAACTTGAGTGGAATGACCATCCCTCAAACAAAGGTTGAGGTTTTATGCCTCTCCTGGATATGGAAGTTCTCCAATGTTGGTGTTGTTGTCTCCGTTTTTCTGTCTTGATGAATGTATCTACGAGAGCTACCATAATCCAAATCTCTCTGGTTTGCTTCAGGTAATGTAGCCTTCCAGGATTTTAAGATTCTGTTGCCCGTATCTAAAAAAGAAGTTAAAGAGGGATATAGTGCTCCTACCGACCTCACTAATTCTTCCTTAAGACAGTTGAGCAGTCTTTGGAACAGTATATGGGCCACTAATGCTCCTCCACCTGAATTTCTTTCCATATCCCAACATAGAGTCCAACTCCAACAACTCGTATTTAACCTGAGAAAAATAGTTCTTAAGGTATTCAATATCATACCTACCTCGGGTAGACAGTTTGAATAGACTAGAGAATATGGCCTCTTCATCCCAATAATTATCCTTTTTTATTGCGGCATCATAATTATTGGATGTCTCCTTAAAATGTTGGATTAGCCGAAACAGACGTCCCGTAACGCAAGTCTTCAGGTAGGTTAATTTTTCTCTCCTTCATTTTAATCCCGAAGTGCTATAGTCAAACCTAGTGAGAAAATCTCTCAATGCAAATTTGTTCTCTGTCCAGGCCATCAAAACTAGGGCATTTGACCTTAGGCCTGAACATAGAGGTGTCAACTTGAGATGGCTGCATTGCATTTGGGAGGATGAAGGGAGGAGAAGAATCATCCTTGTTAACCTCTGCGGTTAAGGTTTGTAAATCTCTTTCCACTTCCTCTTTGAATTCGATAAGGTCATAAGCATGCGGTGCAACCCTATCTCTAGGAAGGAATTTAACCAAGTTTTCCTGAACTTGGTCCACTTAAGATAGCCACTCGTTTATGTTGCCTATGCTGTTCTTCAAAGCACATGCATCCACTGCGACTCTTTTCTTTAATTTTTCTAATGTGTATCTGATAATGTGTTTATATCTTTCCTTCGTATCCAAAAGGGCCTAAGGAATCTTCAAGGGAAGACATTTGTTCTGCAGCCATGATAAAAATAACAGAAGGAAAAAAAAATATGCACAAGGTCTGCAGATCAGTGCTGCAACATGTGGAAACTTTCTCCACTGAAGGTAGAGGTTAACAAGGATTTTGCAACAATGGTTTGTTGCAACCTGTGACTAGGTAAAAATTGTAGAACTGGTAATAAGGGTAACGATTCAATCTCCTTCAACTCCAATCCCAAACTGAAATCACAAACAAAATTCAGTTCACTCCATCCTTCTTATAATCCAGTTAGCCAATCAAATAGTTCAAACGTAATAACTACCAATATAAAAAGAGTCATCACCCACACAAAAGATTTCTTTCTGAGAGTCGCAGGTAAGTGCTTCAAGTTTTCTCAATAAACTAGTCCAAGGGAGATAACTTTGTAAGGCCCGATCGACTTTACAAAACCTTTTAAAATCGGATATTTTCAATCCTAATTCGGACAGATAATAATTAATTTTATTTATATAATACTATATTTAACTTTAAAATTAAAATCACAATCAAAATTAAAAACTTTATTTTATAATTTAATTAAACCATTTTTTAAACGCCATAGCCTTATCCTTTAATTGTATTTTCAATTATATAATCAATTTTCTTTGTCAAAACAAACTTCATAAACTAAATATTCATATCAATAAATATTAGAACTCTACTAGAAACCATAATTTTATAAAAACACAAATTAAATTTTACTTCTGCTAAAAAAAGTTCAGTTGCTATTAACAAGATATTTAAATAATTAAAAATATAACACTTTAAAATAATCTCTTTTTTACTATAATAAAATAAAATTTATTCATATACAGCTGCACGATAAACAATATAAATAATATAAATAAAATTATTAATAATATATTAAGTTTTTGATATTCAAATTAAATTACAGTATTTTATAAAGCTACTATTCTTTCTTAAAATTTAGTGTTTATTTACAATTTCCTTCTTTTTTTTGCATGGGCATCACTACTTATCAAGGCCAAGAGTCCATGCAAGGATAAGGGTTAAAGAGTGTACAGTAGAAATTGGACAATATAGTAATCGTTAGTAATGGATATTCGGTAAATTTGTTAACTTATATGGAACGGCTCATCAAAAAGTTGTTTATATTAGACTTGAAGACAACCATATTGTAGTCAGCTGGAAAGCAGGAAAACGGGAGACAATTCCATAGGCGTGCAGTTCTAAGAAAGAAGCTTTGCTCATGGAATCTATGTTTGGGTTTAGGCACAGATAAAGAGTGGGGAAAATTAGTGATAGTGTCTTCTGTTAGACAGGTGTTTCTTGTGAAAGTTTGGTGAGAGGGGGCATAGATTGGAGCTCAGCCGAGCACATGCCATGAAACTAATGATAAAGCAGAGACAAACTCGCAACATCTCTTCTGTGAGAAAGAGGTGGCAGAGAAGAGAAAAGGACATCCCCTACGAGGCTACAAAGTCTATTTTGAACTCTATCAAGGCAGGATAAGTCCTTTCTAGCAACAGTACTCCATCCTTGGATGTACTTGGCTCTTATATAGATAGAGAATTGCATCAGCAGTGAGATATCTACTGGATCGATAGAAGGATCCCACCATTTTTCCAGCGGCCTTGGCAACGGATTTAATGTGTGTGTTCCATTTAAGATCAGGAGTAAAGGTCAAGCCCAGAAGCTTGTCAAGCTCCCCAAGACAAGAGCCATTCATTTCAGTTGATGGCAGATGGAGATCAGAATGTTGATGATGTAAAGATAAAAGCTTGGTTTTAGATGCATTAAAAGTAACAAGCCACCTCTTTCCCCATTGTACCACTTGCTCAAGATCAGAGGAGAGAAAATCAGAGAGAACTTGGTCGTTTATAGTCTTAGATGTGCTACCATAGATAGTAGTGTCATCAGCATAAATGTCTATGAATGATGTAAGGATGTGATTTGGAAGATCATTAATGTAGATCAGGAAGAGAGTTGGACCCAGGATGGACCCCTGAGGGACTCCAGCATTAATACTAAGGGCTTCTGATTTCTGCCCATCAACCACTATTATGAACCTATTAGAGAGAAATGATTTAATAATTGAGAAGACATTCCCAGCTATACTGTAGCTGGAGATTTTGTGAAGTAAACCTTTATGCCATACCCTATCAAAGGCCTTTGATATATCAAGAGCAATTGCCCTAGAAAGTTTGCCTCCATTGAGAGATTCGCTGGTCCTATGAGATATAACTGTAAGCACATCTGCTGTAGATCTAGCAGAACGGAAACCATATTGCATGTCACTAAGAAGGTTGTTTTGCTGAGATGGTTAATTACTTCTCTATTTAACACAGATTCCATCAACTTACTCATGATGCACAGGAAACTTATTGGCCTGTACTGAGAAGGAGATGAGCGATCACCTGAATTCTTAAATACAGGGCATACTGATGAGATTTTCCAGAGTGATGGGAAGCAATTATCCTTAAGACAACGTTTAAACAGTTTTGTAAGGATGAGCACTAGTTCTGGTTGCTTTGAGTACTATAATTGGAATACCGTCAGGGCCGGTTGCTTTACTGGAATCAAGGTTTTTGATTAGCTTCGCAACATCACATATAGATATTTGTATATCACATAGCGTGTTTTCTGATACAGGAGGAAATATTGGGGGTTGGCGGACTTGGTCACAAAGGATAGAATTAGCTGCAAAGTTCTTGGCAAAGAGTTTGGCTTTGTCTGATGCTGACAAGATTACCTCAGGTGCATTGATGATAGTTGGGATAAAGCACACGCTTCTGTTCAGGATTCTGTTTGCTATTTGCCAAAACTGGTGGGAACCAAGCTGCTGCTCAGTTACTTTGGACCTGATGGGCTGAGCATACAACTCTCTTGTGTTCTTTATTACTTTCTTACGATGGTTGCTGGCAGTCCTGAAAGTGGCTTTAGTTTCAGTATTACGTTGGAAGCAATGAAAAGGTGATTTCTGTACACAATGGCAGCAGCACATTCTGGAGAGAACCATGGCTGGCTGTTAAGTATTTGCTGGAATTTTTTCGAGGGTATGAAACGATCTATACCTACAATTAACCATTCTGTCAGGTCTGATACTATAGAGGACACATCCTTTTTAAACATGGAACGCAGAGGTAGATCTGATATAAATGTACGGAAGCTATCCCAGTCAGCCATAGAGTATCGATATACTGTATGATGGAGAGGTACATCTGAGGACTTATTACATTTCATTTTAATCTTAACTGATACAACAGAGTGGTCGGAAGATCCAAGTGGAGACAGAATGGAAACTGAACACAGTTTGGGGCAAGTTGTAAGAAAAAGGTCTAGGAGACTTGCATACTGGCCGTCAGTATTGGGCACATGGGTGGGTTCGTGAACAATCTGAGTTAGGTCATAAGCAATGGAGAAATCATGACAGAGCTCCCCTCATCATCGATCTTGCTTGAGTGAGTTAACCATTCCACATTGTGAACATTAAAGTCTCCACAGACATGAATGTTAGTTTTAACTAAACAAAAAATATATGAATAAACACAATTGCCCAATTACGTTTACACATTTATTATACACTGACAAACATTCAAGCAACAATAAAACACAATACAATATCGACAGTTCGATAAGACTCACCGACTGGTGGAAAAAGTTCTCAGAGCTCACCTCGTGGTGGAACGAAGGTTCTCCTCTTCTTGAGAGGGAAAAAGCAGCATGTCTGCCCGTGACCAAAGGGAAAAACCAACCAGCGTTAGAGCAGGGGCAGATTACTCCTCCCCGGTGTCCTCTAATTTTTAGTCCCCTGCAACACTCCCCCCCACCAATATATGGAGTACTTTTAATTGAATGTTGTGAGAGGATTGTTTTTTTCTTTTATGTAGAGACAAAGTCTCTTAAATGGGCAGGCCATTTTACCTGTCTGCCCGAACGTGTTTTTTATAAGGGCGTTTTTCCAATGTCACTTCGACTGGCATCCTTTGTGAGGGATTTACTTCTAAATATGCACCCTCGAGTGTTGCGGGTTTCAACCTGTCAACAGAGATATTTTGTTCTTCATCCTTAATGAGGACGCTGAAATACTTCTTGTTTTTCTTGTTGACTTTAAAAGGTCCGCGGTACGGTGGTATGCGACCTAGCTGTATCGCGAACAAACACATGTGTGCATGTCTCTAGTGCCTTTGGCATATATGTGTTAGCGCACTTGTTTATTCCTGATGGAGAATATGCCATTTTGGCCATGGTTCTTGTCAGTCTATCAACAAATGATGCAGGGTCCCAAACTTTATTTGGTGTATCACAAAAGTATTGTGCTGGCAGGCGTAGTGTTGTACCATACAGCGCTTCTGCTGCTGAGCAATTCATATCCTTCTTTACTGCTGTGCGCAAACCCAGCAAAATTAGAGGAAGGTGTTCTAACCACTTTGTATTGCTGGTAAGCATTGCACATAAAAAGGCCTTTAGGCTGCGATGTAGACGTTCGACTGCTCCGTTTGCTTGTGGATGGTATGCTGTCATGTGTATACTTCTGGTGCCCAAAAGTCCTGAGAGTTTATGAAGCAGTTCGGACTCGAACTATCTACCTCTGTCAGTTGTCACATTTTCCGGGACACCGAATCTTGCTACCCATCCAGCGAGGAAAGTTCTGGCTGTTGTGTATGCTGTCATATCCGGCATAGGTAAGGCTTCAAACCACCTTGAAAATCTGTCGATACATATCAAAAGATAGCATTGGCCTTCACATGTCGGAAATGGACTGGTGATGTTGAGGTGTGTGTGCTTGAACCTCTCATCAGGTACTGGAAATGTGCCTAGTGGTGCACGTGTATGTCAACCGACCTTGGCCTTTCGACACTGCACGCACTTCTTTGTCCATTCTCGCATGTCTGCTTTCATCCTCGGCCAGACATACCTGTCTGTCATCAAATATATCAACGCATTGGCCCCTGGGTGTGATAACCCGTGTACTGCGTTGAATATGTCTTTCCTTTAGGATGCTGGAACATATGGGCGCAGTTTGTTAGTGCTGATATCACACACTATTTTTCTAGGGCTGTTGGGGTATGCCATTTTCACCAGCTGCAGTGATGTTCCATTATTCTGCAGAAGCTTCTGCAGGTGCTTGTCTTTTTGTTGCTCCATAGCTAAGGTGTTGGCTTCGACGGAAGGTCCCAATGTGAAGGAGTTTATTCCTCGTGACAGTGTATCTGCTGGTATATTGTCACCTCCCTTCACATGTCTGACATCCTAAACTGTAGGATATAGTCCAACTGACGAATCTCTCAGGGAGAGTATTTGTCTGAGGAGGACTGCAGAGTGCCTAATAGAGGCTTGTGGTCAGTCACCAAGTAGAATGGCTGTCCCTCTAGGAGCTGCCGATAATGTCTTATTGCGGAAAACGAGGCCAACAACTCTCTGGAAAATGTGCTATAGCGTGTTTCTGCGTCAGTCAATTTCCTGGAGAAGAAAGAAGTTCCCATTACATTTTTGCTGCAGGACCACTCCAATTCCAGTTGCAGATGCATCTACTGCCAGGCAAAGTTCACTATCGGGTTAAATGTGGGACAGCTTTGCGGTGTCTTCTAACATGGCCTTTACTTTGTTGAATGCTGCTATTGCTTCCTCCGATAGTGTAATGTTGCAGTTCTTCACATTTGTCAGCATACCTGTCAATGGCAAAAGTACTTGGGCAACATGAGGGAGAAACCTACGATAGAAGTTAACTAATCCTAAAAATTGCCACAACTATCTCATTGTAGCAGGGATAGGGAAATCTCGGATGGACTTGACTGTCTCTGGGGATGGGGAAATTCCCTTCTCTGAAATATGGTGCCCCAAAAATATAACCTCGGATTGACCAAAAGTACATTTCGATGGATTTAAAACAACACCCTGGTCTATAAAACGTTGGAACGTTTGAGCTGCGTTGCGTAAACCAAATGGAACACGCAAAAATTCAAACATTCCAAACAGTGTGGTAATTGCCATTTTGGGAATATGTTCGGGCTCCACAGGGATCTGGTGGTATTGTTGCAGGGGCCGGTCGTCCGGAGACAATCGACCCAACAACTAACAAAATAATTCTGGCACATTGGAAGAGGCCCAACTATGTCGATATGAATATGATTGAAGCGAGCGTCGGGATTGCTGAATGTGCCTGGTGGGGATCTTGTGTGTCTGTGTACCTTGCATTTTTGGCACTCAAGGCACGTTGACACCCAATTCCGGATGTCCGAGTTCATATTCGGCCACACAAAGCGGTCGGTGATAAGTTTTCCTGTGGCCCGTTTGCTGGGGTGTGACATCCCGTGGAAGATTGTTGAAGATCTGCCTCCGGAGTGCTGGAGGTATGTAAGGTCTGGGATGGCTCAGTTTGGTGTCACAGTAAATGGTTCTGCTACTGAAGGGGGCCGAGAATTCCTTTAACTGCAGGGATGTGTTTGCCAACACATCTGGGAGGGTTGTATCGGAGTCCTGTGCCTCTGCTATCCGGTCCTGGCTGAGCGGGCTGTCTTCCATGGCGTTGATGTTGGACCTGGACAAGGCATCAGCAACAGTGTTATTTTCGCCTTTGACGTATTGAATGTCGGAGGTAAACTGGGAGATGTAGTCCAGGTGCTTGATCTCACGGGCAGAATATTTGTCTGAGTTGTTAGACAGAGAAGTTGTCAGGGGTTTATGGTCCATTAAAACAGTAAAACTGCAGCCCTCGATTAGGTGGCGAAAGTGCTTGATAGCGAGGTAGATTGCTAGAAGCTCTTTGGAGAAAGTGCTATATCTCGACTGAGCTGGTGAAAGTTTAGCGGAGAAGAAGACTATGGGTTTGTGTTGGTCTTCACTCTCCTGTTCCATGACAGCTCCTGAGTGATATATATGTGTCCGGGTTTCCTCGTTCAGGTGTGCCAACTTCGTGAAGTTTGCTAAAGCAGCTTTTGCTGCATAAAAAGCTTTTACTTGTTCCCCCTGCAGAGTGATGGATTTGTTTTTTCTCTGGAGGAAGTTTGTCAGGGGGGTGAGGAGGTCTGAGCATTTTGGGATGAAACGTCGGTAAAAATTTACCATGCCCAAGAAACGCCGTAGTTGCTTTATGGATGTTGGCATGGGAAAATCCCGTATCGCTTCTATTTTCGTCGGAAGTGGAGTGATCCCATGAGGATCGGTGTGGTGTCCTAGGAAGTCTATGTGCTGTGCTCCGAATTCGCACTTGTCTGGGTTGATTCGGAGTCCATAGTGTTTCAGACGGCGAAACACTTCTTCCAGGTGTTTTGCGTGGGTCTCCACATCTCTGCTGGCCACCAAGATGTCGTCTATGTAGGCGTAGACGTATGGCAGGCCACGCAGAACCTCGTCCATAAGCCTTTGAAAAGTCTGGGCCGCATTACGTAGTCCAAAGGGCATTTTTAAGAATTTGAACAGTCCGAAAGGGGTTGTAATGGCTGTCTTATGTATGTCCTCTGGGGCAACTAGTACCTGGTAATATGCCTTGGTCAGGTCGATCTTCGAAAAGATACGAGCCCCCTGTAGGCCTGATGCGAAATCGTGAATGTGTGGAACTGGATACCGGTCGGGCACTGTGGACGCGTTTAGTTTTCGGTAGTCCACGCAGACTCTGAACTCCCCATCAGGTTTGGGTACCAAATGTAGTGGCGATGCATATGGACTGTCTGAGGGACGGATGGTGTTGTCCTCCAACATCTCTTCAAAAGCCTTCTTGGCATATGCCAGCTTGTGTGGGGGGAGTCGTTGTGGCCGTGCGAATGTGGGTTGTCCAGTGGTCTTAATGTGGTGCTGGGTCTGATGTTCTCCTGCATCAGTAGGCTTGATAGGCTGAGTGATGTCTTTGTACCGGCACAGGATTTCCGCGTAGCGTGGGTCGTGCTGTGTTGCTACGCTAATCCCAGTTGTGTTGCAACTTGATGGGGTCCCTATAACCTTGAGAGATGTGGTGTTGTTGGATAGGGTCCTTGTCTTCATGTGGACGGTCAAGTTGTAGTGTGCCAAGAAATCGGCACCGAGCAAGGGGGTTTTGACATTTGAACAGTGAATGACCACTTGAAGTCACACCTAAGCTTAATATTTAGTGTTAGTTCTTGGTTCCCGTAGGTTTCTATAATGGAACCGTTTGCTGCCCGAAGCTGAAATGGGGCGGGTCTTAGGTTTGACTTGTTGGTGGGTGGTACGACGCTGATGGCCGCACCGGTGTCGACTAAAAATCTTAGGCCGTTGTTCTGGTTCCACACATAAAAAAGACGACTATGCATGTGTGTACCAGCAGGGGTCGTCGCCGCTGCCTGCTGATTTATTCATTTCCCTGTGTCCTTTGGCGTGTACAGGGAGGTTGACACTTGCGAGCTTGGTCCCTGAAATGTTGATGGTACCAGCATTCGTTGGGGTTATAGCTCTGTCTCTGGCTCGAACTGCGGGTACGGCTTCTATAACGCGTGCGTGGGGCTGGGCTTCAACCACGAGCATGGGTGTCTGGGTTCCGTTGCCTCTGAAGTAAGGTGAGTTTCAGTTCTTGTAGTTCGGCTCTCATCTGAGCCATCTCCTCTTCGAAGCGCCGTGCAAGGTTTTGAGGACTGTTATCGCCTTGGTGATCTCTTCGGTGAGTCCTTTCCACTTGGTGGACTCCTTCGTGGGTGTCGTCCACTTGGTGGACTCTTCCATGGCCCCGGGAATAGACCTTGTCTGTTGAATCGGCCAACACTTCCAGGGGAGTTTCTATAGGAACCAGGGCCAACACTTGAGTGATGTTCGAGGGAAACCGATCCATCCATAGGCCTCGGAGAATAGGCTCGGCCATGGTGTTGTTTCCGAGGCGACTCTTCATAAGCCGCAAGAGCTGGGATGGAGTTCTGTCGCCGAGAGACACGTGAGAGAACATGTCTCTGATGAGATCTTCATCTGAGCAGCATGTGCGCTTGAGGATGGCATCTTTGAGGTGGGTGTATGGGAGGTGTTCGGGTGTATTCATCAGGATGTCCTCCACTTCTTCCACGACGGCTGCAGGTAGGGCCTGTACCACTGCGGCATATTTGGTGTCCTGGCGTGTGACTCTCCTGGATGTGAAAATCGCCTCAAGTTGAATAAACCAACTCCTGGTTTTCACGGGGTTATATGGCGGTAGTTGAATGAAGGGAGTTGATGCGTTAATTTCGTGTTCTTCGGTGCCTTCCGCCATCTTCTGTGTCAGTTGTTTGCCCGTATCGAAAGTCGCGTCGAGTCCGTCTGTATTTTTAGCAATCTTCTCTGCCAGCTGTTTTTGCCTATGTTAAGTATCATGTCAGGGTCACCACTTGTTGCGGGGGCCGGTCGTCCGGAGACAATCGACCCAACAACTAACAAAATAGACACAGGCAAAAGGTAAACAGCATAAAGGCAAAGAAGAATGACAGACACAGGTTGTTTGGTTCAAGACGAGGGTTCGCCTTTTATTTTGAATAGAAACAAAAATCGTTCAATCCGGGTGCTGATCGCCTAGAAGGTCGCACGTCACTGGAGGCAAGGTCTGGAGGTCCAGACTGGTATTCTGTACGTAGTGTGGTTCAAAGGGTGCTCGCTGGGTATGGAATGGTCAGCTGGGCGTCAGGGCGATCCGGAACGCAGGGTGAACACTGAGAGCTCGGGGGTCAGTGTTAAGGAACAGACAACACCGAGAATGGAGGGATCAGTGTTCGGAGCGGACGACCAGCAGGGAGCCAGATTGCAAACCAAAGGAACAACATGCGAGCGAGGTGGCGGACCAGAGGTGCAAGCGAGGTAGCGGGCCAGTGGTGCGAGGTGGCGGACCAGAGGTGCAAGTGAGGTAGTGGACCAGAGGTGCAAGCGAGGTAGCGGACCAGAGGTGCAAGCGAGGTAGCGGACCAGAGGTGCAAGGTAGCGGACCAGAGGTGCAAGCGAGGTAGCGGGCCAGAGGTGCAAGGCGCAAGCAAGGTAGCGGGCCAGAGGTGCAAGCGAGGTAGTGGGCCAGAGGTGCAAGGCGCAGTGCAGGAAGCTGAATGCTGCATCCAGGAGATGCAGGAAGCTGGATGCTGCAGGCAGGAGATGCTGGAAGCTGGATGCTGCAGGCAGGAGATGCTAACAGAGTAAACAAAGTGGTAGGTCTTTCGTAAGAACCTAGCCCTGAAAAGGGCTCTTTGAATTACTGCTGTTGCTGCTTTGGCACTGGTTCTGGTTCTGGAGTGTTTCCTGATCGCTGCTGCTACCACATGAGATCCCTCGGCAAGTGAGTGGATCTCCAATTCAGGGGACTCGTAGCCCCCTAGCCGGCTTGACATTTTTGGCCGAGAGGCGCTTTCTTTGTGGAGACAGGGTGTTACAAGTGATGTCGCTCTCGGAAAATGAATAAATGAAGGTCATTAATTCCAGACGAAATTTTTACAAGTCAAACTTAGTTTAGAAGTTTGAGAGTTGTATTTAAATTCATTCCGTTTGAAGCATAAAGACAATCATTTAGCTATTAATCGTAAAAGATTAATTTTTATGTGTATTTCCTTTCACAGCGAGGATGTGGGGGAAAGGAGACATAAGTAGGTCAGCAGCTGGCCTTGCCTTTTAGGTGAGGCTATTCGTCCACTCTCCTCTCTTTTCTTCAGTCGCTCATGCTAGAAATGACGCATGCTTAAAAACGGTGGAGTGGGGAAGGTAGTTTTTCTTGCCCCCACGACAGTACGCCCGAATAAGGTCTAATTTAGTAAAGCCCCTATTATTCTGAGCCACTGCTGTTATATCTTGGATATGTGGTACTGGGTACCTATCCGGTTTCGTAGCGGCATTTAAAGCTCGGTAGTCCCCACATGCCCGCCATGCATTTGGACCCTTACCAACAAAATGAAGAGGTGAGGCCCATTCGCTATTTGAAGGACGAACTATGCTAAGCTGCATCATCTGCTGAAATTCTGCTTTTGCAGCCTTTATTTTTTCAGGTGTTAAACGTCTGGCTTTACAATGGACGGGTGGACCTTTTGTCTCAATGTAATGAGTTACAGTGTGTGGTAACACTTCCTTGTGAAAGGCAGGAACCGATATTGAAGGATATTCCTTCAACAGACTCAGGAAGGCTTCGTCCTGGTCTGCATGTGCTACCTGTGGACCTAATGGTGTGCCAGTCCCCATCACCCCATATGCTGCAAGTTGTGTGCTTGGATCTCGGAGACACTGGCCTGACATATCCACTACCAGGCCAAATGCTTGCAGAAAGTCAGTACCCAGTATAGCACTGCTTACATCAGCCACTATGAAAACATGAATAAACGATCTGCGTAAACCCAAGTCCATGCACCTCTCCCCATAAGTCTGTATTATCGAACCGTTTACAGCTCGCAGTGTAAATTTACAGGGAGGAGACCTTTTGTCCACTGATGTTGCCGGGATAAGGGAAACTTATGCCCCACTGTCCCCCAAAAACGAGATGCCTGTATTTTTATCTACAACATAAAGTAGGCGGCCAGAGCAGGATGCACCAACAGTTGATGCCGCTCTCATCTGTCGGTTTAGGCTTTTCCCTGCCCCTTATAGTTGCAAGGTGGAATACAAGAGTTGGCATTTTCGCCAAATCTCTTGCGCTTCCAACAAATAGCTTCTTGCTTGCATTCCCGGGACTGGCTGCGACCTCCTCTGCTGTCATGTCCCAGCTTCTGTTTTAATGATAGTCTGGCGATGTCTTCCGCCATTCTGTCCATACGGGCTTCCAACCGTTTTTGGCCCTCCATTAATTTTTCCAGAAGCTCGTCTCTTCCAGAGGTCTTCACGCTGGATACTGCAGACGATTGTGTGGATAATATGTCTGCAATGTGATCTGCTATGACAGCGAGTTGTTCCACCGGCGTGGACTCGTCCTGAGCAGCGATAGCCACCTTATACTCCATTGGGATCTGTTGGAGGAAAATATGCTTAACGATGCTTTTATCCATCACACCTTCAGCCAATTTTTGTAACCGTTTTAGAAATTGGGACGGCTTGCTATCTCCCAGAGTCTCTTGTTCCAACAACTGTGAAATACGCTTATGTGTGGAAACAGTCACAGCAGTCCTGACTCTCTCCTTAAGTACATCGTACGGCTTTTCTGTAGGTGGAGAGATTATTAACTCTCTTAGCTCAGTAATTGTATCCTGAGGTAAAATGGATGTGACGTAACAGAATTTCTCTGCCTGGTTGTCAATCGATTTTTGTTTGAAAAATAAATCGAGTTGAGCAAAAAACAAAGCAGGGTCGTCGCGAACTAACGAGGCATTAACGTTACAAGTTGGCGCCATTTTAAAAAATATATATTTATTTATTTATTTTACCGCACTAGAAACTACAACAGTCTAGCAGCAGGGCATGGAAAGAAAGGAATAGTAATAATACAACACGGAGGGTAAGGGGGCACAGAGACAGAATGCAACGTACTCACCCATATCAGCCAATCCTGTATCAGGCGCCGAATTTGACAGGAATACAGACAGCCGTTTCAGGAACGAAATTTTTCTATAAGGGATAATTTAGTTTCGAAAAAAAAACTTGTTGCATTTGTTGTGCACGATTAAAACAAAACCCTAGTTCTATCCTTATTCTATCGACAAAAATATGTAAAGAATAGAAGAAAAATCGTGTTGCTATCTTAATTACGCTACCCTACGAATTTTTATTTAGGGAATAATAATTAGAATTTTAGAAATAAAATTTACATCCTAACTTTTTCTTATTGTTCATAAAAATATTATTTTACTTTTTTTTTTGACAGAACTTATTATTATGTATGTGCGTGTACATATATATTTTCTTGGAGTCACCAAGTTGTTAGTTTTAACTAAACAAAAAATATATGAATAAACACAATTGCCCAATTACGTTTATACATTTATTATACACTAACAAACATTTAAACAACAATAAAACACAATACAATAGCGACAGTTCGATAAGACTCACCGACTGGTGGAAAAAGTTCTCAGAGCTCACCTCGTGGTGGAAGGTTCTCCTCTTCTTGAGAGCGAAAAGGCAACACATCTGCCCATGACCAAAGGGAAAACCAACCAGCGTTAGAGCAGAGGCAGATTATTCCTCCCCGGTGTCCTCTAATTTTTAGTCCCCTACATGAATATTAGCTGAAGGATAAGCAGATAGGACGTGGTCAATTTTCTCAGATATGCTTTTAAAGATAGTAACTCCGCTGTTGTGGGGGTAATAGAGGGAAAATATAAATGCAGTAGCTTGAGCAAGTGCAACCCGGAAGCACATATAGGGTAAGTTAGGATCTTCTCTGGAGATGTCCCTACCACATGGAAAGCCATCTTTTATATAAGCACATATTCCATGTCCATAGCGATCTTGGGGGTCAGGTTAAATTAGAGTATCTTTTAATTATGAACTCATCTAGGGAAATAGTCTGTCCAATGCCAGTTTCACTTAGTAATAATATGTCTGGTTGAGTCTCCTGTAATTGGGTTTCAACCTCTGAAAGGTTAGAATGAAGACCCCTGATGTTAGAGAAGGAGACATGGTGGTGGGGATTTATGTTAGAAGTCGGAGATCCAGGTTTAATCATGTATTTTTTATTGAAACTTTTCATAATGGAGTTTTGGGATTTGTGGACTAGGTCGACAGACTTGCTTGAAGCAGGGCAGAGAGGGAAAGTAAGAGAGAAATAGGAATAAAGAAATATTTTCTTAAGACTTTTATATATTGTTTTAAAATAATTCATATCTTCTAAAAAAACTACATATACACAAATCTGAAAAAGTACATATACACATAATATATGCACATATATACCTACCTAAAATTAAAATAGTGAAAAAAAAACCCTCATTCTTATATATATATATATATATATATATATATATATATATATATATATATATATATCCAATCCCGCATTTTGCTAATTCCTGCCCTCTGATGAGAAGGAAAGTATTTCTTCGAAACTCCGCGGATTAAGGACTATCCATTTATCTTGTGCTTCCTTTTTAAAATTAAATATGTTTTTAACTCTTTTTCAAGATGTCTTTTAACATGTTTTATTAATCATTTGTTCATATTTCCTTTTCGGTTTTATTGAGCTTTTACATCTGGTTGAGACTACTTTACTTGTAAATATTAACTTTAATATTTATAATATATTTTAAGTTTACCATTTTGATTACCTTGGTAAACTTATAGTAATTTTTTTTTATACATAAAATTTTTATTTATATATATATATATATATATATATATATATATATATATATATATATATATATATATATATATATATATATTAAGACAATAGGAGTTGGAAATGAAGACACAGAACTATATATTGGTGGATATAGATTGGTTCATTTATTCAATAAGGGAATACAATCGATTAGTTGGGGGATAGAAGGGACTCTTTATGTCAAGGCATTTCGAAGCCTAATGCTTCTCATCAGAAGAGTAGAGAAGATGCTAGGTAACATAGTGGGGATGTGGCGTCTAACGTTGGATTCATTAGGAACGAAATAGATCAAAACAAATTAAAATTATAGATGATGTTGGGGGTCGAATTCTAAATAAAGGACGAGCGTATTATATATAGTGTAGTGCAGAAAGGTGTATAGAGTCTTCATCATATTCTTAAGTGTATTTAGTATATGTTTTAGGGTTAAAGTTGGGACTTAACTGGATGTGTGGTGGTCCTAATTTAACGGCGTGTAAGGTGTCTATTATCTATGGAGGGGTATTTTTTAACATATGGAAGCGAGATGACATCACTAAGTCGTTCGTCATGTAATTAGAAGAATCTATTCGGCTAGAATTTATTCATTTAAAGAAAAATTTTATTTTTTCACCGGTTGCCTATGCAGTTCTGTCAGCACATAGGAATGCAGCTGTAAGGCATCTCTTTTGTACACAAATCCATGGGACTACATTTTTATCCATTCACTAAAATAAACAATGAATGGGTTGGAACATTTGCGAAAACCCATATAAAAGTGTCAGCTCGCTAAAAACAAACCAACAACAATTCCATGATTTCCAGTCAGCTTTTCACAGGCTAATTCGCAATTGCTCAAAATTATCACTCATGTGAGACTCCATCACATGATGTAAAAATCTATACTAGCAAGAATGCCATGTTCAAACTGTAAACGGAAAAATTACTCAATCTTTGTACTAATGAAGCTCATGTAAACAACAATGGACAAATATTTTTTGCTCATAATCTTTTACCTTCCTGGTATTTTTCATTCGCAGGGTTTTGTTCATAAAACATGCTGATATTAACAATTTCCTCAGTTGCATAGGATTTCCGCAGCCACTAAAGACTTTTACAATTACGCAAATATTCTTTTTCCATTTGAATGATGATCCTGAACTTTCATCTTATTATTATTATTAAAATGTACATTTCTCCACGTTATTAATAGACCTAAATCTTTTTAATTTTATGCCCATGGGGAGATATAAAACATTCAAGAACAACTTGCACAAATCTCACACACAAAAATAAACCATTTCTGGTTAAATACAAATTATTATTTTCAATGTTTGCCGAGTCGTTGCTGTTTGCTGATGTTTTTTGTTTTTTTTTTTCTTGTTCAGAAAGGAGGTTCAACCTATGCTCCTGTCACCATCATGAATTTGGAGATTGGTCGATACTCTTTCTTCCTACATATAAGGAATAATTTTCCTGGTGGACAAATTATTAGCCCAGAATAATTTACCTGGTGGACAAAAAGATTTTTTTAAATAATAGTGATAATGTTGTTCATCAAATTCTGTCTGTATTTGTTTACAATATCATGTCAGCTGATATTTGGACTTTGCAGTCTTAAAAATAGTCTTTCTTCTTTTATAAATAAAAAGAAGGAATTTTTACAGGGAAATATTTTAAGTTACACCAGTCAAGCTTACACTGGTATAACAAAATATTCACTGTAAAATTTCTTTTTTTATTTATAAGAGAAGAAAGACTATTTTTAAGATCATATTTTTTTCAATTTTCGATACTTATCGGATGAATTTCTGTACAAAACATAACTAAGAACACTGCCAGAAATATAAATTACCTTTATGTGAAATTTGCACACTCTGGACACCCATGCATGGCCATTGTGCATCAGTGGCAAAAGTTCATTCAAATTGGAGGTGACTTTGTAGAACACTTCTGGAGCACAAAATGCTACTCATTTCACTGGTACAACTCCTGTCTTCAGAGCTCTTCAACTTTTTAAGCTAAAACACAAAAGTTTTGGAAAGTAACCTCTACTCTCCAGTGGTACAACTCTGATAACCAACACTGGACAATTGCCCTCATGCTCTCCACAACATGGGATGGGAACAAGATACTTTGACATGTGTGATCTTCATCAGAGTGGCAACATTTTTGTAAGCAGGTACTAAGTAACCACCTAAAACCCAAGAACAACCATTTTATAGTGCTGTAGAGAGACAGGATACCATACTTCCATTATATAAGTCGATTGTTTTTTTGTTTTTTTTCTTAATGGCACTTTGGTTTTATTGTCAAAAGAAAGAAAAAAACAGAAAAGAGAAACAAAAAAACTTTTTTTTGTTTGTTTTAAAAGACTAATCTAAATTGAAAAAACTACATTGACAGCACTTCCACGACATTTGCATTTTTAACATGACTTTTTGACTTCAGCATGTTCTGTTAGCTGCCAAACACTTGACTTATTCTCCTCCACAATTTTTTTTCCTTATTGCAGCCACTCCTCATATGTAAATTATATTTTGAAATCACACATGCTCATGAATTTTCAAAATCATTTAACATCATATAAACCTTACATCTCTAATGCTTCGTACACGGCCAGATTCAACTAGCCCTCATTACACGGTCAAACTAAACTAGCCTTCATTACACGGCTAGAATGAACTAGTCCTCACTACATAGTCGGTTTATCTAATCATCACTACACGGCCAGATTAACCTATCTCTCACTACACAGCCAGATTAAACTATCTCTCACTAAAGATTAAACTAACCTTCGGTACATGGCCACACTAAACTAGCCCTTAATACGAGGCCATACACTGCTAGCCCTCAATACACAGCCAGATACAGCTAGCTCCTACTGCATGGCCAAGACACAGCTAGCCTTCTCTACATGGCTAGACACAACTATTCGATACACGGCTAGATACATAGCCAGACACACCTAGCCCTTCATACACAGCTAGACACAGCTAGACACCGATATACATAACTATACCTCACTAGACCTTACAAAATGGTCAGACTGAGCTAACCCTCACTACACAGCCAGATTTAACTAGCCCTCATTACATGGCTAGGCACAATTACCTCTCTATACACGGCTAGACACAATCAGTCTTTCATATTCTTGTCTTTCAAACATAAAAATGTCTAACAAATTTCTTCTCAATAAAATGATGACAGCATTTCTCAAAAGTCTGACTCTTGAATCCTTGTTTAAGATTCTCCATAATACAACAACAAATTTCCAAAAATTTGATTATCCAAAACATGCTGACACCAATTGTAAAAATTTCGATATTTGTCTCATAATTAAAACTTCTTCATAACGTGACGATTCTAACTCTCAAATAGTCTGATTCTCAACATAATTGCATTAACTTTACTTTTCTATTGATGGTACCCACTAACTGGCATCGCCCGGTGAAAGCATGCTCCCTCTACAAAAATTATAGCCCCGTTGTTGCTGCTGCTGTTGCTGCTCCCCACCCCCACCTCCTAATGTTACAAACAGCTTTCGGAATAGACACCCCCAACTCCTCAGGTACATGCTATTATAAAAAACCTAGACACCTCTAAAGCATGTGGACCAGATCTCATCCCGGCTGTGCTATTAAAAAAATGCTCTGCCGAGGTTGCTCCAGTTCTGTCCAAACTTTACAATAAATGCCTTAACGAATCTTGTTTTCCCAACTGCTGGAAAACCGCCTCTGTGGTACCAGTCTTCAAGAATTCTGGTGAAAGAACTGACCCACTAAATTATCGCCCCATTAGCCTCCTCCCGCTTTTCGCCAAAATATTTGAGTCCTTAGTTAATCAAGTCCTAGTCCAGCACCTAACAGCTGCTAAACTCCTGACTGACAAACAATATGGATTCAGGCAAGCCAGTTCAACAGCAGATATCTTAACTGTAGTTTCTGAACGTATATACTGTTCATTGGATAAAACAGGGGAGGGTAGAGCGGTGGCCCTTGATATATCTAAGGCTTTTGACAGGGTATGGCACGATGGTCTTCTAAGGAAAATTAGATCATATGGAATCACTGGAAGAATTCATAACGTAATTAAATCCTTCTTAAGTAATAGAAAAATCAAAGTTGTCCTCGACGGACGTACATCCAAACAACATGACATAAATGCGGGAGTGCCTCAGGGGTCTATCCTTGGACCTCTATTGTTCCTGATATTCATAAACGACCTCCCTGATAATATTGTTTCGGAGATGGGTATATTTGCCGATGACACCACTCTCTATAACAGATATGAGGGGAAAACAAATGAACACATATCCAAGAAAATGGCAGAAACACTAGAGGATGACCTCCAATCCGTAGTGGAATGGGGACAAAAATGGTTGGTCTCATTCAATGCTGCTAAGACTAAGCTTGTTTCCTTCAATAACTACAAGAAACCTTCTCTACCACCAAGAGCAATGGCCAAGAACACATTGCCTGAAAGTACTTCTTTTAAACTCCTCGGCCTAACGTTTACAGGGAATATGAACTGGAATAGATACATTGAGAGCATTGCCAAGGCTGCTGCAAGGAAGGTTGGCTCCCTCTACCGTGCTAGAAAACTACTTACGCCTGCCAGTATCCTATACCTCTATAAGGCAACAATTCGCCCATGTATGGAGTACTGTTGTCACATCTGGGCTGGTGCATCTGCTGCTTGTCTCTCGCTCCTGGACAGGGTTCAAAAAAGAGTCGCCAACCTGATAGGTCCTGAACTGTCATCTAGGCTTCAACCTCTGTCCCATCGACGAGATGTTGCATCCCTCTGCCTGTTCTACAAATACTTTAATGGTGAATGCTCTGACGAACTGCAAACACTTGTACCTCCCCGACGTAACTACCCCCGACAAACCCGACAAGCTACTAAGTCTCATCCCTTTACAGTGGAGATCCCTAGGTGCAAGAAAGCCTTTTACTCCAATAGTTTCTTCCCCAGAACTGCGGGTCTTTGGAACTCCCTTCCGGGATTCTGCTTTCCCAACTGCAATGATATGCAGAAGTTCAAGTGTAATGTTAACAAACATCTTTCTACTCTTCTCCCTTCATAATGACCCCGCAAATTAATTCCCTAATAGTAGCCCCCTACTTCAAAGTGGCACTGTGACTTGTTTGGGGTGAAAATTGAATTAAAAAAAAAAAAAAAAAAAAAAATTTTTAAAGGTAGGTTGTGTGTTGGTCTACCAGGCCACATTTACCAAAAATAAATAAAAATAGAAATTAAATGAAAGATTTCGTTATTTTATGTTTCTAACGTTATCCCCTATCCCCCAACTTAATTTGTCATATTTTGGGGGTTAGTCTTGTTATGAAATTGTAAGGTGAAAGTACAGAATTGTCTAATAAAAAAAAAAAATCCCAGACCACCTTCCGCCAAAAAGAAATTAAATTTATGCCCTGTCGCCAAAAAAATAAAAGAAAAAAGTTGTCATGTTTTGCTATTTCCCCTCCCTCCTCAATCACCAAACTTTACCAAAATAGTAGGGTGGCATGTCTCATTGAACGCTATGTGGCCAAAAAGTGGGTGCGCATTTTACGATAAAGTTATATAGGAAAGTGATCCCCCACTGTAATAAGTTAAGGTTTAATGTATTAACAAAATTTGTTATTTCATATAATTTATAAAGGTGTGGCAAAAAAAAAGTAGATTTTAATATTTTTGTGGGTTAAATAGCGCTGGGTCACAGAGTAAAAAATTACCGTTGTCTTAATGATCCTCTTTCTCTCTCTCTCTCTCTCTCTCTCTCTCTCTCTTTCTCTCTCTCTCTCTCTCTCTCTCTCTCTTTATCTATCTATCTATCTATCTATTTCTCTCTATCTCTATCTCTCTGTCACTCTGTTTCTCTCTCTTCGGTTCTTTCGTGTATTTATCAGTTAATCTATTTTTATAATAACTGCAATAGTGCAATATTTCGTTCACACACAAATTCGTTCACACACAAATAAATGGTCACTCAGTGAAGCTACTTTTAGACACAGGTAGCGACATATCAATTATCGACAAAGTGACCTGGAAGAGAATTGGTGGTCCAAAACTGAGAAAAACACAAAAAATTGCAAAAGGTGTTTCCGGAGAGCGATTAAAATTCATGGGAGAATTTAATTACAGTGTTTCTCTTGGATTGAAAACTTTTTCCTCAAACCTTTCAGTTGTTCCAGGAATAAATTCTTGCCTTTTTGGAATTGATTGGATTGTTTTGTTTGATTTATGGGAGCTACCCATAAATTTATTTTGCAATAATGTAAGAGCGTTGGAAAAGAAAAATTCCAAACAAAATGACCATTTTCTGGCAGTGTTAAAAAGTGAATTCCCCAAAGTTTTTTCAGAGGGATTAGGAGTGTGCACCAAAACTGAAGTAAATTTTGAATTAAAACAGAATGTGAAACCTGTTTTTAGACCAAAAAGAAATGTGCCTTTTTCTTCAAAAGAAGATATTGAAATTGAACTAAAAAGACTACAGAAGAATGGTGTAGTCGAAAAAGTTGACTATTCTGAGTGGGCGAGCCCCACTGTATATGTTAAAAAGAAAAATAAGAAGATTCGGGTATGTGCCGATTTTTCTACAGGCCTTAATGACTGTCTGATGGATCATAGTTATCCACTTCCATCTCCTGAAGACATTTTTACAAAGCTGAATGGAGGTAGAAATTGGCGATTGATCTCCACGGAAGTCAATGGTTGATCATAGCTGACTATTACTCAAAGTATCCTATCGTCAAACGCCTACCTGATCATTCACCAAGGAGTGTCATAGTGAACATCACACGCCAAATCTTCTCAGAGTTTGGCATACCATCAAAGATAGTCAGCGATAACGGACCACACTTTTCAAGTCATCTCTACCGCGAATTCGCCAAAGAATGGGGCTTCCATCATGAGACCACGTTACCTCGGAGACCACAAGGGAATGCCTTCATAGAACGTCAAATAAGGACTATCAAGAATATTCTCAAGAAAGCCAAACAGTCGGGAACAACTCCTGAGATCGCACTGCTGCACTGGCGCTACACCCCAATTTCAAGTGTCATACTAAGCCCTGCACAACTACTCATGGGTAGACGAATCCAATCTCCACTGATCACCAAAATCAGAAACGACAACCATGATCAGGATCAGATATACAGCGCATTCCAACAACGCCAGCAGAACCAAAAGAGGTATTTTGACCGACATGCAATTGGTCCCATGAAGCAGGATTGTGTGAACAACCACCCTGTCTGAGTACATCTGGCCCATGCTAGAACCTAAGATGTTAAGGCAGGTCCGAGGATTTATAAGTGCAATCGGCTATTACAGAAATTTTGTGCATGCTGTCAGCTGATTAGATCTACCACCCCTATACCATGGTCAACGGGTAAGGGTACAGAATCCTGTGTCTGGAAGCTGGGACCCAGCGACTGTAGTATCCCAGGTAGATGGTCACCATTCCTATCTCTTGGAGAATGTCAATGGGCATGTGCTGCGAAGAAACCGACAACACATAAGAAGTATTCCAGTGACGCCTACCCCACAAATGTCGCAAGACCTCCCCAACACAGCTCTACAAAAATGTGTGACGTCTGTGGATCCACTTGTGTGTGCATCCCCAAACATACCAAATGACACTCAAAAACGTACCCGTAGTAGTAGGGTGGTACGACCACCATCAAAAATGAACTTATGGTGAGCAAACACTCATACCCTCCCAGCAAACATCTCATGGGGCAGAATAATCCCCTGCTTCGCTGCAGCTGTTCAGGCAGTCTACCCTGAACCAGTCTCTCCATTTTCTTTGTTTTGTTTTACATGCATAAGTCATCTTTGTTTTCAGAGAAAGGGAGATGTAATGATAGCGCCTTTCGTTTCAGCTATTTTTATATGGACCCTTTCATCTCGATTTCCCGATCCAACTTTTGTATGCACTCACGCATGCGCTTAGCAATCGATCAATAAAGCGGGCGCCATTATTCAGTTCCTTTCTTACAACCAAACACACGTGTTCCTGTCTTATTATTACACATACATGCTTAATACAGCATGACAAGTCATATGAGAGGAACCTGCCCATCAAAAGGCAATGCCGTTCTAAGGATAGAGACCCTCAGAGACGAGGTCTGGGTCTGAACTCCCCCCTCCCCCCATAGACAAATCAGTAGAAATGGAAATAACAAAAGAACTGACAGATTTCAAGGGGGATTATTATTCCCAGCTCCCATATATGTTCAGCCACTGTAAATAAAAGAAGAGCACAAGTGTTCTTTCTGCTTACCTAATAGAGGGAACGTACTTGTAATGTGTCTGTGGGAGCCACACAGCCTCAGATTGATACTGAAGCATCAATATTATTTATAGAAACCAATGTGTACCAGGGATTGGTGAAGAAGAGTTTGCCAAATATAATCATTAGTCAGGTTGATAGTAGTGACATGCAAGTGCTGAAACTAAGGAAAAGTTTCCCTTTTATCTAGCCTACAGGCTGTGCAGTGAAGTGATTCTGTGAAAAGATTGGCTCTGAGCAAAGGGTGCTAAATTAAGTTTTGACACAGCTACAGTCATAATTGGAGGAGTAAAGATTTCCATAGGGGTAGAGTGCATGACATTCTGTCTGTAGTGACAAACACAGATGTGAAGCTTCTGCTAAGGACAGCTATGCCCTATGAGGGTAGGATAAATACAGCAAAAGAACTGAAAGGGAGGTTATTTCATGGAGAAATATATTGATAGCAAGGAGGAAGTAACCCCGAGTGAGTTTGTAATTCGAGAGTTTGAGATGATCCTCATGTTAATAGCCAACATCTAATATATAAAAGGCAAAATGGGTGCGCGTGTTTGTCCACGAAAGGCTTTTTGCATCGGGGTTCTTGTGTTGGTTACTTCCTAGATTATAATATCTCAGATTCGTAAACGGATATGGCTCCTTTCATTTTTTTTATCTAGTTGTAAAAAATTCCTGCCGTTCATTATGTCGGCTGTTTGCTTGTCTTTTTCGTATAAATAAAGCAAAATTAATCGAATGCAACTTCCAACTCCCTGTCTCCCAGCCGGGTAGTATCTATTCAATAATTGGTCCTTCGGTCAATGTAGGGGAAACTCTTCATACTGAGACAATTACTATTTATTTGGATACTACCAGAGTGCCAACTTTTTTGGCTTAGCTGCTTTTCCCCCCACATTAAAAACGACCTTCATGGGAAGTTTAAAAGCAACGCCATTTTTGCAAGTCATCTTTTTGATTGACTATGTTTAATTTGAACGCTTAACACTTCTGGTGACGTCATGGCATAGCGGTAAAATATCAGGTTTTCTTTCAGTTTCTTTTATGCCTTCATGTCACGGATTCAAGCCTGCCTGCCTACTACCACTTCTTTTTTGTTTTTTTTACACCTACAAACACCTGGGCAATGCCGGGCAATGCCGGGCAATGCCGGGCACCCAGGCTAGTATCAAATAAGATGGCGAAGATAAGAGACAGAGAAGAGTTAGCCTATTCCCAACCAATAAGACAGACTGAGCGGGTGCAGGTAGATCAAGTAGTTAGAGAAAAGAGAAAACTGAAGTGCAAATGATTGCAAGATAAGGTCATCATTGTCCCCAAGAGCTATAGAATTGAGACAAAACAGTTATTCAAGGCTGAGATGTGACAGTACTAATAGACAAAGATTTAAGGCAGATTAAGATAGGGAGGATGGGAATAGATGGAAGTGATCATCTGGCTTTTAAACTAAGCCCCTATAGAACTCTGATACACAAGATAAAACTGGTAGAGGAAGTGGCTCATGATATGCTAGAGGCAGGAGTAATACAAAGGTGCAGATTCCCCTGAAGTTTCCGATAGTGATTGTTGAGAAAAACCGAGAGTATTGATTTTGTGTAGATTTTAAACAGTTGAATGCAATCACTAAATCGTTAGTAGTGTTATTGCCCCTGATTAATGACATTCTAGCTCTGTTGGGAAAGCCCACCTGTTTTTCAATCTTAGATTTGAGATCTGAATATTGACAGGTGGCTCTGAAAAAAAAGATCAGGAGAAAACAGCTTTCACTTGTGTTGGGCTGTTCAATTTTAGGGTGATGCTATACAGGTTGTCGAATGTGCTGTGTATGTTTATCCAGTTGATGTCTACAGGCATGAAGGATTTTTTCACAGCCTAACTAGATGACATATTAGTGTTTTCAAAGAACTCTTATGAGTACTTCACTCACTTACAGAGGTATTTGATAGACTGAGAGAGCATGAATTAAAGCTGAAGAGCCAATTCTTGAAAGAAAAAGGTGAACTATTTGGGATTTATCATAGATGAGAATGGGATTCGAGCCAGACATGGACAAAGTTGAGGTTCTGATGTAACACTTTCATGTACCAGACAGTATCAAATTACCTTGCTTATGGGCTAAGGGTTAAGTGAGGTATTTGACATGAGGTTTAAGAAAGCCCAGATTTCAGGGAAATGATAGAATATGTTTTTATTGCAATATTGTAGAAAAAAAAATTCTCAACAAAGTAAAGTGGACATGGAGTCTGACTTGACATCAATGAAGATATCGGCAGTAGACCACGTGTTTTATATTAAGCAAGAGACGACTTTGCAGGTGATAAGAATTAACTTGAAGAATAAAAAGATCTCACCAGAAATAGAAGGGGAAAGAGATTAAGAGAGAAGGAAGAAAGAAAAGGATTTGGGAGGAAAATAATAGAAAAAGAAAAGAGAATTAGAGACATTGATTAAGATAAAGAGAATAAAGGGAGAGATCGTAATACTGCCTAGTGATTACAAATCTCATAAAATCTCTTTTTGGTTTAGCAGATGGTAGGACTTTGCTGCTGGTCATTGGACCATGCACATGAGTTTTTGGGCTTTAGCTCAAAAGCTGGAAGTCTTCCCAGTGGAGCTGGATGGAAATGCTCTTCCTCCTCTGACTGAGAGGCCATCTGAAACAATCAAAATTGAGGAAAATCCTGCGTTAGAAACCCAAAGAATTGACTTTCCTTTGAACAAAGTGTTCTTTGAAATATCTTATGAATAATTATTCTCGTTTATAAGAAAATGATCTCTGAGTTATTGATTATTGATTGCTTTTTCTTTGAGAATAACACAGTTGATTCCAGATCTACTCTGGATCCAGACACTCAAACTGTAGCTACAAGAGGCCTGTACCAGCAACACCTGAGCATCTATGAAAAAGAACTCAACACAATATCCGGCCAGAGTGAAAAGTATCACCACACAGACTTGTATGTTTAGTGCACTCTGAACATCAGGGTGGTAGTTCCGTTGACAAGTAAGTATATGGTTACATTTTAATGTTTTTATGTTTAGTGCACTCTGAGCATCAGGGTGGTAGTTCCGTTGACAAGTAAGTATATGGTTACATTTTAATGTTTTTATGTTTAGTGCACTCTGAGCATCAGGGTGGTAGTTCCGTTGACAAGTAAGTATATGGTTACATTTTAATGTTTTTATGTTTAGTGCACTCTGAGCATCAGGGTGGTAGTTCCGTTGACAAGTAAGTATATGGTTACATTTTAATGTTTTTATGTTTAGTGCACTCTGAGCATCAGGGTGGTAGTTCCGTTGACAAGTAAGTATATGGTTACATTTTAATGTTTTTATGTTTAGTGCACTCTGAGCATCAGGGTGGTAGTTCCGTTGACAAGTAAGTATATGGTTACATTTTAATGTTTTTATGTTTAGTGCACTCTGAGCATCAGGGTGGTAGTTCCGTTGACAAGTAAGTATATGGTTACATTTTAATGTTTTTATGTTTAGTGCACTCTGAGCATCAGGGTGGTAGTTCCGTTGACAAGTAAGTATATGGTTACATTTTAATGTTTTTATGTTTAGTGCACTCTGCGCATCAGGGTGGTAGTTCCGTTGACAAGTAAGTATATGGTTACATTTTAATGTTTTTATGTTTAGTGCACTCTGAGCATCAGGGTGGTAGTTCCGTTGACAAGTAAGTATATGGTTACATTTTAATGTTTTTATGTTTAGTGCACTCTGAGCATCAGGGTGGTAGTTCCGTTGACAAGTAAGTATATGGTTACATTTTAATGTTTTTATGTTTAGTGCACTCTGAGCATCAGGGTGGTAGTTCCGTTGACAAGTAAGTATATGGTTACATTTTAATGTTTTTATGTTTAGTGCACTCTGCGCATCAGGGTGGTAGTTCCGTTGACAAGTAAGTATATGGTTACATTTTAATGTTTTTATGTTAAGTGCACTCTGAGCATCAGGGTGGTAGTTCCGTTGACAAGTAAGTATATGGTTACATTTTAATGTTTTTATGTTTAGTGCACTCTGAGCATCAGGGTGGTAGTTCCGTTGACAAGTAAGTATATGGTTACATTTTAATGTTTTTATGTTTAGTGCACTCTGCGCATCAGGGTGGTAGTTCCGTTGACAAGTAAGTATATGGTTACATTTTAATGTTTTTATGTTTAGTGCACTCTGAGCATCAGGGTGGTAGTTCCATTGACAAGTAAGTATATGGTTACATTTTAATGTTTTTATGTTTAGTGCACTCTGAGCATCAGGGTGGTAGTTCCGTTGACAAGTAAGTATATGGTTACATTTTAATGTTTTTATGTTTAGTGCACTCTGCGCATCAGGGTGGTAGTTCCGTTGACAAGTAAGTATATGGTTACATTTTAATGTTTTTATGTTTAGTGCACTCTGAGCATCAGGGTGGTAGTTCCGTTGACAAGTAAGTATATGGTTACATTTTAATGTTTTTATGTTTAGTGCACTCTGAGCATCAGGGTGGTAGTTCCGTTGACAAGTAAGTATATGGTTACATTTTAATGTTTTTATGTTTAGTGCACTCTGCGCATCAGGGTGGTAGTTCCGTTGACAAGTAAGTATATGGTTACATTTTAATGTTTTTATGTTTAGTGCACTCTGAGCATCAGGGTGGTAGTTCCGTTGACAAGTAAGTATATGGTTACATTTTAATGTTTTTATGTTTAGTGCACTCTGAGCATCAGGGTGGTAGTTCCGTTGACAAGTAAGTATATGGTTACATTTTAATGTTTTTATGTTTAGTGCACTCTGAGCATCAGGGTGGTAGTTCCGTTGACAAGTAAGTATATGGTTACATTTTAATGTTTTTATGTTTAGTGCACTCTGAGCATCAGGGTGGTAGTTCCGTTGACAAGTAAGTATATGGTTACATTTTAATGTTTTTATGTTTAGTGCACTCTGAGCATCAGGGTGGTAGTTCCGTTGACAAGTAAGTATATGGTTACATTTTAATGTTTTTATGTTTAGTGCACTCTGCGCATCAGGGTGGTAGTTCCGTTGACAAGTAAGTATATGGTTACATTTTAATGTTTTTATGTTTAGTGCACTCTGAGCATCAGGGTGGTAGTTCCGTTGACAAGTAAGTATATGGTTACATTTTAATGTTTTTATGTTTAGTGCACTCTGAGCATCAGGGTGGTAGTTCCGTTGACAAGTAAGTATATGGTTACATTTTAATGTTTTTATGTTTAGTGCACTCTGAGCATCAGGGTGGTAGTTCCGTTGACAAGTAAGTATATGGTTACATTTTAATGTTTTTATGTTTAGTGCACTCTGAGCATCAGGGTGGTAGTTCCGTTGACAAGTAAGTATATGGTTACATTTTAATGTTTTTATGTTTAGTGCACTCTGAGCATCAGGGTGGTAGTTCCGTTGACAAGTAAGTATATGGTTACATTTTAATGTTTTTATGTTTAGTGCACTCTGAGCATCAGGGTGGTAGTTCCGTTGACAAGTAAGTATATGGTTACATTTTAATGTTTTTATGTTTAGTGCACTCTGAGCATCAGGGTGGTAGTTCCGTTGACAAGTAAGTATATGGTTACATTTTAATGTTTTTATGTTTAGTGCACTCTGAGCATCAGGGTGGTAGTTCCGTTGACAAGTAAGTATATGGTTACATTTTAATGTTTTTATGTTTAGTGCACTCTGAGCATCAGGGTGGTAGTTCCGTTGACAAGTAAGTATATGGTTACATTTTAATGTTTTTATGTTTAGTGCACTCTGAGCATCAGGGTGGTAGTTCCGTTGACAAGTAAGTATATGGTTACATTTTAATGTTTTTATGTTTAGTGCACTCTGAGCATCAGGGTGGTAGTTCCGTTGACAAGTAAGTATATGGTTACATTTTAATGTTTTTATGTTTAGTGCACTCTGAGCATCAGGGTGGTAGTTCCGTTGACAAGTAAGTATATGGTTACATTTTAATGTTTTTATGTTTAGTGCACTCTGAGCATCAGGGTGGTAGTTCCGTTGACAAGTAAGTATATGGTTACATTTTAATGTTTTTATGTTTAGTGCACTCTGAGCATCAGGGTGGTAGTTCCGTTGACAAGTAAGTATATGGTTACATTTTAATGTTTTTATGTTTAGTGCACTCTGAGCATCAGGGTGGTAGTTCCGTTGACAAGTAAGTATATGGTTACATTTTAATGTTTTTATGTTTAGTGCACTCTGAGCATCAGGGTGGTAGTTCCGTTGACAAGTAAGTATATGGTTACATTTTAATGTTTTTATGTTTAGTGCACTCTGAGCATCAGGGTGGTAGTTCCGTTGACAAGTAAGTATATGGTTACATTTTAATGTTTTTATGTTTAGTGCACTCTGAGCATCAGGGTGGTAGTTCCGTTGACAAGTAAGTATATGGTTACATTTTAATGTTTTTATGTTTAGTGCACTCTGAGCATCAGGGTGGTAGTTCCGTTGACAAGTAAGTATATGGTTACATTTTAATGTTTTTATGTTTAGTGCACTCTGAGCATCAGGGTGGTAGTTCCGTTGACAAGTAAGTATATGGTTACATTTTAATGTTTTTATGTTTAGTGCACTCTGAGCATCAGGGTGGTAGTTCCGTTGACAAGTAAGTATATGGTTACATTTTAATGTTTTTATGTTTAGTGCACTCTGAGCATCAGGGTGGTAGTTCCGTTGACAAGTAAGTATATGGTTACATTTTAATGTTTTTATGTTTAGTGCACTCTGAGCATCAGGGTGGTAGTTCCGTTGACAAGTAAGTATATGGTTACATTTTAATGTTTTTATGTTTAGTGCACTCTGAGCATCAGGGTGGTAGTTCCGTTGACAAGTAAGTATATGGTTACATTTTAATGTTTTTATGTTTAGTGCACTCTGAGCATCAGGGTGGTAGTTCCGTTGACAAGTAAGTATATGGTTACATTTTAATGTTTTTATGTTTAGTGCACTCTGAGCATCAGGGTGGTAGTTCCGTTGACAAGTAAGTATATGGTTACATTTTAATGTTTTTATGTTTAGTGCACTCTGAGCATCAGGGTGGTAGTTCCGTTGACAAGTAAGTATATGGTTACATTTTAATGTTTTTATGTTTAGTGCACTCTGCGCATCAGGGTGGTAGTTCCGTTGACAAGTAAGTATATGGTTACATTTTAATGTTTTTATGTTTAGTGCACTCTGAGCATCAGGGTGGTAGTTCCGTTGACAAGTAAGTATATGGTTACATTTTAATGTTTTTATGTTTAGTGCACTCTGAGCATCAGGGTGGTAGTTCCGTTGACAAGTAAGTATATGGTTACATTTTAATGTTTTTATGTTTAGTGCACTCTGAGCATCAGGGTGGTAGTTCCGTTGACAAGTAAGTATATGGTTACATTTTAATGTTTTTATGTTTAGTGCACTCTGAGCATCAGGGTGGTAGTTCCGTTGACAAGTAAGTATATGGTTACATTTTAATGTTTTTATGTTTAGTGCACTCTGAGCATCAGGGTGGTAGTTCCGTTGACAAGTAAGTATATGGTTACATTTTAATGTTTTTATGTTTAGTGCACTCTGAGCATCAGGGTGGTAGTTCCGTTGACAAGTAAGTATATGGTTACATTTTAATGTTTTTATGTTTAGTGCACTCTGAGCATCAGGGTGGTAGTTCCGTTGACAAGTAAGTATATGGTTACATTTTAATGTTTTTATGTTTAGTGCACTCTGAGCATCAGGGTGGTAGTTCCGTTGACAAGTAAGTATATGGTTACATTTTAATGTTTTTATGTTTAGTGCACTCTGAGCATCAGGGTGGTAGTTCCGTTGACAAGTAAGTATATGGTTACATTTTAATGTTTTTATGTTTAGTGCACTCTGAGCATCAGGGTGGTAGTTCCGTTGACAAGTAAGTATATGGTTACATTTTAATGTTTTTATGTTTAGTGCACTCTGAGCATCAGGGTGGTAGTTCCGTTGACAAGTAAGTATATGGTTACATTTTAATGTTTTTATGTTTAGTGCACTCTGAGCATCAGGGTGGTAGTTCCGTTGACAAGTAAGTATATGGTTACATTTTAATGTTTTTATGTTTAGTGCACTCTGAGCATCAGGGTGGTAGTTCCGTTGACAAGTAAGTATATGGTTACATTTTAATGTTTTTATGTTTAGTGCACTCTGAGCATCAGGGTGGTAGTTCCGTTGACAAGTAAGTATATGGTTACATTTTAATGTTTTTATGTTTAGTGCACTCTGAGCATCAGGGTGGTAGTTCCGTTGACAAGTAAGTATATGGTTACATTTTAATGTTTTTATGTTTAGTGCACTCTGAGCATCAGGGTGGTAGTTCCGTTGACAAGTAAGTATATGGTTACATTTTAATGTTTTTATGTTTAGTGCACTCTGAGCATCAGGGTGGTAGTTCCGTTGACAAGTAAGTATATGGTTACATTTTAATGTTTTTATGTTTAGTGCACTCTGAGCATCAGGGTGGTAGTTCCGTTGACAAGTAAGTATATGGTTACATTTTAATGTTTTTATGTTTAGTGCACTCTGCGCATCAGGGTGGTAGTTCCGTTGACAAGTAAGTATATGGTTACATTTTAATGTTTTTATGTTTAGTGCACTCTGAGCATCAGGGTGGTAGTTCCGTTGACAAGTAAGTATATGGTTACATTTTAATGTTTTTATGTTTAGTGCACTCTGAGCATCAGGGTGGTAGTTCCGTTGACAAGTAAGTATATGGTTACATTTTAATGTTTTTATGTTTAGTGCACTCTGAGCATCAGGGTGGTAGTTCCGTTGACAAGTAAGTATATGGTTACATTTTAATGTTTTTATGTTTAGTGCACTCTGCGCATCAGGGTGGTAGTTCCGTTGACAAGTAAGTATATGGTTACATTTTAATGTTTTTATGTTTAGTGCACTCTGAGCATCAGGGTGGTAGTTCCGTTGACAAGTAAGTATATGGTTACATTTTAATGTTTTTATGTTTAGTGCACTCTGAGCATCAGGGTGGTAGTTCCGTTGACAAGTAAGTATATGGTTACATTTTAATGTTTTTATGTTTAGTGCACTCTGAGCATCAGGGTGGTAGTTCCGTTGACAAGTAAGTATATGGTTACATTTTAATGTTTTTATGTTTAGTGCACTCTGAGCATCAGGGTGGTAGTTCCGTTGACAAGTAAGTATATGGTTACATTTTAATGTTTTTATGTTTAGTGCACTCTGAGCATCAGGGTGGTAGTTCCGTTGACAAGTAAGTATATGGTTACATTTTAATGTTTTTATGTTTAGTGCACTCTGAGCATCAGGGTGGTAGTTCCGTTGACAAGTAAGTATATGGTTACATTTTAATGTTTTTATGTTTAGTGCACTCTGAGCATCAGGGTGGTAGTTCCGTTGACAAGTAAGTATATGGTTACATTTTAATGTTTTTATGTTTAGTGCACTCTGAGCATCAGGGTGGTAGTTCCGTTGACAAGTAAGTATATGGTTACATTTTAATGTTTTTATGTTTAGTGCACTCTGAGCATCAGGGTGGTAGTTCCGTTGACAAGTAAGTATATGGTTACATTTTAATGTTTTTATGTTTAGTGCACTCTGAGCATCAGGGTGGTAGTTCCGTTGACAAGTAAGTATATGGTTACATTTTAATGTTTTTATGTTTAGTGCACTCTGAGCATCAGGGTGGTAGTTCCGTTGACAAGTAAGTATATGGTTACATTTTAATGTTTTTATGTTTAGTGCACTCTGAGCATCAGGGTGGTAGTTCCGTTGACAAGTAAGTATATGGTTACATTTTAATGTTTTTATGTTTAGTGCACTCTGAGCATCAGGGTGGTAGTTCCGTTGACAAGTAAGTATATGGTTACATTTTAATGTTTTTATGTTTAGTGCACTCTGAGCATCAGGGTGGTAGTTCCGTTGACAAGTAAGTATATGGTTACATTTTAAAGGGTTCATCACTACACAAAGATAAAAGTGTAGGCATGAGGACTTAGGGTTAGCCCCTGCGTTTACAGACTTGAGATGACCTAATTACACCAATTGGTCCCATGAAGCAGGATTGTTTGAACAACCACCCTGTCTGAGTACATCTGGCCCATGCTAGAACCTAAGATGTTAAGGCAGGTCCGAGGATTTATAAGTGCAATCGGCTATTACAGAAATTTTGTGCATGCTGTCAGCTGATTAGTTGTGCCAGGGAAAGATGGTCAAATACTGGGCATACCCGAAGAAGTATATCTACTGTCATGTCAATTGTCAAAGGTTCAATGACCCATAACAAAGCAATCATGTATGCAGTGCAGAAATTAGATTTTTACTTAAACAGTGTTGTTTTCATGATCAAGACTGACCATAAACCGCTCAAGCATTTGCTGGAGGCAGAGTGGACAAATAAGAAAATACAACGGTGGACTTTGAAACAGTGAGTACCACTGTAAGAATCTGGTAAACAAGAACAACACTTGCGCGAACCTATTGTTCAGAATCTCAAATCAATTAGAGACAGTCAGTTAAATTAAACGACAAAGCATACCAGGTTACTGTTATGAATTCCATTTTATTTTAAAGAAGAGATTGATGGTAATGCTGGTGATACTTGCTACAGTGAGTGTTATGTGGAGATAGGTAATCAACCTGGAACATTCTACATAAGGAACCGAGTCACCGGACCCTTGAAAAAAAACTTCTCCTTGAGGGTTAACACGCTTTATTTGTCTCTATGTAAATGCGTAAATAAACTTCTCTTTCAGTATTCAAACCACAGTGCATATTTATTTATTCCTTTCACGGAATACTTTATCTTTGATGATCGTTCGAATAATAGGCCACCTTAGGACATATCAAATTGGCGACGGAGACGAGATGTGAACTCAATAAAAAAAAAAAAGGAAAAAAAGTGAGCACGTGATGAGCTGTTGGAAGTGTTTTTGTACCAATAATAGTACACCCCCCCCTGTTTACATTTATTATTTTTATCTGGTTCTTGTATTTGATTTTTTGTATTTTGTATCTTTTTTGATTCTTAGTTTCATACATTTTTTATAAATTTAAATGAGAACATTTGAAAATTTGAAGATGTTATGAAATGATAAAATCATTTTTATCTACTTTTTGTAGTTGTTAATAATGTTTCAACCCCTTTAAAAAATAGTTTTAAAAAATTTTAAATAAATTTATTTATAAATTGCAAATAGTGCTGACAAATTTATTTTTGTGAGAGAACTGCTGCAAAGGCATCAAGTTGGTTGAAAATTTACAAAGAGACTTTTTGTGCTTTTTTTCGCCAAAGTTATCAATAACTCTCTCAAAATTCACTCTATTAAGAAATTCTCTCTCTATGGAGACGATTGCCAAGTCTGTAAGCAAAATTATCAACATATTGTCTGGCTCATTGTTGATCGAAGATAGTTTTCTATGAGCTTCAGTTTCGAGAAAGAGCGCTTACAGTTGGCATCGCTAATAGCTCGGGTAAGGAAAATGCGCAGCAAGCTCTCAATATTAGGGATGAAATCCCCAAGGTGGTTCCTCTGTATGAAGTTCAAAAGTTCAAGAGGTCCATTGGTTTTGTCTTTTCCTGAAGCTTTCACAAAATACTGTAATCTCTTCCTTTCAGCAAAGAATTTATCTTTTTCTATATCTTCGTCAACTTCACCAAGCTGACAATCATAATTATAATCAAGAAGATTTGACGGTGTTAGAAAAGCATATTTATTTGCAAGATTGTGAACTTGTTGAAATCTGCAAGATATTTCTTCAGTCAACCTGCCTATGATAGACCACATTTCCCGTCTCAACTCAGTATCAAATTCCAGTGCTGCATCAGTCAATCCTTCACCATCCTTTTGTTTATTTTTGCGAACATGATGCTCCTTGCTTATCTCCATTTCAGAGCAGAGTTTTTTGACTCATCTATTGCAGTGTCCACCATCTTTTTTCTATTCTGAAGAAGGCAATCTGAATGCCGTCAGCCTGACAAAACTTTGTTGCAGATCCAGTCCCTTTTCTTGAAGATACTTCTGGACACCATTGATTTCTGGGAAAATAGTTTTCCAAAGGCTGAGAAATAAAACAAATGGAAATGATAATGCTGAGTTGAGAATTAAAGGTGCATCTGATTTTGTGGTTGCATTTTCTCTTTCTTCCTTGAGCTGTTCCAGGGCAATGATGACTTCCAATAATTTTTTTAGTACAACATTTACAGCATCTGTTCGACTACTCCATCTAGTTTCTACAGTCCGTTGGATACTTGGATCAGTCAACTGAATCAAGATGTTCCAGCGATGTGTAGATGCAGAAAAGAATGAGAATAACCGGTCCAGTATGTCAAAAAAATGTAAGCGTGAACTGCTACTGAAGTTGCATGTACACAAGCCAGATTCAATGAATGGTTTTTGCATGGCACAAATAGAGCTTTTGGTTTGATTTCAGAGATGTGTTTCTGCACACACCCGATCAGTGCCCTGCCATAACAGTGGCATTGTCAAATGTCTGGCCAATACAGTCATCAATCTGAATCTCATCGTTCTCCGGTTTTATCAAAATCATTTCAGAAATTTCGCCCACACTTTTACCCTTTTTATCTCGATTGAGCGGAGAAATGACTCCTTCACCTTCACTCCATCTTTATCAATTTTTACATAACGCAACACCTCACTCATCTGGTCCTTGTGAGATACATCAGGAGAGTTATAAAAAATTATGCAAAAATACTTGCTTTCTTTGATCTGATCGATGATTTTCTTTCTCACCTGCTTTGGCAAAATGCTCACAAATTCATTTTGAATTTCTGGTGTAGCGATTTTTTCCCCCGATTAACTTTCACAAAATGTTTACAGAGCACAGGGTCATACTTGGCCAATAAATTTACCAATTCTAAAAAATTCCCTTTGTTTTCTTGACCGCTTTCATCATTATGGATGTCTTCCAGTGACCACGTAGTGCCAGGTTCTTTTTGACAAGAAACCTGATGATGTGTAGCAATCTAGCAAGGATTTCCCACCACTTCTTAGTTTCCTTCTCAATAAGATTTTGCTCTACTTTGTCAACTACCTTCCAGTTGAGTTTGAGATGTACTAGCTTCGTGTTCATATACTTTTGGATTTTTTTTTCACTAATTCATAAAAGCAGAAAAACTCAACAGTCCAGTTGAAAACAGTCTACAGCAGAAAGAAGCAAAATAAGGCTTCTTTGGAAGGAGAAGACACCATTCATGTTCACAAACTTTCCTCACTGTTCTGCAAAACCCAATAGAACCAGTTTTTTGTTAGCTTATTAACGTCGCCTTTTGTTTTCATTCCTTGAATTCATGATTGAGGTAGGGTTTTGGGGGGGTTTTTTTTACAAGGTGGTTACCACTTATCAAGGCCTGGAAGCTACTCAGGGATAAGGGTTATTGTAAGTACAGTACATTAGTGTGGATATTTAGAGTGTCTACTTAAAGGGGCGGTTCATCAGGAATTTGTTTACGTTGGACTTGAAGACATCCAAGTTGTAGTCAGGAGGGAAGCAGGCAGACGGAACAGAGTTCTACAGGCATGCAGTTCTAAGAAAAAAGCTTTGTTCATGGAATCTACGTTTTGATTTAGGCATAGATAAAGAGTGGGGAAAGTTTTTGACAGTGGATTCAGTTAGACGGGTGTTTTTTGTAAAAGATTGACGAGGGGGGACCAGAGATTGGAGTTCAGACGAGCACCTGCCACGGAAATAACGATAAAACACAGATAGGCTTGCAACGTTTCTTCTGTGGGAGAGAGGTTGCAGGGAAGAGAAAAGAGCCTCCCCCACTAAGCCACAAAGTCTATTTTGTACTCTGTCAAGGCAGGATAGACTGTTTTTAGCAGCTCCTGTCCAGATATGGCAGCAGTATTCCATCCTTAGACATACTTGGCTTTTATACAGATAGAGAATTGCATCAGTAGTGAGATATCTTCTGAAGCAGTAAAAGGATCCCACAATCTTTCCAGCGACCCTGGCAACAGACTTGATGTATGTGTTCCATTTCAGATCAGGAGCTTGTCAAAACATGGGCCTTCTCCTAGACGAGAGCCATCCATTTCAATTGATGCCAGATGGGGATCAGAGCGTTGATGATGTAAAGGTAGGAGTTTGGTTTTAGATGCATTAAAGGTAACCAGCCACGTCTTCCCCCGTTCAAGATCAGAGGAGAGAGAATCAGAGAGAGCTTTGTCATTTACAGCCTTTGATGTGTTGCTGTAGATGGTCGTGTCATCAGCATAGATGTCAACGAATGATTTAAGTATGTGTTTAGGGAGATCATTGATGTAGATCAGGAAGAGAGTTAGGCCCAGGATGGACCCCTGAGGGACTCCAGCATTAATACTGCAGGCCTCTGATTTTTATCCATCAACCACTACTCTTATGAGCCTATCAGAGAGAAATGATTTAATGATAGAGAGAATATTTCCAGTTATACCGTAGCTGGAGATCTTGTGAAGTAGACCCTTATGCCATTCAATAAAAAGTGAACACCAAAAGAAGAAGAAGCAAAAAAGAATAAAGGTGTGCTGTTGAAATTCATCGAAAAGACTTCTACAGCCCAAATGTCGGAAACGAAAGGCGAAAATCATGCTGAGACCGAAAATTAAGTTGATAAGTGTTACATAGCAGCAGATCCCTGCCGAACAAGCATAGCGCAAATTTCATGGTTAATTGCAACTGGTCATAGACCAACACCTATAAAATCGGTTGCAGTATGTTTTTGGACCAATTAGTGATTGCTTTTCAAATTCTTCAATTTCATGCATATCATTATCATGTCAACTTACACAGTAAGAGTAGCAATAGTAGCAATATCAAGTTAATTTTCGGTCTCAGCATGATTTTCACCTTTCGTTTCCGACATTTTGGCTGTAGAAGTCTTTTCAATGAATTTCAACAGCACACCTTTATTCTTTTTTGCTTCCTCTTCTTTTGGTGTTCACTTTTTATAGAATGCTGTACTGCTCTCTTTCATTCTCTTCACTACGGTACGTTTGAAAAATCATGCAAATATGCTGAAAAAATTTTAAATACTATTTTTAAAAATAGCACGGTATTTCTCTGTATAAGCACCCTCTTGTGTTGTTCCGTACTAGTACCACAAAAAGTGAGATACCCCCCCCCAATTAGTTTTCTGAGATACCTATCCCTAAAAATATATATATACATAGAGAGAGAGAGAAACCAATCATTAATACCCCCCCCCCCAAAAAAAAGAAAAGAAACTTACGGGGAACGAGTCTTCCATTTTATTTTCTATTTTGAATCTTATATATTTGTTTTTGTTCACTTTTCTATTCCGTTGAGGATTTTATTTTCTATTTTTGCGCAATTCAGTCTTCAAAAATGTATGTGAAAACAAATCTGAAAATGAAGCTCCTTGCTCCTACCTCACAAAGAAGAAGAGAGGGGCATTTTTCGCTATATTGAATTCATACAACTCGCAAAAAGTTAATATGTAAGGTGAAATGAAGAGCGTTTAAAACTACTTTAAAAACACCAATTTAGGTAGGTTGCAAAGTAACTTTTACAGCCAATGGGAACCTTTATTTGTTGTATATTTGATTTTTTTTACCACTTCTTATATTGTAAAATAATTAATATAATGATGAAATACTTTTCAAAGTATTTCATTATTTAACAAAATATTATAGAAAAATACAAGGAATGGGTAATCTTGACTAAATTTGTATGTAGGATAGCAGATGCAAACGGATGTAAAAAATGGAACGGAACACATATTTTAGCTCAATGAAATTAGCAAGTAGATTGTACAGCCTAAATAAATATATAAAGATTATTGTAAAAATAAATTTTATTTATTTTTATTCTTTAGAAAAAATATTTCAGCAGTACGTCACACATAATTTTATCAAAGCAATTCAGTTTCATTTAAGAAAAAAGAAACAACTTCATCCTCGTAGCATAAGATTGTTTGTTTTTTTTTAATAATAAACGTGTTTTTCCTTTGAGTAATTTTATCTTTATTTGCTAGATAAAAATGTAAAAATCAGTTTGTTTTTTTTCTGTAGAAACTTGTTTTTATGGCGGAATGAAATTTGGCGCACTGGCGTACTTTTTGGCATCCGAGCAGGCTGGCGTCCCAAAAAAGAATTACTCTTTTTTCAGTGTCCAATTTTCTGTTGCATCATTGATGTTTGAAAGTATTTTTCTTAACAAAAATATTTTGTTTAATTTTTCAACATTTTTCAGAACATGTAAATCAACTACTTTCTTTGAAAGGTTACCCACAGAATTTATGCAAATTAAAAAAAAAATTTTTTGCTTCACAAGTAAAATAAATTTACATCGTATTTTGATGTTATTATCATTTTAGTTATAGTGATAATTTAATGATATTAGTTATAGTGATAATTTAAAAACAATAAATATTTATCATTAGTATTAGGTAATCGGTAATCGGCATAATCGGCCATTTGCCAATTAATCGGTAATCGACAAATTTGCTGGTTAATCGGACGATTATTTACTTTTCTCTTTCCTAGTAAATTTAAATCATTTTATCACTGCCACGTGACCCATCAAATAGTTTTGATACATTAACATAGTAACTGCTAATTTAGCTTAACATTTAATTAAGTGTCTGGTCACTATTATGGCTTTTTGTCTTTATTAAATAAAATTACAAAATACAATTTCTAATTCTTAATTGACAGAATTAGATAAGAAAAAAGAAATTATAAACCAACTACAAAGTACAAATTGTAATCCTTTAAGTGAATAACTAAGCTGAAGTTCTGCACCTGCTGCTGCTCTACTTCCTCTTCTATTCATACTCTCTGTCTCCTTTGCCCTTATAGTCTCCTCAGTATTTAACGTTTGTTATATACAAAACTGAGTGTATGGAAAGCAAGTAAGAGACAAACGAAAGATTAAGTTTAAACGTTTATTTAAGGTTTAAATGATCATGAAACAAACTTTTGGTGTGTCAGGATAGTTTTTACGGCAGCAGTGGCAATGGTGGCACGTCGGTAGGAATGCTGATCGGGTGCTGATATGAACTCGGCGGCAATCTAAGTTGGTCTGGCTGGGTGAGGAGCGGCGATAACAGGGATGTGGGTTAGCTGGTGTTGCTAACGAGGGGTTGGTGAGCGGTGATGATCTGGCAGTGGCCGAAGAGGGGTAATCTTCAGGGCTTGTATTAGAATCATGAGTGAGATGGCGGTGGTGCTGTCTGTGCATAGTAATTTTAGCATCTGGTGTCACTAGCAAGCGGTTAGCTGCTACTATCTACTGACGGAGTGAAGTTCACAGCTCACCACACATGGTCGATCTGCCTGTTTGTCGAAAAAGCTGACATTTTCATACTCGTTCGTCAGACATAGTTGAAGGCAAAGAGAGTTTTGATCACTGGATAGCATTTTGCTATTTCTTTGTGTTTGTTTATTGAGTTTTAATGCGTTGTAGGGAATCGTCTGTTTGGGTGTACAAGAACCCATGTTTTCCCAGCTGGGCAAACTTGAGTCCTTGTACCGGAAAAATATCCAGTAAATAAAAAGTTGTTTAGTAAATCGTTATTTTTTTGCATTTCCATACACCAAACATGGATATAAATATCACTAAAACATCCGCTAGGTCATAAGGTTCATTTCGAACCGCCTGCCTGCCTGTCTGCCTGTCTCTGTCTGTCTGTCTGTCTGTCTGTCTCTCTTTCTCTCTCTCTCTCTCTCTCCCTCAATCACTCACTCACTCACTCATACACTTACTCACTCACTCACTCACTCACTCACTCATATGAATACCGGAAAAACATCCAGTAAATAAAAAGTTGTTTAGTAAATCATTTTTTTTTGCATTTCCATACACCAAACATGGATATAAATATCACAAAAACATCCGCTGGGTCATAAGCTTCATTTCGAACCGCCTGCCTGCCTGTCTGCCTGTCTGCCTATCTCTGTCTGTCTGTCTGTCTGTCTGTCTCTCTCTCTCTCTCTCTCTCTCTCTCTCTCTCCCTCAATCACTCACTCACTCAGTCATACACTCACTCACTCACTCACTCACTCACTCACTCACTCACTCATATGAATACCGGAAAAACATCCAGTAAATAAAACGTTGTTTAGTAAATCATTTTTTTTTGCATTTCCATACACCAAACATGGATATAAATATCACTAAAACATCCGCTAGGTCATAAGCTTCATTTCGGTACCTAACTTGCCTGAGTGGATTGCCAGTAGGCTGAAACAAACTGCGTCACTCACACACACACACACACACACACACACACACACACACACACACACACTACGAAAATTTATAATAGGATGTATACCTGTGTTACATCGATTTAAAGCTAAGAAAGTTGTGAATGTAATCCAGTCGGTGTTGTACTGTTGCAGTGTTTCATGAAATAGTTATTCATGTTTATATGTTACAGGAGTTGCGTTTGCTGCAACGTTTGTGTTTTGTATTTTGGTTTTTCTTTTGATGTACGGCCTTCTCTGGCGGTTTTCTTTGTTGAAGTGAGGTGCGAGTTATTCTATTGATGTGTGTACATGAAAAAATGGGATTTGAAGTTGTCGTGTGTATTTAGTGTGTTCATTTGTGTTGTATCGACAAAAGGCTTTGTCTTAGCGTTACCATTATTTTCGCTGTCACTGCTCCTGCTGGTTTCATGTAAATATGGAGGTATATGCTTTATAACAATGCCCCTCCCCTAGATCTCGATCATATTTACATGATAAAGTCTCTGAAACACGCAGGGAGTTGTCCCCTTGTTGTTCTTGCTAGGATTTTCCTAGGTTGTTCAGTTTGTGAGGTGTGTGTCAGATTCTCCTCGATGTTGTGTGTGGTATTGTGCAAAGGGTGTTGTTCATTGATGTTGCAATGTGAGGGTGGAAAAGTTTGGAAAGAAAGATGGGGAGGACGTGGGGCTATGCGCCGAATATGTGCACGGTGTATTCAGGCTGTGGTGCCATTCTCGTCTTACATTTGATACATCATTTTGTTTGTTTTGGTAATCATAAAGTTTTCTATCCTTTGTAGGTGGGATAATTGGGCTGTGGCTGATTGTGCCCGGTAAAGTAGTACCTTGTCCTCTACTTCGAACAAGTTCTTGTAAGTGGGCTGGTTTTCGTTGCTCTCCATTTTGTGGTCGGCTTCATCATTAGCCAGGGCGACACGGTGAACCTGTCTTAGTAGGGCATTAACTTGCATGCTGTATGCTCCTGGGTCATCGCTCCTGATTTCCTTTCTGTGAGGTGTCGGGAGGCCGATGTTGGTGTGGTGGCCTGAGATTGTGTAATGTGGGGAGATGCCCATGGCTTTGTTGGTTGTGGCATTCATGGATGAAACGACGGATTGAAGGACGTATGTCCACTTGCAGTTTCTGTCCTCACGTAACATGTAGAGGGCGTTCTTCATTGTTTGGTGCTGTCTTTCTATGTTCTTTGAGCTTTGTGAGCGCCATGGGCAGTGGAGCTTCTGAGTGATGGAGATTTGTTTGCAGAATTGTCAGTAGACTTCTCCTGTGAAGTGTGTGCTGCAGTCAAAGGAAACTATGCGTGGTATCTCTCTGTGTCACAGGAAGAATTGATATAATCCACAGGTGGTATCGATAGCACAGTCTCTTACGCATGGTATGGCCATGAAGTATCGGCTGAAGCTGTCCCATATTGTGACTATGTAATGTTTTCCTTTTGAGTTGGGCATTGCGCCAAAGTCTATGAAAATGAGGTCAAATGGTCTTTTACCGCGTTTCCAGTGGCCCATGGGCCAGCGGATATGTCTGCCATAGTTTCCCTTGCATTTTGCATATGTCATGCAAGAGTCAGCATAGGCTTAAATGTCGCTATTTTTGGATTCCCACCAATAACTGGAAAGGAGTTCCTGCATCCGAGTTATTCCTGAGTGGTTGTTGGTGTTGTGTGCTTGGTAGAGATATCCGGCTCGGAGTTTGTATGGTACGATCAGCCTTGGGGAATGTTTTTGGTCTCTTATCATTAGAATGGTGGTTCCTGGGTTGAGGAAGAATTGATGTAATTTTCTTTTAAGCAGCTTGGCCCGATGGTCATCGGGGTCGATTTGTGGGCTGCTTGGGTGGGAAGATTGAAGAGCATGTACGATCTTGGCTAGGGTCTCATCCTTTTGTTGTTCGGTTGTGATGTCCAGGTGGTTAAATATTTTTTTGGCAGGAATGATGGCATTGGCATGGTAGGCGAAGAATACATCGCGAATACATTTCTGTATGTGAGCGTTCTGTGGTGTGTGTGTTTTTTTGGGGACGAGTTGTAGGCTGTTGATGTCACCAATGCACCATGACGGGATGTAAATGCATTGGTTGGAGTTGTTTTTTCCTGCCAGGTTGGGGTTGCTCAGAGTCCGCAACCTCTGCTGAGCGTATCATCCCATATATTATTGGACTCGCCCTCCACATACTCTAGAACGAATTTATAGCATGATTTATCCTCCTGCCATCTTCATATTTTTGCATTGTTGAATTCCCGTTGGTTCAGGTACGTGAGTGATATGTGGTCTGTGAAAATGATGAAGGGGCGGTTGTGTAGGAAATAGTCGAATTGCAGTATTACCCACTTCACAGCGTGCGCTTCACATTCCGTTGTGGACCAATTCTGTTCCGTGGGGCTGAATGTATGAGATATAACTGCGACAATATTCTTCTTAATGTTGTTGTTCTCTTGTATAAGAATTGCCCCACATGCAACTTCGCTGGCATTTGTAGTCAGTGTGAATGGCTTGGAGAAGTCACCTATGATTGAAATAAGCCCGTCGACAGATAGCTTGGAATTCTTGTCCTTCTTAAATTTTCTCTTGATGTGCACGGCTGCTTCTCTAAGTGTATTTTAAAGTCGGCCTACAAAATTCGTCGGTCTTTCATCTTCTCGCCGTTCTAGGTCCCAGGCTTGGCTTAAGTGCTGAAAAGTGGTCATCTGGCTGCCGTGGGTTGCTAGAAGATATTCCTTTAGGAGGATGAAGGTTGCTGTACCTTGCTCAGAGTCGAGCATCTGTTGGAATATACCTTGGTCCAACAGGTGTTTGCGGATTTAAAAAATTCACCTTCAAAGCTGGGGTAAGATGCTAGCTCTGGTGCAATAATAAATTGACTCACATTGTTTCTTGAGTGGAAGGTCTTTTGTTGTCTCATGGCATCTCGAATTGTTTGTTGACGCATGAGTAATTTATAATTGCCGTTAGCCTGTGCGATGGTGGTTATTGTCGCCGCTGACTTTAAGGCAGTTGTCATGGCATCTATGTTGAGTCGAATTTCCTGGAGTATGTCTTCAGAAGGCTGTGTGGATTCGATCATTAAGATGAAAAGAAGCTGTTTTGTTCCTTAAATAGCATGAACAGTTCAGATCGTGTGAAATCTGTACTGCTGCCCATGTTTCTCTTGCTAAACGCTCTGACACCAATTTATTATATACAAAACTGAGTGTATGGAAAGCAAGAAAGAGACAAACGAAAGATTAAGTTTAAACGTTTGTTTAAGGTTTAAACGATCGTGAAATGAACTGTTGGTGTGTCAGGATAGTTTTGACGGTGGCAGTTGCGGTGGTAGCGCGTCGGTAGGAATGCTGATTGGGTGCTGATATGAACTCGGTGGCGATCTAAGTTAGTCCAGCTGGGTGAGGGGGTGGCGATGGCAGGGATGTGGCTTAGCGCGTGCGGCGATCCTTAATAGCTGGTGTCACTAGTGAGGGGTTGGTGAGCGGTGATGATCTAGCGACAGCCGAAGAGAGGTAATCTTCAGGGCTTGTATTAGAATCATGAGTGAGATGGCGGCAGTGCTGGCTGTGCATAGTAATTTTAGCATCTGGTGCTGCTAGCAAGGGGTTATCTGCTACTGGCTGCTGACGGAGCGAAGTTCACAGCTCGCCACACATGGTCGATCTGCCTGTTTATCGAAAAAGCTGACATTTTCATACTCGTCCGGCAGACATAGTTGAAGGCAAAGAGAGTTTTGATCACTGGATAGCGTTTTGCTTTTTCTTTGTGTTTGTTTATTGAGTTTTAATGCGTTGTAGGGAATCGTCTGTTTGGTGTATGTATATATATATATATATATATATATATATATATATATATATATGTGTGTGTGTGTGTTATATCGATTTAAAGCTAAGAAAGTTGTGAATGTAATCCATTGTACTATTGCAGTGTTTCGTGAAATAGTTATTCATGTTTATATGTTACAGGAGTTGCGTTTGCTGCAACGTTTGTGTTTTGTATTTTGGTTTTTCTTTTGATGTACGGCCTTCTCTGGCGGTTTTCTTTGTTGAAGTGAGGTGCGAGTTATTCTATTAATGTGTGTACATGAAAAAATGGGATTTGAAGTTGTCATGTGTATTTAGTGTGTTCATTTGTGTTGTATCGACAAACGGCTTTGTCTTAGAATCATCATTATTTTCGCTGTTGCTGCTCCTACTGGTTTCTGGTTTATTCATGTAAATATGGAGGTATATGCGATAGTTGAACACTTTTAAGTTGTAATGTAAAAATATTAGACTTTCTCTATTCTCATAACATAACCTGTTCTTCATAGGTTCATACACATAATTACCTCTACTAAAAAGCCTCTCACCCTCCAAGATGAAGGTGGTGCACTTTAATATTTTGAAGCCAGTTTACTCAGCATTGATAAGGTCTCCTATGTCTTGTTCCACCACTGAAATGGATCATCACCTCTTGCGATTAGTTGTAAAGCTACACAATGATCAAGTTCTTTTGTGCACTTAACCATAAGGAATTTACTCCTTTTGAGTTTAGATTGTGATTCTTGTATTTCTGTTGTAGTTGCAGTCTTTAGATTTAACAAAGCTTCTACCTAAGTTTTGATTTGTTCGAAGCTAATTCATCAGATACAGGGATACAATTTTACTTTCATTTTGATTTTCTTGACCCTCAATAGAGCTTGAAGAAGTGTAACCTGCCAATTCTGCTTCATTATCATCAGTAGAAAGCAGAAGATGTAGAATCCAATTCTTAATAGTTTTCCATGTCATTATTTTAAATTTTATCTGAGAAAATTGACTACATACTGTCTGCTCATCCTTCGGCTAACATTCCATAATGTGGAATGGCTGACCCACTCAAATAAGAACGATGACGAGGGGAGGTTCTGTCATGATTTTGCCATTGCCTATGACCTCACACAGATTGTTCACGAACCCACCCATGTGCCCGATACTACCGGTCAGTATGCAAGCCTTCTAGACCTTTTTCTCACAACTTCCCCTGAGCTATGTTCATGTTCCGTTCTATCTCCTCTGGGATCCTCTGACCACTCCGTTGTATCAGTTAATATAAAAATGAAATGTACTAAGTCTTCAGATGTACCTCTCCACCGTATATCGATACTCTATGGCTGGCTGGGATAGCTTCCGTACATTCATATCTGATCTACCTCTGCATTCCATGTTTAAAAAGGATGTGTCCTCTATAGTATCAGACCTGACCGAATGGTTAATTGTAGGCATAGACCGATTCATACCATCCAAAAAATTCCAACAAAGACCTAACAGCCAGCCATGGTTCTCCCCAGAATGTGCTGCTGCCATCGCCCACAGAAATCACTTTTTCCATAGCTACCAACGTAATAGATGTATTGAGACTAAAGCTGCTTTCAGAACTGCGAGCAACCACTGTAAAAGAGTAATAAAAAATGCAAGAAAAATGCTCAGTCCGTTAAATCCAAAGTAGCTGAGCACCAGTTTTGGCAAATAGTAAACAGGATCCTGAACAGAAGCGTGCATTCTATCCCAACCATCATCAATGGACCTGAGGTCATCTCATCAGCATCAGACAAGGCCAAACTATTTGCCAAGACCTTTGCAGCTAATTCTACCCTATGCGACCAAGGCCATCAACTCCCCATATTTCCTCCTATAACAGACAACACGCTATGCAACATACAACTATCTGTGCATGAGGTCCCCAAGCTAATCAAGAACCTTGATTCTAGTAAAGCAACTGGCCCTGACGGCATTCCAGTTATAGTGCTGAAAAAGCTCCAACCAGAACTTGCCCCCATACTTACAAAACTGTTTAAGTGTTGCCTTAAGGAGAAGTGCTTTCCAACACCTTGGAAAACCTCATCAGTATGCCCTGTATTTAAGAATTCAGGCGAAAACTCATCTCCCTCTCAGTACAGACCAATAAATCTCCTGTGTGTCATCAGTAAGTTGCTGGAATCCATATTAAATAAAGAAGTAGTCAACCACCTCAGCAGAAACAACCTTCTTAGTGACATGCAATATGGTTTCCGCTCTGCAAGATCTACAGCAGATGTGCTAATGGTTATATCTCATATGATTAGCGAATCTCTTGACAAAGGCTTCCTTTCCAGGGAAATTGCTCTTGACATATCGAAGGCCTTCAATAAGGTATGGAATAAAGGCCTACTTCACAAGATTTCCAGCTACGGTATTACTGGAAATGTTTTCTCAATCATTAAATCATTTCTGTCCGATAGGTTCATAAGAGTAGTGGTTGATGGGCAGAAATCAGAGGCCCACAGTATTAATGCTGGAGTCCTTCAGGAGTCCATCTTGAACCCAACTCTCTTCCTGATCTACATCAATGATCTCCCAAAACATGTACCTAAATCATTCGTAGACATTTATGCTGATGACACGACTATCTATGGCAACACATCAAAGGCCATAAATGACAAACTTCTCTCTGATTCTCTCTCCTCTGATCTTGAGCCCATGGTACAGTGGGGGAAGAGGTGGCTGGTTACTTTTAATGCATCCAAAACCAAGCTTCTATCTTTACATCATCAATGCTCTGATCCCAATCTGGCATCAATTGAAATGGATGGCTCTCGTCTTGGGGAGGCTCCATGTTTTGACAAGCTTCTGGGTTTGACCTTTACTCCTGATCTGAAATGGAACACGTACATCAGGTCTGTTGCCAAAGATGCTGGGAAAATGGTGGGATCCTTCTACCGCTCCAGAAGATATCTCACTACTGATGCAGTTTTCTATCTGTATAAAAGCCAAGTACGTCCAAGGATGGAGTACTGCTGCCACATCTGGGCAGGAGCTGCTAAAAACAGCGTATCCTGCCTTGACAGAGTACAAAATAGACTTTGTAGCTTAGTGGAGCATGCCCTTTTCTTTTCCCTGCAGCCTCTCTCCCACAGAAGAGACGTTGCAAGCCTGTCTTTGTTTATCGTTATTTCCATGGCAAGTGCTCGTCTAAGCTCCAATCTCTCGTCCCCCTTCGCCAATCTTTCACGAGAAACACCCCTCTGGCTGAAACTACTGTCAATAATTTTCCCCACTCTTTATCTGTGCCTAAATCCAAATGTAGATTCCATGAGCAAAGCTTCTTTCTCAGAAGTGCACAACTGTGGAACTCTCTTCCGTTTGCCTGTTTCCCACCTGATTACAACTTGGATGTCTTCAAGTCCAACATAAACAAATTCCTGACAAACCGCCCCCTTAAGTAAGACACTCTATCAAATCTCCAATACTAATGATTACTACTATACTATCTCATTGATTACTGTACACGCAATAACCCTTATCCCTGAGTGGCCTCTGGGCCTTGATAAGTGGTGACCTGCATGTAAAAAAAAAAAATCTTTTTTAATTTAATTTGAATCATGGAACTAGGAAAGTAGACACACGTTTTTATCATTCAGATAGAATGAAAATCTTGTTCCCATTGAATTGTTCAACAATGGTAAGGATTCAACTAAAGTCAGAAATATCAGAATTAGATTGGACAGATTTTGAAAGAAATAATATCAAAGCTAAAATTGTAGGTATTATCATTGATATGGTTGATGTTCTGTGACTTGCTTCTTTGGTGATTTCTTCAAATAGATTCAGTAACTGAACAATTTTTTAAACAAGTCCCCAATGTTAAGTTTTTAAGGTAGGAATTTTATAGCGTTACTAATTCTCGTATAAAAAATATGAATGTATCTCTTATTAAAAGATTCCAGTGTGTGCGGATCATTCTGCTTCACATATATGCCATGAAACTAATTTCTGATTAATGTTTAGCAATTAAAAAATATACTGTTATTCTGTTCGTTTTCTTATTTTAAATTTTAAGTTCGCTTGCTTATTTTAAAATTGGTAAATATTAATCAGAAAAGACTTTTTCTGGGCATTCAACGTAAAGCAGAACGGTCCACACAAACCAAAAATAAATAATTTGTAAACAATCGCAGCATTAACTTGAACAAAGCCAATACAAAAATAAAATAATGTTAAAAAAAAAAAATAGTTCTTATGTAGAGAAATTTTTGGAAACCCATTTCTTAACATGTGGAGGAGAGGGTGTTTTTCTAACTAATCTGTACTTTCACCTAACAATTTAATAAACAACGCAAAACAAGTGATTTGTGCAACAAGCATTGAAGGATAACTGAATTTTTTTTTCTGTGTTTGACTGGGGTAGGGATTGAGGGAACCACCTTAAATGGATGAATGTGATCAGTGCCAAGCAAAGAATTCAACAGAATCGCAAAGAAATACCAATTGTATAAAGAACTCTATCGTTGATAACATACTGTTTGTTTATTAAAATTAAACTGATGTTGAACATGTTTACTTTATTACATCGTCATGATAAACAAAGTGAAAAATACTACATAAAATTATTTCATTTTTTTTAGAATATTATTTAAGAACTACATAGTGTAAAGGGCTGACATTTGGATATAGCATTCTACAATATATATTTATTAGGCATGCACAATTCCAGGTCTTTTAATAGTTTTTGCGATATGATTTTGAAATTAGTATATGTTTATGACACATGGTACTTTATTTCCGCCACCAAAATTGAACATAATAGCATTTTTATCGACTTATATTAATGTAAATTGCTGCTGGAATTGTTTTAAAAAATAGGCATAATAATCATTATGTATAGAATTATATTGAATGTTTACTGTCATTTTGATGCAATGTTCACTTTTACCGCTTCAAAAATGAAGGCCGAAATTGAATTAGAAATAATTGTACTTTTACTTTCTATTGTCTTCTTATATTATGAAAACATCTTTTGTGACATTTTTACTGTTTTTTTGTCAGTTGGTATCAAAGTTGCCATATTGTAATTTACACATGTTCATGCTTCTTCGCCCTCAGCAGGGTAGTGTATCCTGCTGATCCTGCTTTATAATCATCAGTGTAAAGTAGATGTGGAATCCAATTCTAAATATGTTTCTATGCCAATCTTTTAAAATTAATATTTGAATCATGGGTCTGGGAAAGTAGAAATAAGTTTTTATCATTTAGATAGGATGAAAATCTTGTTTCCATTGAAAATCTGAATTGTTCAACAATAGTACGAAGGATTCCACTAAAGTCAGAAATACTAAAATTAAATTGGACAGCTTTTGACAAAAATAACCTCAGAGCTAAATTTGTACATATTATTATTGATATGGTTGATGCTCTGTAAGGTACTTCGGTGATTTCTTCAAATGGACTCAATAACTGGATATTTCTTCAAACAAGTCCCCATTCGTAAGTTGTTAAGATAGGAATACAAAAGGTTTTTGTTGTTCTTAATTTATTTTCAACGCTATATGTTGAATTCCACTATGTGATCACATCTTGAATTAGTTTGTTTTTCTAAATTAAGCTGACCCTGTATTTTAGTCAATTTACCAATTGCTAATAGAAAGCGATTAAAGTGAAAAACTGTATTTCTGTTAAATGTTATGGTTGTCTTCACAGCCTGAGTTACAATGTATGATAGTTATTTTAAATTACATTCTCTGACATTAGCAACTATATTTGTTCCTGAATTCCGCAAGACATAAGATTTTATACTCATCCAGAACATTGTGCAATTGTTCACTTATTCTTGCACCTGTGTGTGCACCAGGGAATGTAACCATTCTAAGCACAGCTCTGCACTGTTCGAAGTCAAAAAAGGAACGTTATCTGTTGTAGCTGTCCAAATGTCTGCGTTCATAAAATACTGTTAATCAAGAGATAATTGAATTTTTGTTTTTACTTTTGTAAATATATCAAATTATTTTGCAGTGTTTTGATAGAATACTGTAATTTGAACAAAGTTTTGCAATAAACCTATTAAATTCAATGTCAAGTGTTACAGAATATAGTTGAATATCAACAGCAATCATTTCTTTTATCAGATAATGAAATTCTTGTGACCTGTGATCATTAATATCTCAATTTTATTGGGGGGGGGGCAATATTGATTCTATAATAGTTTGGTGTTTCACTGGAGGCTCGTAGTTGCTGCAACTTGTTCATGGAATGTCTTCTCCTGAATATTCATTGTGCTTTTTTTTTCTTATTTGCAACTTTTGCTTCTTTTGAATGAACCTTTCTAAGATGGTTTAACATATTAGTACTTGTAAAAGTTTTTGTTGACTTGCCACACTTTGATGTGATGTTTTGACATAATTTGCAAGCAGCTGTATTCTTATTCTTGGGATTGATATCAAAATACTTCCAGCAGAAACTGGTTGCCATAATGGTTGAAGGTTTTTTTAATATATAGTTATTGTTTTTTTACGTATTTAAATTACTTATGAATGATTACTAATTAGTAATTTATCTCAATGAAATATATATTATCTAAACCATAAAAATAAAAATATATATGTAATGGTAGCAAGAGTCCGAAAATGAGGAACAAATATATAAAGAATGCTTTATTTTTGGTTTGCACATCGTCAAAATTTACAGTACAATCTCTCAACATGAAAATTGAAAGATGAAGTAATAATTTTGGTACCCATGCATGATCTGTGCTGAAATAATAACGTTATTATTTAAAAAGGCATTTTTTTATATGGGGAGGGGAGGGTGTTTTGTACCTATTCTGTACTTTAACCTTATAATTGAATAAAACAAACATCATAAAACTTTAATTAAACGTGGAAATACGATTTAAAAAATAGCGCGAATCAGTAAGTGCATTAGCACTATATTTTTTTTACAGTGATTGAAAGTAAAAATGATTAATGATAATTTGATAGAAAGTGAAAGGAGGGAAATTTTCCATATGCTTACAACTATCTGCCTCAAATTTAGTTCAGTTGAAAAAGTCTACATGTTAACAGCGCATTATGCATGTCATTTGATGGTTTAGTGGTGCATGTCTCTTTGATAAATTTTCACTGGCAAGTAAAAAAGGGAGTTAATTTGTCTTCCTTTCCAATATAATTACTATTATTATCATTTATGACAACAAAGTTTGCTGCTAAATCGGCATTAGGAAATCTATTAATCGACCGATTAATCGGTAATCGAACGATTACCAAAGGTTGATTAATCAGTAATCGGCTAATTTGATAATCGGTACATACTTAACTAGTACCAATAATGAAAAATTCTGTTAAAAATTTAAAACAATTGGTTATGAAATCAGAAAATAGGGACACATTTTTCCGATTCTGATACCTTCAAAAGATCTCATTTTGTAATAACTTTAAAGACTCATTTTGGTATAAAATTTCAGATTTTTTATTAGCTTTTATTTATTTTTAGTTATTTTTCTATTTTCTCAAAATGCTGCCCCCTGGTAGCGGACCACCCGACCTTGCTACACCAGTGTAGAAGCTACACAGATAAATCAAAGAATATTGTCTTATGTATGTAGTAAGAGAAAGTGTATCGATATTAAATGTTACCAGGCTGGAGTTGGCTAAAACAGAGTTAGAATTGTTTTCCCAGGTACGGATGTTTAGACAAGTGGTAGCTAATATAACCAACGCAATGACAGCAGAAATATGTGAACTTTATACAGAGATATTTTCAGTTGTTGACCGTAATAATGAATAGGATGCACCAAACAGAACCAGTCGTTGATGATTCTACTGGAGCATGTACACACACAATTGGATATGTTGTCATTGGGATACTGCTGAGTATAGGGGCATAGTGTGGTAATAGTGTGGAGAAGCATGATTGACGTGTGCTCACTCTACACCAAAATAGAAACTTTCCGCTACAAAAATAAGGCAAGTATGTAAATTTAGGTGCTGTTAAGAATTCGAGGTTTTGTTCAACATGACTCTTTCACTTTTGGATACTCTATTTCATTCACATATGAGAAGAGGAAAAAGAAAAAAAATACCGCTCCTGCTGTTTAGGTGAATGAGTTTACATTTTATTGTGGGAGAAAGAAAGACAAAATAATCTGATTCAAGCATGTTTTGTTCTCAACTCAAAAGAACTTATGTGACTGAAATAGAATAATTAAAAGACATTAAAAAAGTTTTTACATAAATAATAAGAAGAAATAATTGACTTCTCATCTTTAGACCTAATCAATCCCTGACAATCTAAAAACAGATTTAAACTAAAAACTAAAAAATGGATGTTACTCGTGGAAGGATTCAATAAGAAAAACTTCTTAGGAAGAAATGATGATTGTATCAATTCAAGTAAATATATCATGGTAGCTGATTAATATATAATGTAAAGATAAAAACTTTTAATGCTTCAGACAACTTTTTTTTTTTATATATCTAAAACTGAAGCCACATTTGAAACAACAGGTAAATTAGATAAAGTACTAGTCAAAACTAATACTTGCTTGTCAGAATTAAAATAGTTAAAATCACTGGAATTCTGGGACAAAATTTTTCCTTTTTTTATTGTCATCTTTTTCTTCCAAATCAATGATAATCATCGTTTTCAGTGTCATGCAAGTTACCTAACATTTTCTCAGAATGAAAATCATGAGTAATACAACTAATGTTTTCCTTCATTTTAGTTTTGGAGTCCGAAACATGATTCACGTAAGTCACAGGACATCCCACATAACTGGGAATTACTTGACTATAGCTTAAACTATGAGACTTCTTATCAGAAGAATAATCATTATCAAGCTGTAATAAGTCCCCAGACGTATCCCTCCACCGTACTGCATACCGATACTCCATGGCTGACTGGGATAGCTTCCGTACATTCATATCTGATCTACCTCTGCATTCCATGTTTAAAAAGGATGTGTCCTCTATAGTATCAGACCTAACCGAATGATTAATTGTAGGCATAGACCAATTCATACCATCTAAAAAATTCCAACAAAAACCTAACAGCCATCCATGGTTTTCCCCAGAATGTTCTGCTGCTATTGTGCATAGAAATCATTTTTTCCATAGCTACCGACGTAATAGATGCACTGAGACTAAAGCTGCTTTCAGGACTGCCAGCAACCACTGTAAAAGAGTAATAAAAAATGCAAGAGAGCTATATGCCCAGTCTGTTAAATCCAAAGTAGCTGATCAGCGGCTTGGTTCCCACCAGTTTTGGCAAATAACAAATAGGATCCTGAACAGAAGTGTGCGTTCTATCCCAACCATTATCAATGGACAAGAGGTCATCTCGTCAGCATCAGACAAGGCCAAACTATTTGCCAAGACCTTTGCAGCTAATTCTACCCTATGCGACCAAGACTATCAACTCCCCATATTTCCTCCTATAACACAAAACAGGCTAGGTAATATACAAATATCTGTGCATGAGGTCGCTAAGCTAATCAAGAACTTTGATTCCAGTAAAGCAACTGGCCCTGACGGCATCCCAATTATAGTGTTAAAAAAGCTTCAACCTGAACTTGCTCCCATACTTACAAAACTGTTTAAGTGTTGCCTTAAGGAGAAGTGCTTTCCAACACTCTGGAAAACCTCATCAGTATGCCCTGTATTTAAGAATTCAGGTGATAAGTCCTCTCCCTCTCAGTACAGACCAATAAGTCTCCTGTATGTCATGAGTAAGTTGCTGGAATCCATACTAAATAGAGAAATAGTCAACCACCTCAGCAGAAATAACCTCCTTAGTGACACGCAATATGGTTTCCACTCTGCAAGATCTACCGCAGATGTGCTAATGGTTATATCTCATAGGATTAGCAAATCTCTTGACAAAGGCTACCTTTCTAGGTCAATTACTCTTGACATATCAAAGGCCTTTGACAAGGTATGGCATAAAGGCCTGCTTAACAAGATTTCCAGCTACGGTATTACTGGAAATGTTTTCTCAATCATTAAATCATTTCTTTCTAATAGGCTCATAAGAGTAGTGGTCGATGGACAAAAATCAGAGGCCTGCAGTATTAATGCTGGAGTCCTTCAGGGGTCCATCCTGGACCCAACTCTCTTCCTGATCTACATCAATGATCTCCCTAAACACATACTTAAATCATTCGTTGACATCTATGCTGATGACACGACCATCTACGGCAACACATCAAAAGCTGTAAATGACAAAGTTCTCTCTGATTCTCTCTCCTCTGATCTCTAGCGTGTGGTTCAGTGGGGGAAGACGTGGCTGGTTACCTTTAATGCATCCAAAACCAAGCTCCTATCTTTACACCATCAACGCTCTGATCCCCATCTGGCATCAATTGAAATGGATGGCTCTCGTCTAGGAGAAGCTCAATGTTTTGACAAGCTTCTAGGCTTAACCTTTACTCCTGATATGAAATGGAACACGTACATCAAGTCTGTTGCCAGAGTCGCTGGAAAGATGGTGGATTCCTTCTACCACTCCAGAAGATATCTCATGACTGATGCAATTCTCTATCTATATAAAAGCCAAGTACGTCCAAGGATGGAATACTGCTGCCATATTTGGGCAGGAGCTGCTAAAAATAGCCTATCCTGCCTTGACAGAGTACAAAATAGACTTCATGGCTTAGTGGGGGGATGCCCTTTTCTCTTCCCTGCAACCTCTCTCCCACAGAAGAGACGCTGTTAGCCTGTCTTTGTTTTACTGTTATTTCCATGGCAAGTGCTCGTCTGAGTTCCATGGCAAGTGCTCGTCTGAGCTACGAAAAACACCCTTCTAGCTGAAGCCATTGTCAAAAATTTTCCCCACTCTCTATCTGTGCCTAAATCAAAACGTAGATTCCATAAACACAGCTTCTTTCTTGGAACAGCACGCCAGTGGAACTCTGTTCCGTCTCCCTGTTTCCCACCTGACTACAACTTGGATGTCTTCAAATCCAACGTAAACAAATTTCTGATGAACCGCCCCCTTAAGTAGACACTTTATGACATCTCAACGCTAATGTACAACGTACTGTACATGCAATAACCCTTATCCCTGAGTGGCTTCTGGGCCTTGATAACTGGTGACCTCCTTGTAAAAAAAAAAAAAAGCTTAAAATTTAAAATGTCACCAAAACGCATTCCCTTTGACACAACTTACTAATTTTGTTCATCAGAAAACCTTCAAAGCATCAGCTCCCAATAACCCATGTACTATAATGATATCGTTATGAATATTTGAAACATTAATCGGCAATTTTCAACTTTTCTAGGTAGTTTCTTAATCCAGGTAAATGAAAATTCAAATTCAAATCATTATCTACAAGGAAAGGAACAATAAATTCGTTCTCAGAATATTTAATTGGTAAACTAAACTATTTCAAACTGTTTTGGGGATGAACCTAAAAGAATCTTAATCAAACATTCTTTGCTAGTTGAGGAATCAAACTGAAATCTAAATATGCTGCATAATTTGCTAGACGTTCGATGTTATTGACGGTGGCAGATACTTTATAATGGGTAATAAAAAATGTTTGTCATCCAACTGCATACATGGATTTGAATCTACGGATGACTTGTCTAAATTTGGACACAAGAAGCCTGTGAGATTTCCAGCATGCCTTAAATAAATTTATGTTTCCTTTACATTTTTCAATGAAATGATTAGGGCTTGAACATTTTTTTTTGCACAACTTTTTGCATTGAGACAATCTGTCTTGTAAAGTTGGATAAATTTTACTATGAAAACTTACATGATTATTAGTCTTACAAAAATCACGTTTATAGCATATACTTGAAGATTTAGCATGGAAATATTATCCTGTGATTTGTCGCAATTTAAAAAATGACCTTCTCCATTTCTTTTATTTTGTTTTTCTTTGTTCACTTTTTTTGTTTTTCTTTTTTCACTTCGTCTTCCTTTCCTTAAACAAAGGACGCAAAAGCTAATGCTCCCTAAAACGTATGAACAATGTTGTAGGATAAGGAAACTTGGTTGTGCAGACCAAGTTTTACTCAACTTAAACCCAAGGTACAGCCTGCAATACAAAAGAACATAACGCTCCTGAGACATATTGTAAAGACAATGACATATGAACAATGTACATATACAACAATAAATAGTGAGGTAAAGTAAGTAATGAAAGCGAGACACCCATATGTCTGCACCGATGCTGAGCTTGTTTCCCGCCAGTCTCCAAAACATAAGCAAATATGAAAACGCTCGCTAGCGAAGTATGAAAATGTCACAGTAACAACAAAGTTAACCTACAAAACCAATATAACATTCTTCTCTCCTAGAAAGAAAATGATAGCACTGTAGGTATGCGCTGACACAGCAGACCCAAGACAAACTAGAACAGAATTAATAATATACACAAACACATGTACACATCACCCCTCCTCTCTGTCCAATTATGTTTGTTTCATTATATGATATGGGATGAACCTTATTAAAAAAGACACCAGAAGACAAGATACATTTAAGCGTGATAAGTCATGGAGCAAGTTCATGTATTTATTTTTACTAACCACAAGGGACGCAAATCTTGTATTGTTTTATATTAAAGAGTTGACCGAAGGAGACATAACTCATAATATGACATCCCTCTTTTCCAAAGAAAAATAAAACAAAAACACTAAAAATTACATAAGGAAGGAACCTTGACACTAGTACAATAGTGTGAGTGTCCAACTAAGGGCTGTTCCCATCATAAGAAAATTTTTTGGGTGGTCTTATTATACGACCGGATCTGGATACTTTCTGAGTTCCAGGATGAGAGTTCAGTGTTTTGTGGGGTGTATTTGTACCGGGTCTGTCAATGGTTGTGTTGGGGCTGGTATGCTCCATGGGTATACAATCCGTTGACGAATCGTTCGATTCTGGGGTCATCATGGGTGTGGCTGCATACGTTTTGGAGTTCATCCTTGTTGCAGACTTATCTATTCTCAGATGTTTGCGGTTCCTGTGAAGTGACGTCCCCGATGGAGTCTGCACCGCATATGATCTTGGTTCGACACATCTCTGTGTAACGACTGCCGGAGACCATTTGCTGGAGTCTGGATCATATACGCGGACGTGTTGTCCTTCCTGTATCTCTGGTAACTCTCGGGTGTGTTGGTCATAGTGAGACTTTTTGTAGGATTGCCTTTGATAGAGGCGAGTTGCCATTTTTTCTTTTTGGGTTGAATTATTGGGACACTTCACTGGTAAGTTTCCCACCAGCTTTCGGTTCCATAGCAATTCACCCGGTGACGAAATTGCATGGTCGATTGGGGTTGACCGTAAACACAGCAATACCATGTCTACATCACGACTACTTGAGGCAGCCTTTTGCATCGCTGATTTTATGGCTTGTATACAGCGCTCGGCCAGACCGTTTGATTGGGGGTATCTAGGGGATGATGTCCCGTGTTCAAATCCCCATTCGCTTGCAAATTGTTTGAAAAGACTGGAGCTATAGTGAGAACCATTGTCGCTGATGACTCTTTCTGGGATCCCTTGTTCACCAAATATCTGCTTTATTAGTTTGACTACATCCTGACTGGAAAATTCTTCTAATTTCCTCACAAAGGGAAACTTTGAGTAATAGTCCACCATCAGCAGGTAATTGTGGCCTTCACTGTGGAACAGGTCAGTGGCCACTACTTGCCAGGGCCTTACAGGAATCTCATGTGGCATCAGAGGTTCTGCACTTTGGGCCTTTTGGTGCTGTTGACATATGGTAAATTGTTGTGTGATGCTGTCTATATCTTTATTAATGTTGTGCCAAAAGACACAACTTTTTGTCTGCAGTTTGCATTTTTCCATACCCTGATGACCATAATGGATTTTTGTAGGATTTCCTGCTGCATCACTTTGGGTATAATTATCCGATTACTCTTCATCAAAATTCCATTTTCGATGGCCAGCTCATCCCGATACGACCAATATGGCTGCAAGTTTTTGCTTATTTCCCTGGATGTATTGGGCCAGCCGTGCAGGATGGTTTCCTTAAGTTCACAGAGTATAGGGTCGGCTTTCGTTGCTAGCTTTATCTGTGTTACTTTTTTAGCAGAAAATTGGACAAAGTCAACTCAGATATTAAGGTCGATCTCCTCGTTACTCCTTCTGTTGGGTAGTCAGGAGAATCCATCCGCCGGGGTAATTTCCTTACCTGGGCGATACATGATGGTCATGTCATATCCTTGTAGGCGCAGCAGCATGTATTGCAAATGAGGTGGAGCAGCAATTAGATTTTTTAAGCTGATCATTTCCAACGGCCTGTGATCGCTTTCTACTTGGAATTTGCTTCGATATAGGTATGTTTTGAAGCGCTCACAGCCAAAAACTACAGCTAAAAGCTCTCTCTCTATGTTTGCATACCTTTGTTCTGAGTATATGAGTGGCTGGTCTATTGGGAAGCTTTATTTTAAGTTCCGTTATTATTTCAGTGCGCTCGTCTTTTGGCTGATGAATTGCATTAAAGTTTAACTGCTCAAATTCTCTATACATCTCCTTGGGCTCAGATTTTACTGAGCAGATTTTACTGTTCCGCTTTCTGTATCTGTTTTCTTGCAGCTGCTTTTGGCTGTTTGTAGTTTTTGTTTGGCTGTATTTTCTTGTGCCCTCCTTTTTGTTAGTGCAGACTTTCACCCAGTGGTTCTTTTTGCCACACGCTGAGCATGTAGTGCCGCAGGCTGGACATTTTTCTTTTTCATGTTTATTTCCACAACATCGACACTGGCTTGTTTTTATTGCACTAATTTCCTGACAATCGCCTCGAATTTCAGCCATTTGCCGCATGTGGTTAAGAGACGCTTTGTGCGTTCTACCACTATTTAAGGTCTCTTGGAGTGTAAGCTCCATGCCTTCGAAAGTAGAAGTTTTTGTCTGGTGCTGGTAATCATTTGTTCAATGAGACGTTCTTCAGTCTCTTGGATAACCAAGAGACTGAAGAACGTCTCATTGAACAAATGATTACCTAAACCTGCATTTTTTTGCCTGTAGTTTACATCTCGCCATGAAGTCGTCGATGCTTTCCGTATTCTTCTGTTTATATTCACACAGATAGAAACGTGCAATACGAAAATTGGTTTGGGGCTCTAGACGCTCCTCAAATTTACGCCAAATTGCCTCCGGGTTCGTCCGGTCAGCATCATCGTCAAATGTCCAAGCGTTATATCGCCGTAACCCTTCCTCCCCAGACAGCAGTAGAATGTGGTTGACCTGCTTCTCGACGGGAATGTTTTTTACTGAGAAATATAATGCACACCATTGCTTGAAGAATCTGAACGATTCAAATAGATTCAAATAGATTATAATAGGTTATATTGCATAACGGGTTCGCTTGCATTAGAACTCATTTTACTTTAATTAATTATTGTTTTTTTTTATATTATTATTATACTAATACCCCTTTTTTTTTAAATAAAAAAAACAAAGAAAACAAAACAATGACATGACTGAATGAAATTGGCGAACTTACTTTGTGCATCGATTTTTTTTTTAAGATGGCGCTTGTCGTCGTCACCACGTGCGTTTACGCGCAACATGAAGACTGATGTTTTCTATTGCGTTCATTCTATTTGTGGATGGATTTCTTTTCTTTTTTTCTTTTTTTTTTAAGAAAATCCCCGTAGCTGCCACCATGTCCGATTATGTTTGTTTCATTATATGATACGGGATGAACCTTATTAAAAACGACACCAGAAGACAAGATACATTTAAGCGTGATAAGCCATGGAGCAAGTCCATGTATTTATTTTATACTAACCACAAGGGACGCAACTCTTGTATTGTTTTATGTTAAAGAGTTGACCGAAGGGGACATAACTCATAATATGACACTCTCAGCCAAAGACATCTATACACCTGATTTAGTCCCAGCCATAGCGTATAGGAGGTTTTGAGATACGAGTAGATTTCCTTGTTTCACATGGAGTGTCATTTTCACAGTTCAAGTGTTGTACCTCCTCAGCAGCAGTCTCTTCCTGCACTGAGGCTGTCTGATCCTCTACGTTAGGTACCACAGGTGTTAGATGAGTCTGTCCAGGTTCCTTAAGGGAAGTTCCTTGAATAGTTGAGGTGTCAGGACACCGGGCTAAATCACGGACAGATACCGTAGACTCTATGGTGGCATAGGTGGGATTGCAGTCAAGAAGTTCAACCTGATCCACAAGAGGGTCATTCTTGCTGCTTCTTACAAACCATCGCAGCAACACAGTACCAGGTGTCATTAACCAAGAGGGCAGAGAGTTTCCATGAGTCGAATGTCATTGAAATGTAAAGAACCTTTCATGTGGTGTGGTGTTGGTAGAGGTACATAAGAGTGATCTTGAGGAGTGCAGCACATCTGGAAGAACCAGGTCCCAGTGAATATCAGGCAAGTTACGGGACTTGAGAGCTAATTTGATAGATTTCCAAACTATGCCATTATATCGTTCCACTTGAGAGTTGCCTGTGGGATGGTATGGGTCGTGCGACTGGTTGCAACTCCCTTTTGCGAAAGGTAGTCTTTTAGGTCCTTAGACATGAAGGAAGTCTCTTGGTCAGAATGAATGTAGTGTGGCATTCCACAAAGAGTAAAGATCTGCTCCAGACATTTTATCACTGTCGAAGTGTTCATATTAGGACAAAGGAATGCGAAGGGGAAACGTGAATACTCATCAACCACTGTCAGCATATAAGGGTTACGTGAAGCAGTAGGTAAGGGTCCCTTGAAGTCAATGCTGAGCCGCTCCATCAGTTGTGTTGCTTTTATTAGCCTCCCTTCTGCAGGATTGTAAAACCGAGGTTTTAAGTCTGCACAGATCCTGCAGGAAGCACAAGTCCTCTTCACTTCCTCTGTGGAAAAGGGGAGAATTTTTGTTCTCACAAAATGCAGCAGTCTGGTTACCCCTGGATGACAAAGTCCATTATGAAGATCTGTGAGGGTTGATGATGTAAAAGCTGAACAACAAAATGCTCGAGTGAGAGTATCTGGCACCACATTTTCCTTCCCTGGTCGATATCTTATAGTATAACTGAAGGCTGCAAGCTCCAGTCTCCATTCTTGGATCTTGCTATTCTTGATCTTGGTACGTTTTCTACAGTCAAATATGAATGCCACAGAACGTTGATCAGTCACAAGGTTGAGGTGATGACGTTCTAAGAAGTGGCTCCGTTTCCTTACTGCTTCAATAATAGCAGTAGCCTCCTTTTCGACTATGTGGTAATGCAGCTCACTCCCTTGTAGTGTCCTGGACATAAAAGCAACAGGTCTGCCTCACCAACGGTTGTATTTTCTGCAAGAAGTTTTGAATCCATTTAGCATAGTAGGCAAACATTCCTAGTGTCCTTTTTAAAGATCCAGCATTTGATGGTGCTGGAAGCTCCTGTAAAGGAAGAAGTCTCTCAAGATCTGGCCTTATGACTCCCTCCCCACACACAGTACCCAAGAACATTGATGGAGTTCACAGATTTGATAGTTTTTGACTCATTAAGGGTTATGTTCCTCTGACTAACAATCTTCAAAAAGCGTTGCACATTTTGGTCGTGCTCCTCTTGCTTGTGACCAGCAATAGTAATATTATCAAGGTATGGGAAGGTATCTTACAAGTGTTCATCCTTGATTAACTTGTCCATAGCCCGCTGAAAAATGGCTACACCATTTGTGACTCCAAACAGCACCCTGCAAAACTGGTATAGGCAACCATTGGCTTCAAAGGCAGTGTATTTCCTCTCGGCCTCCTTTAATGGTATCTGATGGTAAGCACTTTTCAGGTCGAAAGTAGAGAATACACTGTATTTTGCCAAGTTGTTAACCATCTTATCAATTCTTGAAAGGGGGTACACATCCAGTTCTGTGTACTGATTAATTGTCTGTGAGTAGTCAATACACATTCGTTTCTTGTGTCTGTGTGTAGGATCCTTCACCACTACAGCTTGAGCTCGCCACAGGGACAAACTAGTCTCAATTATGTCTTCTTTGAGTAATCTGTTTACTTCTTCCCCAATGAATTCTTGGTCTTCCTTACAGAAGCGTCTTGACCTGGAAGCAATCGGCTTGCAATTAGGTGATAAATTAGGGAACAGAGAGGGCTCATCTAATGATGCTGTAGCAAGAGCACAGTATGCATTGTCTCCCTTCAGAGTCAACTCAGGCCTGGGTCCTCCATACTCAAACTTTACACTCAAATGCATCTGCTGGAAATCCTGACCAAGGATCAAGTCTGAACAAAGATCTTTCATTATTCCTAGTCGTATATCTGAATAGTATTGGTTATTAGGGTTGAGTTGAAGGTCTGCTATTACAAATCCTGGAGAACTAGTTGTCAGAGATTTCTGGGCCTACTGGTTTTGTGTACTTTCAGCTCTAACTCCCGGGCAACCCGCTCATCAATGTAGCTGTCCGTGCTGCAAGAATCCACGAGAGCACTCACCCTCCGACCACCAATGGTTGCCGAGGCAGCAGCCTTCGAGAGACCCTGGGGAACATTAGTGGCCAAAATATGAGAGATGGAGCCGAAAGTTGTGGCCATTAAGCCTAAGGACACTCTTGACTTGAAATCGCCCGACTTACACACCCGGGCTAAATGCCCCTTTTTGGCACATTTGTTACAAGTAGCCTCATGTGCTCGGCAGCGATTCCGTCCATGGTAAGGACCACCACAAAAGAAGCACATTTTGGTATTACTACAGGTTGCAGCCACTGCTGATTTCTCAGATGCCAGCACTTCCTGAGATCCACTCTCCTCAGTAGTAGTCGCCGAAGAACCTTCCGAGGTCCGTGAAGCAACTACCACAGCAGTGTGAGCAGTCGATGGAGTATAGGCATCAGCATTACGCTGAGCCAGGTCTAGTGTGTAGGTTCTGTTGTAAGCAGGAGGAGGCTCCTGAAGTGCAACTGATGCTACCAGTCATGTCGTCAGAATTCCCAGCAGCAGCAGTTCAAACAGCCCTTCTCAGGGCTAACCAACCAGCCCTTATCAGGACTAATAAGTTTTTCTACCACTAAAGCGATTTATTACTGCTTGCCTCCTGAGACCCACCAGCAGCAAACTTCACTTCGCTCCAGTGGCTCCTGCTCACTCTTGCGACTTCCAGTCTTGAGCAGTTTCCAGTGCCTCCTGCAGCTTGCTCCTCCAATCTGCAACCTCGCCTGCACTTGGCTCTCTGCTGATCGTCTGTTCCTTAACACTGACCCTAGATTGTCAGTGTCAAACTGTCCGTTCCTTGACACTGACCCTACGTTCTCAGTGTCAATCTTTCATCCGTTCCTAAACACTGACCCCACGTTCTCAGTGTCTACTGTCCATTCCTTGACATTGACCCTACGTTCTCAGTGTCAATCTTTCATCTGTTCCTAAACACCATCCCCACGTTCTCAGTGTCTACTGTCTGTTCCTTGACACTGACACCACGTTCTCAATGTCTACTGTTCACCCATACCTAAACACTGCCCCCATGTTCTCAGTGTCCACCGACCGTTTCAGATCACCCTGACATCCATGCCGATTGTTCCAGACTCAGTGAGCAACCTTAAACCATGCTACGTCTAGAGTACCTGTTCTAGACCTCCAGTCCTTAGCCTCCTGTGACATGCGACTGTTGCGGTTTCAAAATCACCGCCTCCATTTTTTTTCTTCGCCCCCGCCCCGGCTCCTTCCTTTACTGGCTAAAGACGGGTGAAACGTTCGGCTAAACATGAGTGAAATGCATGAACATATATCAACAAAACACAAATAAAACAGACGATTGACTTTTACCCTTTAGACAAAATTAATTTAAATGGAATCAACAAACTCACAATCTACTTTTGATTGCATAAATTTTGTTCTAGAATTAATTAGAGTCGTTTGTTTGTTTGTTTCATTGGGAGCGACCTCACTAACATTACGCTGGCCAAATGAATACAGCTCATTTTGGCCAAGTCAGGAGGCTTACCCAGGGAGCAGCGACTGATGCTGCCAGTCACGTTGACTGAATCCACTAGCGCCGAAAGATTCCAGCGGCAGTTTAAACCACACTTGCCTCCTGAGACCCACCAGCAGCAAACTTCACTTCCAGTCTCCAGCGCTCCTAGCTTGCTCCAGTTCACTCCTGCAGCTTTCCAACCCTTGGTACCTCCAGCTTCCTCCTGCAGCTTTCCTGCACCTCGCTCCTCTGGCCTGCAACCTCACTCACATCTTGCTCCCTACCGACCATCGCTCCTTAACACTGACTCCTCAGTGCTGTTCGTTCCTTAACACTGACCCCTCCATTCTCAGTGTTGTCCGTTCCTTAACACTGACCCCTCCATTCTCAGTGTTGTCCATTCCTTAACACTGACCCCTCCATTCTCAGTGTTGTCCATTCCTTAACACTGACCCCTCCATTCTCAGTGTTGTCCGTTCCTTAACACTGACCCCTCCATTCTCAGTGTTGTCCATTCCTTAACACTGACCCCTCCATTCTCAGTGTTGTCCATTCCTTAACACTGACCCCTCCATTCTCAGTGCTGTTCGTTCCTTAACACTGACCCCTCCATTCTCAGTGTTGTCCATTCCTTAACACTGACCCCTTCATTCTCAGTGTTGTCCATTCCTTAACACTGACCCCTCCATTCTCAATGTTGTCCATTCCTTAACACTGACCCCTCCATTCTCAGTGTTGTCCATTCCTTAACACTGACCCCTCCATTCTCAGTGCTGTTCGTTCCTTAACACTGACCCCTCCATTCTCAGTGTTGTCCATTCCTTAACACTGACCCCTCCATTCTCAGTGTTGTCCGTTCCTTAACACTGACCCCTCCATTCTCAGTGTTGTCCGTTCCTTAACACTGACCCCTCCATTCTCAGTGTTGTCCATTCCTTAACACTGACCCCTCCATTCTCAGTGTTGTCCGTTCCTTAACACTGACCCCTCCATTCTCAGTGCTGTTCGTTCCTTAACACTGACCCCTCCATTCTCAGTGTTGTCCATTCCTTAACACTGACCCCTCCATTCTCAATGTCGCACATTCCTTAACACTGACCTCTCCATTCTCAGTGTCGTCAATTCCTTGACACTGACCCTTCCATTCTCAGTGTCATCCATCTGTCCGGATCACCTTGACATCCAGCCGATCATTCCAGACCCAGTGAGCAACCCTGAACCATGCTACATCTAGAGTACCTGTTCCAGACCTCCAGACCTTAGCCTCCAGTGACGTGCAACCTTCCTGGTGACTACCATCCAGGTCATTCGATTTTTTGTTTCCTTTGCAAATAAAATGCAAACACTCGTCTTTAACCAAACAACCTGTGTCTATCATCCTTCTTTGCCTTTTTGCTGTTTACTTTTTGCCTGTGTCTACCTTGTTGGTTGTTGGGTTGATTGTGCCCGGGCGACCGGCCCCGCAACATGACCTTCCAGACAGCCAGCATCCAGATGATCTCAAACACTATTTCACGCTTCCTTTACAAATAAAAGACAAAATCTCATCTTTAACCAAACAACCAGTGTCTGTCATTTTTCTTTGCCTTTTTGTCATTTACTTTTGCCCGTGTCTACCTTATTAGTTGTTGGGTTGATTGCCCCCCCCCGAACAGCCGGCCCTGCAACAGGATTTAACAGGAACATTATTTTTACTGTGAGAATGATTTCTAAAAAGAATATTATTAAAAGAATAATTTTTAAAAGGGGGATCCAGCCGTTTCTGAAGAAGCCTTGTTGGGGAGTCTAACTATTTCTAATGTTCTATAGGTACCTCCGTGGAGATGTGTAAAACGTTAGTAGTATACACATTAATAATGATGTCATCATTTCATGTGTTTGTGTGAATATCTATTGATAAGCGTTCGCGTTATAATTTTTAATGGAGTAATTTTTTTTTTTTTGCTATGGATAAAAATAATATAAAACTTACCTTTTGTAAAACAAATACATTTTTATTAACGAACTATACAGACTAGAGTTAATAAAATAAAATTAATTTTAACCTGTTCTGTTGATACATGTATTTAAAAATAATGTTCTTTACAAACCTCCGTACATTTTTGAAAAAAGGCACCAAACATAAGGACCACCCTCTATCAATTTAAATAATAAAATCAAAACGAATTTTTTTAAGCTTGATTTTGGATTTACAATTTTTATTATCTTAGATTCTTTTATATGAATATATTTTTTTTATTATTGGAAACCTGTTATAAAAAAATCCATTTAAACTTCATATCGCGTAATATTTGAATTTAATATCATCTTAACATTTTTAAAAATAATAATTTTTTTAGAATTGTTTTTTTGTTTGTTTGTAATTCGAATAATTATATTACCGAGAAAAAAAATTATCAAGAAAGTGTTTTTTTTTTGTTGTTGTTGTTTTTTTTAACATAATATCGAATTTATGTCCAATTTTATTTACAACTTTGAGGTAAGTGAAATAAATAAGAGGATTTTATATATATATACTAGCGAGGAGTACCCGGCGTTGCCCGGGTGTTTGTAGGTGTGTGTGGTGTTAAATAAAAAAGAAACCGGGGGGGGGGTAGGATGGAACCCGAAGCCCTGAGGCGAAGTTTGAAAATAAAATGGGCCAGCCAGAATGAGTTAGTGAAAGATGTTTGAAAGTCGTCGAGCGTTACGACGACGAAACATTGTTATAAGCGAAGTAAGAAAAGAAAACAACGTTTTAATTAAGCGGGGGGGGGGGGTAATCAAAACATAAAAAGACACAAAAAAATCTAATGTAAGGCAAACGAACGTTGAAAACAGAAAAACGAACACATGAAAAATGGCTTAAATGAGCCTGTTTCGATATTAAAATTTAAAAAGTCAGTGGATACCCGGGTGTCGCTAAGAATAAGCGAAGTAAAAAAAAACAAAAAAAAAACAGGAAAACGAATGTTACGTGAAAAATGGCTTAAATAATACAGGGTTCAATATTTAAATTTAAAAAGTCGAAAAAAAACAAAAAACATCTCACACCACGATTCAAACCCAAAAAGATTAGATAATGAACAAACGTGTTAACCAACTGCGCTAAAGCGACGGAGATGGAGTTTACTCGGTTTTTCAACTATTTAAAGTAAATCAGGTCACGACGTCACGCATGCGTAGAATCGGGCATCGTTACAAGAAACCCGTTTTTGTTGATCCCCCCCCCCCAGCCTGTGGAAAATTGTCCATTTCGGGGTGAAAAAGTTAACGTTTTTGGCCAATTTTTCGATATTTTTCAAGCGAAGGATGGGGCTTCGATATGATACCGAAATTGTGACTTTTCGTCAGGTGTGTCGAAATTTTTTAGCAGACACACAAACATACACACATACATATACACAAACAAACATACACACATACATTTTCGCTTTTATATATATAGATTAGCGTTGCCCGGGTGTTTTTCGGGGTATGTGAAAAAAACCCCGAAAATGTGAAAAAAAACCGAAGCCTTCACGACGCACAGTTAGAAAATAGTAAAGTGTTAAAAAAAAACAGGTGCACGTTTTTGATTGACGTGACGGCGATAGGTATTCAGCAGTAAGCATTTTGTGCGGGACAGTTTTGAATGAGGTGAATAAATCGGTTTCTTTGTTTTTAAAAACCCGCTCCCTGTTTATTAGGAGGAGCGAAATGAAAGCTACAGTCTGATATGACGAAGTCGACATTGAACAAACGTGACTTAGCTCTCTGGAGACAACTGGCTTTCGGCCTGTGATTAGAGTTGAGTTTCGCTTTTTTTTTATACCGAAAACTGAATGTAACCAAGACCGTCTTAAAAGACAAGATGGCCGGTGGGCAAAAATAATTTAATCTGCTGACGTCATCACGGATAGTCCTTACCGGTGACACCGATAGTCACCGGTAGGCACTCGTAACGTCTTGAAGTCAGTGTAATATTTCTTTTTTTATCAAAATGCCTTCACGGTGCATCGTTCCAAATTGCTGAGGAAATTATCGTAAAGGACCAAAAAGTGACAGTATTTTCATTTCCGAAAGATAAAGAATTATAATGCAGTAAAAAAAAAAGATTTTACACCATCTCCATTCAGCAAAGTAAGTTTTAACGTGCTCCCCCCCTGTATTTAACACGATGTAACTATAATTTAATTCAATATTATCATCCTAAATTTTTTACCATTCAAAAGAAGAAGCTTCAAATAAATTGCTAATATTAAAAAATATTTTTTACAGCATACAAAACTAATGAAAATGCGAGACAACATCGACTCTTTAAAACACGTTCTTTTGAAGAGACGATTTTTTAAAGCTGTTGACACACGTTTTAAAAATCTAGCAAAAATTAATTTTCCTGAAATTTTTCAATATTTAAAAATAAATTATGCCGGCTGATAAAATTTTTAAACTTTTTTTAAAGCTAGAAAGATAAAATTTAAAAATACTTATTTTTATATATATATATATATATATATATATATATATATATATATATATATGAAACTAAACTAAAAAAAAAAAAAACGCGCGTTCAATCGTGGTCTTTTCATTTCATTTCATTAACGTAATTGGGTTTGTATTACTGTACACATAGATTCGAAAAAGTTGTCAAAAAACAAATATATAACAAATAAATGTTATCAAAGGCAAGATAAGTTACTTTTCTACCAAATATTTTTCGTGTTTTTATTCAATGTAACATGTTTATTCAGCTCGAAAAACATACAGTGTTTACCGATGTATTCGAAAATTCAAGATGGCGTCTGATTCTCTCTTTAACACAGTAAGTTTGGGATAAGGTGTTATAAATAAAAACTATACAACATACTATTAAAACCCCGCTGAATATATGTCAACTTATGTCACGGTAACATATATTGTGCGAGTTTTTAACAGTATTTTATCCGGTTTTATATTTATAACACCTTTTCCCAAACTTACCGTGTTAAAGAGAGAATCAGACGCCATCTGGAATTTTCGAATACATCGGTAAACACTATGTTTTTCGAGATGAATAAACATGTTACATTGAATAAAAACACGAAAAATATATCCAGTTTGGTAGAAAAGTAACTTATCTTGCCTTTGATAACATTTATTTGTTATATATTTGTTTTTTGACAACTTTTCCGAATCTATGTGTACAGTAATAAGTGGACTAGGGTATAAAAGGAAATGCGTGTTCATCTCACATACGGGTCACTATCGTTTGTTCGCGCGTGGGAAGAGAAGTGAGTAATGTAGTGGAACGAGAAATGGCCGTCCGGCATGTAGAAAGAGAAAGAGAGAGGATTGCATCAGTTAAGCTGTGCACCATGTTAGCAGTCATCTATGCGAAGGTATTCTCAGGGCCAAGTTGTAGATATATAGAGAGAAAGAGTGAGAATGTCAATCCAGTTCATGGAGAGAGAAAGCATATAAAGTGTACGTACTGTCTGTTAGCTCGTGCCCCATACATAGTAGCAGGGGATGTGATGTGCACCGGCGCGCGCCTGCCGAAAGGGAGGCGGCTGGTTAGCCAAACCTCTCAGCTCGAGAGCTGGTCTGAAAAAAAGGCAGATGCTGCTTATTGCTCTTGCTTTTATACTTGTTTCCGGTGGTCTTTTGCGCATGTGTGAATTTCCTTTGAAAGGGGAAGTGATGTTGCCCATGTGTGTGTATGTGTGCGCGTGTGAGTACATGTGTGTACGTTAGCATGTGTGTGTGTATATACGTGAATGTAAGTGTATATACGCGAACGTGAATATATGTACGTGTGTAGATGTGCGCACGTATGTTTGTGTGCGCGTATGTATATGACAAGTAATATAGCTTCAGATGTGAATGCGTGTTTTTGTGTGAGACAGTTTATTTAATAATGAATAAATATTGAAAATTTTAGGAAAATATGATTATTATTTGATTTTTACTAGATTTTTAAAATATGGGTGTGTGAACACGTTACTACATAGGAACGTTGTTTTAAAGCGTCGATAATGTAAACATGATTTTTGTCTCGTATTTTCATTATTTTTGTATGCTGTAAAATTTTTTAAAAAAATATTAGCAGTTTATTTGAAGCTTTTTCTTTTAAATTGTAAAAACGTTAGGATGATAATATTAAATTAAATTACAATTACATCGTGTCACATATCCCTATATGTGACACGATGTAATTGTAAAACTGTGGCGCACGTTGGAGGTACCTAATGTTCTAATAATTTCAGTAAGGGAAGAATAATTGTTCCCTAGGGACTGCCAAACGATTGTGAAGATTGGACCGCATGTTTCCGTGACGTCAGATTTGTGTTAACAATGCAAACTATGGAAAAGCAGAAGCGACTTAATGATTTTTTAAAACCTTTGCTTATCTTCTTCAAACTGCAATTAATAATTAATCTTTGTTATAATTTTGTTAGGTTTTAAGATTTACACAGTTTAACGATTAATAATATTATAAACATTTGTTTAAATACGGTTTTACTGAATGTCCTTTTGGTTACCTATGGAGTTCCATAATTTGTTCGGTAAAAAGAGACAAACAAAATGAGGGGGGGGGGGTACAAAATGCTTAATATTGTGCAATAATATTTTCAAATTGGTTTTAATCTGGCGATAAAATAGCTGACAAGAGTCATGTTTATATTAAAACTTAACATTTTAAAAAAAAATTAAACACAATTAATTAAAAATCTATGTTGTAACGGAATATTTTGAAATAATGGAATTTTAATCGTTTTAATCTTTTAAAAATTAATTAATGTTTACGAAGTTTCTTTTTCTTGGCAATTCAATTGATTATAGTGAACTTAGGAAAACTCGTCTCCGGAAAACTCGACCCCGGAAAACTCGTCCCCTTTCGCTAGGTAGGAAAACTGGTCCCTTATTGAATAAATATCGTTCGAAAACACATTTTATGATCGTTATTGAAGGAGATACTGTTTTGTTTTTTTAAAATAGACTATAGCCCCCATAATATTTTTTTAAAATATTTTTATTTGTTTGATGTTTTTTTTTGTTTTTTTTTTAAATAAAATCGATTGTCCGTTTTCTACCTAACTGGCTAAGTTCTTAGTGGTTTCACTTATTTTAAAGCGTTTATTATGTTCATACAAAATTAATTACAATTTTTTTGGTTCTTATTTTAACGATGTTTTTTGGAGTCATAAAAACAATAATAAAAAACAAAACAAAAAAAATTAAAAACTGGGAGCGTTACTTTTTTGTTTTGGTTTTTTAATTATGATAGATTTTTTGTTGTTATGTTTTTGTTTTCTCTCATACCAAATGCACTCATGCGTTATTTAAAATTATAATTCTATCAATTATCCACATTTATTGTCGTCCTGTCAAATTTTGCAAAAATTAACTAATAAATCAAAAGCGAAATATTTTTTTGGCGCGAGAGATGCCATGTGCTAACAATCTCTCGTTAACTCATTTTTAATTTTTTAAATTTTTACTTAAAAATTCTAAAATCAATCATTCAGAGAAAAAGTAATCACTAAATAAATTTATTAATCAATTTTATTGAAAACTCCGCTATCGTTTATTAAGAATCTTTTTAATTTCATTTTTTGTTGGTTGTTTTTCATAGTTTTAACCCCCCTCTCTAAATTATATTTTAAAAAATATTAAAATTTTGGTTTGTATTACTGTACACATAGATTCGAAAAAGTAGTTAAAAAACAAATATATAACGAATAAATGTTATCAAAGGCAAGATAAGTTGGGTTACCCGATAAGTTACTTTTCTACCAAACTGGATATAATTCTCGTGTTTTTATTCAATTTAACATGTTTATTCAGCTCGAAAAACATGCAGTGTTTACCGATGTATTGGACAATTCAAAATGGCGCCCGACTCTCTCTTAAACACGCTAAGTTCGGGAAAAGGTGTTATAAATAATAAACTAGACAAAATACTGTTAGAAATTCGCTCAATATATATTACCGTGACATAGGTTGACATATATTCGGTGTGTTTTTTTATAGTATTTTGTCTAGTTTATTATTTATAACACCTTTTCCCGAACTTACCGTGTTTAAGAGAGAGTCGGCCGACATTTTGAATTGTCCAATACATCGGTAAACACTGTATGTTTCTCGAGCTGAATAAACATGTTACATTGAATAAAAACACAAAAAATATATCCAGTTTGGTAGGAAAGTAACTTATCTTTCCTTTGATAACATTTATTTGTTATATATTTGTTGTTTTTTTTTTGACAACTCTTTCGAATCTATGTGTACAGTAATACAAACCCTAAAATTTATTATTTTCTTTTTAAAACCAAATCTCCCTCAGTGATTTCTTTAATTTTCTATTTTTTAGCGATTATCAAGACTCTTAAGATGTGATATACCGGACATTATTTCTCGTTCTCACGTAACACTCGACATGTTTTTTTGTTTGTTTTCTGTGTTTTTTTTTCTTTACCGAATAAACGATTCCAAATAACTTAAACAACACACAACATAGTCGGCGAAGTAGAAAAATCGATTTTACCCTTTTATAACAACAGTAAATAAGTAAATTCTTTTCATATTAGTATAAAAAAATATGCGGTCTCGTTTTTTTAACATAATAAACGCTTTAAAATAAGTGAAACCACTAAGAACTTAGCCAGTTAGGTAGAAAACGGACACTTAGAAAATAGATTTTATTTAAAAAAAAAAAAATTAAACAAGTAAAAATATTTTTTTTTAAATATTATGGGGGGGGGCTATAGTCTATTTAAAAAAAAAACAATATCTCCTCAAGAACGATCATAAAATGTGTTTTCAATCGATATTTATTCAATAAGGGACCAGTTTTCCTACCTAGCGAAAGATGACGTTTTCCCGAGACGAGTTTTCCGGGGACGAGTTTTCCCGAGACGAGTTTTCCGGGCACCTTTCTGAATATCTCAAATTAGTAAAAACCTATTTTGGTGATGGGAATGATTGGTACTTATACAGTTTAGTCAAGACATTAAAAAAATGAAAATATCGAAAAAAGTTTAAATTGTATGTATCCGTTCTAGAACGAAGTTCGGGAAAAAAAATTCACTTAATTTCATAAAGTAGTTTTTTTTTTTTTTTACAGCGGAAAAACATGTTTTTATGATAGCGCGTTGAAGGCGGCCATTTTGGATTTATAAAATAATTTTGTTTGAATTTTAGAAATAACAAAGGGTTGGTTGGTTGTTTTTGTTTTACGGCATATCAACCCTTTTCGGGTTATTTAATGCCGAATCCAAAGATTTTGAAGAAATTTTTTTTTAATAGAATATATTTGTTGTTTTCACGTCGGTTTCTATTTAACCCATAGTTGGGACCCTAACAGGTACTACCACTCCGGGTCAGAGTGGACCTGGGAGCAATGGTAATTAAAGGGTGGCTCCACACTCCCCAAAACCCACAAGCTGGGGCCTCACCACTGGATATAGTTTAAGGTCATATCCAGGACCGTAACAAAGGGAGATAACTCCAGTTAAAGCGCTAGCTAACTCGAATATTTTGCTCGGTATAACAAATTGTTTTTCGCTGTAAAAAAAACAAAAAAACTACTTGATGAAATTAAGTGAAATTTTTTTTTCAGAGAACTTCGTTCCATAAGCGATACATACAATTTAAACTTTTTTCGATATTTTCATTTTTTAATGTCTTGACTAAACTGTACAAGTACCGAATGATTAAATCAATCCACAAAAAAAAAAAAAAAAAAAAAATGGGTTTGTATTACTGTACACATAGATTCGAAAATGTTGTCAAAAAAAACAAATATATAACAAACAAATGTTATCAAAGGCAAGATAAGTTACTTTTCTACCAAACTGGATATATTTTTCGTGTTTTTATTTAATGTAACATGTTTATTCAGCCCCAAAAACATACTGTGTTTAACGATGTATTGGAAAATTCAAGATGGCGCCCGACTCTCTTTTTAACACGGTAAGTTTGGGAAAAGGTGTTATAAATAATAAACTAGACAAAATACTATTAAAAACCCACCGAATATATGTCAACCTATGTCACGGTAACATATATTGAGCTAGTTTCTAACAGTATTTTGTCTAGTTTTATATTTATAGCACCTTTTCCCAAACTTACTGTGTTAGCGAGAGTCGGGTGCCATTTTGAATTGTCCAATACATCGGTAAACACTGTATGTTTTTCGAGCTGAATAAACATGTTACATTAAATAAAAACACGAAAAATTATCCAGTTAGGTAGAAAAGTAACTTATCTTGCCTTTAATAACATTTATTTGTTATATATTTGTTTTTTGACAACTTTTTCGAATCTATGTGTACAGTAATACAAACCCCAAAAAATTGATTAAAAAAATGATAATAATAATAAAAACTCAATAAATAATAATAATAAATTTTTTTTTAAAGTGTTGTTCTAAGTAACTTCACCTTTTGTTGAAACAAAAAATGAAGGGAAATCACTCTCATTTTTAAAAAATTTAATTGAAACACGAATTCTCCATGCAAGATTTTACAATTTTAATAAAATATATAAAATTATTTTATATACAGATGTGTTATGTGTGTGTGTGTGTGTTTTTTTTTTCATTTGTATTTATAATTACTTTTATTCTACTAAAGTTAATAATAGTAAGTAAACTAAATATGGCTTCTCTAAAATCTGAAACCATTTTTCTACTGTCTTTTGTTGCAATACAGCGTTAATCAATTTTCTCGAAAAAAAAGTTTCATATATTATGTGTGGCGATAATTCATGTTTATATATATGAACGGGATATTTTTAACGGAACGAAATAGCCATGCTTATGCTATTATTATTTGCTTTCACACGAGAGGAAAATGTTTTTAATGTGTGTGTGTGTGTGTGTGTGTGTGTGTAGGGAGGCTAGCTCTCCCAGAAGGGGCACTCTGTGTGCATATATATATATATATATATATATATATATATATATATATATATATATATATATATATATATATATATATATATGCACACTGTGTGTGCTCTAAAGCTGTATAAAAAAAAAACAGTTTACAAATGCAATTCACAACAATTTGCCCTCCAAAATCTTTGTGTTACCAAAGATTATAAAGATAATATAAGGATTTTTTGTACTCCAAAATATATATTTTTGAAGGAATACTAAACTTATTAGCACCAAAAAAGTGAACTAAGTAAAGAAATTTAAATATTTCTGAAAACAAAAAAAAAAAAAAACAACACAAAAATAAAGTAAAACAGGAACAACCATCAAAATTTAATCTAATAAAAAAAAGCAAAGCCTACTTCTAAAAAAAAACAAAAAAGAACAATAAAGCGGGGTTCTCCCTTTTATCATCACAATAAGAAAACGGAGAAGCTTAGCTATTAAAATGTCTTAATTAAATTTTATTTGCTTTAAAATAACCTTTTAATTCTCATAATTTTAAGCCTTGACCAATAAACACTTATTGTTGCATTGACGGAATTACGATTTTAATACTTAGATTATGAAGGGGTATTTCTACCACTGATTTTTTTTTGGGGGGGTCGTTTTCTTTATTAAGCTATGGTCATAAAATCTGATTGTAGAAATTCGAAAAGGCGACAGCGAAAATACAAATTTTTTTACATTCAAGTTTGCTTTCTTCCATTAATTCTCCTCCTACTCTACTTTCTCTTCTGTCTATGGTCACAGCTGCTGATCACTGTTCGACTTTATTTAATTTCTACTACTGTTACTACTTCTCTATAAGACCACTCCTTACCACCACGACCACGACGATAGGAAGGCAGAAAATCCAAGCTGCTTTGTAGATGTTCGGACCTAGCAACCATATTTCACGGAAGTCGCCGAAACTTAACGAAAAGTTTTCACTGATGCATCATGGGTAATTATATATTATGTTTTTTTCTCCCCCCCCCCCTTTTTTTAATAGCTTATTCTAGAATCGGCAATGTTGCAAATGGCGTCCTTTATTGTTTGACTTGCTACAGTCGCTAATTCTTTCTCGTTTGTTGTCCTGACGCCGATTGCTTTCCTTAATCTCACGGCCTGACCAAATTTCTTGTTGTCGTGAACCCTTTCTCTCTCGAAGTAAGTGTGGATTTTTTTGTGCTTGTATATTTTCTGCTTATAACGGGCGATAACTAAGACTGAATTTTGGGAATATTTTTTAATTCAAAATGGCGAAGTCACGCGGTTACTGCCCTTGTACAGGGGCGACAATTTTAGTGTTAGTTTTTACCGGCTTTGCTGTTTTCATCACACGTTAATTTCCTTGGTAGACGAATCCTCGTAAATAGGGCTTCGTTTTGCTACATTGGAGTTGCCTCAATGCATCGACATTCTTTTCGAAACGATCTAGATCTTTAAAAAAAAAAAAAAGACTACTGCATCTCGTCCATCTTTTTTTTCCCAGGCGGATTCTTACGAAAAAGAACTTCAGATTAAAATGGCGGCTATTCGTTAAAGATTTTTCGTTTTTTTTTTTTTTTTTTTTTTTTTTCTTTCTTGTGTTTAAGATTTATGTAATTTATACTTTGTATGTACTGTTATGCAGGTACACGTATCTAATATGAGTGTATGTAAATTATATGATTAATGTATATTAAAAAAAAAATTTAATTTCAAATGTTGTAACTAACGAATTCATTAGTTTTTTCCCCCCTTTGGTCGAAGCAGAAATAGGAGGACAGATTATTTTAAAAATGTGTTTTGCATAGTTTGTATTACCAAGTTATGTAATGATTAGGTATGATTTAATTACTTTATCTTTTTATATATTTAAATTTACTTATCTTTGTACATAGTTAAAAGCACTACGTTAGATCGTATACTCGTATGTAATTTTATCGTGATTTCTAAATTTAATTCCATTTGATTTAATATTTTTTATTTCATTGCTTGTTTAGGTGGGGGGGGCATTAGTCGAGCACTTGTGTTGCAAGGTACTACTAATCTCCTCCGCAGTGCGTGATTAAATATTTCTGTATATTTATTTTAGTGCGACTCAATTTTGTATATTGATTCCTATTTCAGTCACGTAAATTATTTAAAGTGAAAATAATTTTAACATTCATCTTAACTTAAAATTAGATTCCGAGTAAAAAATGTTTTTTTTTTTGTTTTTTTTTATCGAAATAGTAATTAAATACTCATTTGGTTGCGTTTGTAAATTTTTAAATGTTTCTCCAATTTTTATTCTTTTTTTTGTTTAAGAAATAACTTGCATTAAGCGTATGCATTTAAATTTACAATTTCATAATTTTAATAAAATTAGTATATGAACACATTTTTGTTTCTAGATTTTGCATCTTATAATTACTTACACTAACGGTAAATTTTCATAAACTTGAACTCTAACCCAATAAACATAGAAATTCATTTAAATTTACAAATTCTTGATTTGGTAATAGCTATTGTTTTATGATATTGTCTTTTTTTTTTTTTTTTTTTTTACTCGACGTCTTTAAAACTATTGACAAATTATTAAACCTGTTTTTTGCTTTTATGTATATGCCCTTTCTTTCAGAATTAATGAATTTCTAATATATTGATCTATTTTCTTTCTCAATCAATAAATAAAAAATAGGGTTTCCATTGCCGCTCTAGTTTAGTCGTATACGGAAGTCGTCATAAAAGTATATCCTGTCAGTGTGTGTACACACACACACACACACACATATATATACTATACACACACACACACACACACACATATATATATATATATATATATATATATATATATATATATATAAACATCTTCCCGCCAAAGTACTCGACAAAGTCCCACATTCCATTATCCTCTCTTTATTTCAATAAACCCACTCAAAAGCAATCTTAGTTTTGTTTTTTGTGTTTTAATACTTTTTCATACGTAGTATTTTTGTTGCATTGACATGAACATTGAGTTTAAATTTCATAAGAGTATGTTTCTAGTAGCAATAAATTATTTTCTTCATAGTCTATTGCCGATGTTATTACTAATATTTGTATATGTCTATTTCTCAAATTTTTGTTGCTACTTGAAAAAGTAGCAAACCATTTATGGATTATTTTTTTCTACAAGATTGTGTGGCTAGTTACTTTTTTCGGTGAATTTTAAAAGTTAAATGTTGACCTTTTCAAATATATTCTTTTTACTGATTCAAGGTCAAACTTATTGTTAATTGTTGGCTCTGCAAATTTTATGGTCTTCCAAATAGTACTTGCTTAGTAGTTAAAAAAAAAAAAAAACCCAAGGAAGCCGCTGCTACACTATTGGGACGAGATTTTGTAGTCGATAAATGGAGTTTTCAAATTAAAAAAAAAAAAAAACATTGGTTTCTACTGCCTTTTTTTTTTTTTTTTTAATCAATTCTAATAACCAGAGTATGACTGAATTATTATTATATATTAAAAAAAAAGGTATTATTATACAAACACTGTGACAGCGTTAGGGTTAGGGTTAATTCGCTGTCACCGTGTTTGTATAGTTTTACCAAAAAAAACAAACTTTAATCGTGTTTAGCAGGTGAAAATTTTCGGCCATCTTGTTTAAATCAAAACGGAAAATTACTTCCCTTTTGAACTCTCATGTGTCTTACGATCATTTTTATCAAATTTTATTTTTTTATTTTCCTAAATAAATTTTCTACCTTTACCGATTTTCGTATTTTTTTTTTTTATATAGTTATCTTAAAAATACGAAGGATACGTAGATACCATTGTTTTCATGTGAAATTCAGTATTACGATTTTCGAAATTTCGTCCTAATATTGTAGCAGCGTCCCAAGAAGAGCTGTAATTTTTAAATTTTAACTTATTTTTGTTATTCTTCCGGTTATTTGTGAGAATCGTTTCTTTTTCCGAAATACTGCATTATTGCATTTTTTATTTTAGTTGTACTTTTTTTTTTTTTTTTTAACGTTTCTTTTTTTAGTATTAGATATGGGGTAGGGGTAATGAAAGCTAAAATGCTTTAATAATTTATTATTGCACTTTATTTTTATCTTAAATTTTATCAGTAAAGCTTTTTATGTAAATCGTATCAAATAAGGTTGTGTTCGCCGCTTAAGACCTTGCAAAGCAATTTTATCAGATCAAAGTTAAACTTAAGTTATTTTGTCATTTGAAATTTATTTCGATCTTATTTTTCGTAGCATATGTTAAAAGAAACGAAATTGCTTATTAAAATTTTCGGGTTACAAAAATTGATGAATGGTAACTTTATGACGTCATTCATTTTCTTAAAGCCTTCCACTATACATTCCACGGCGACAATATACAATTCCTTTTCTCCACGTTAAAAAACGACCCTGGTGTCTAACTCTGTCCCGTGGGGAGGCATTGTAAATAGGGACAATATACAAACGCGGGTTTTAATAATAGTATACGTGATGACGTGATCACCTGTAATCTGTCAGATTATTTAAAATTAATATTCGTTTATAAAGCGGATAGCACTTATTGCTGCTGCTGCTTTTAAAAAAGCTTATACGTTTACAACTTTTGGAAACTACCTTTGTTACTCCTTGGCGGCCAGAATATTTACTTAATAGTCGCTCCCTTAGTAAAGGCTAACGCATACGCACTTAATATTTTTTATTTATTTACATTGGCTAGTGCCTAAACCATTTATTGATAATGTCTCACTTTTACAAATATTTGTAATTCATTTATTGGTACTTGATGAGGAGTGTGAACCCTACACAAACATTTGCTTTCCACGGACCGGACCGCTCCCTTAAGACATGCTCAGAAGGTTTTCAGTGGTCGGCGGACCCAGATAAAATACTGGGTACTGGTCGCGATTAGAGTTCCCTGCCAAACACCCTAAAAAAAACACTGACTTCTCCCTTAGTTGCCATAGTAACTAAACGATCATGAATTTTTATCGACTTTGTTTTACTGTTTATGAATATTGAAAGAAAAGACATTACTACACATTTATTAATAATATCTCACTTTTAATCACTTTTATCGACTTTTTGTTTTACTGTTTATGTGTCACTTTTATCGACTTTTTCTTTTCTTTTTTAAATAGCATTTTCTTTTTAAATGACTACGTTTTACTGTTTATGTCTCACTTTTTTTTTATATTGTACTAGTGCACTTATTGATCCGTGCTGAAATAACGTTATTATTTAAAAAGCCATTCTTAACATGGGGAGGGTGTTTTGTACCTAGTCTCTACTTTAACCTTACAATTGAATAAACAAAACATTAAACTTTAAGCTTAGAAATACGATTTAAAAGATAGCACGGATCATAAGTGCACTAGCACCCATTTTTTTTATTAATAAATGTTTAGTAATTATTTTTCTTTTAATATTCCTAAACAGTAAAAACGTCGTCATTTAAAAAGAAAATGCTATTTAAAAAAAGAAAAGAAAAAGTCGATAAGTGACACATAAACAGTAAAAAAAAAAGTCGATAAAAGTGATTAAAAGTGAGATATTATTAATAAATGTGTAGTAATGTCTTTTATTTCAATATTCATAAACAGTAAAACAAAGTCGATAAAAATTCATGATCGTTTAGTTACTATGGCAACTAAGGGAGAAGTCAGTGTTTTTTTTAGGCTGTTCGGCAGGGAACTCTAATCGCGACCAGCACCAAATACTGTTAAAAACTCGCTCAATATATGTTACCGTGATATAGGTTGACATATATTCGGCGGGTTTTTAATAGTATTTTGTATAGTTTTTTATTTATAACACCTTTTCCCAAACTTACCGTGTCAAAGAGAGAATCAGACGCCATCTTGAATTTTCCAATACATCGTAAACACTATGTTTTTCGAGCTGAATAAATATGTTATATTGAATAAAAACACGAAAAATATATCCAGTTTGGTAGAAAAGTAACTTATCTTGCTTTTGATAACATTTATTTGTTATATATTTGTTTTTTTGACAACTTTTTCGAATCTATGTGTACAGTAATACAAAATTTTTGTGAAAAATTAAACAGTTCTTCTGCTCGGTATATATCGGCGTGTTACTTACGGAAAAGCGGTAAATTAAACTGCAGAAGCACCTGTTAAATATTGTATGAGTTTTATAATTGAACCCCCCCTCGCTCCCTCCCTCAAAAAAAAACAAAAAAAAAACGAAAAATAAAAATGCTTTTGTAGACCGCTCGTGAAAACTTAATTTTTTTAGATCAATTAAAAAAGCATCAAAAACTACGTAACACAGAAAATGAACCACATTTTGTTTTTGAAAACTTTCCTGTTATTTTAAATGTCTGTTGAAAAATTCTTCCACGATGTAACAAGTCACCTTGCTACGCGCGTCCATGTGCGAATGCATCATGTAAGAACAGCATAAACGCTGGCGGTAGTTGACACAAAATAGATAGTGCGAGGGTTCAGGGATTAATACCATGCAAACGGTAAATTTGCGGCGGGTTTGAATATCAGATTCGTCGTCAGCGACCCCGAAAACTTAAAGAAACCAAATTTTATTTGTCTGTGTTCTGTTGTAGTTAAAGTAAACATTTACTCATTAAATTTTTCTGCTGGTTGCCATGGAACTCACCCAGGAGTACCCCCCCCCCCCAATTTATTGTACTTCAATTGTAAGTTATTAAAAAATGTCAGTCCGTAATTTTTTGATTGATACGCCATGTGAGAAGGCAGTTTGCTTGGTGAAGAAGCCGTCGTTCGTTTATGCTGCAGGCAGCGCTTAGCGTAAACGGAAGCTGCAAAATGGTGGAAAGTAGTTTGTGGGTTCAGGGGGTTAATACCATGCAAACGGTAAATTTGCCCTAAGTTTGACTATCATATTCGTTGTCAGCGACCTCAATTTCCCTTTAAAAAAACAAATTAATTAGTGGTCGGTGTTCTGTTGTAGCGTATCTTGATATTTACATTTTTTTGTTAAATATTAAGTTTTAATATAAACATGACTCTTGTCAGCTATTTTATCGCCAGATTAAAACCAATTTGAAAATATTGCACAATATTAAGCATTTTGTACCCCCTCATTTTGTTTGTCTCTTTTTACCGAACAAAATATGGAAGCCCGTAGGTAACCAAAAGAACATTCAGTAAAACCGTATTTCATATATAATATACAAATGTTTATAATATTATTAATCATTAAACTGTAAATCTTAAGATTTTGAAAACCTTCCTGTTAAAAATTCTTCAACGATGTAACAAGTCACCTTGCTACGCGCGTCCATGTGCGAATGCATCATGTAAGAACAGCATAAACCTAACAAAATTATAACAGATTAATTATTAATTGCAGTTTGAAGAAGATAAACAAACGTTTTAAAAAAAGCATTAAGTCGCTTCTGCTTTTCCATAGTTCGTATAGTACACACAAATCTGACGTCACGGAAACATGCGGTCCAATCTTCACAATCGTTTGGCAGTCACTACTGACGAGTATTTGATTACCATTTTTTTTTTTTTTTTTTTTTAGTTTACCGCCCTCTCGGCATTCACCTTTTAATTTGTCGATTTTTGTAAGTTTCGCGTACGTTGAGAACGAATATCGCATTCATTTTTTGCGCAAACAAGTAGTTATCCATACTTGAGGACATTCAGTATCCAACGTAATCACTATTGTTAGTGCTGGCGGCTATCTTGTTTCCAATTTAGGAAAAAACGCCAAAAAGAGCCAAATGGAGCAAAAAGGGCCAAAACATGACCTAAAAAAACATTTTTCAGCTTCAAGGACGAAATCCCCCCCCCCCACTCACCCTTCCGGATATTTCCCGCTTCCCGATATCAAAACAGACAATCTTTTTTTTTTTCACTTAATTACATTCATTTTTTTTCACTTTCTCTTAATTGCATTCATTTTTTTTTCACTTGATTTAACTTTTTTCACTTTCTTTAATTATATCACTTTTTTCACTATATCACTTTTTTCACTTTCTTTAATTATATCACTTTTTTCACTTTCTTTAATTATATCACTTTTTTCACTTTCTTTAATTATATCACTTTTTTCACTTTCTTTAATTATATCACTTTTTTCACTTTCTTTAATTATATCACTTTTTTCACTTTCTTTAATTATATCACTTTTTTCACTTTCCTTAATTATATCACTTGTTTCACTTAATTATATCACTTTTTTCACTTTCCTTAATTATATCACTTTTTTCACTTTCCTTAATTATATCACTTTTTTCACTTTCCTTAATTATATCACTTTTTTCACTTTCCTTAATTATATCACTTTTTTCACTTTCTTTAATTATCACTTTTTTCACTTTCTTTAATTATCACTTTTTTCACTTTCTTTAATTATCACTTTTTTCACTTTCTTTAATTATATCACTTTTTTCACTTTCTTTAATTATATCACTTTTTTCACTTTCTTTAATTATATCACTTTTTTCACTTTCTTTAATTATATCACTTTTTTCACTTTCTTTAATTATATCACTTTTTTCACTTTCTTTAATTATATCACTTTTTTCACTTTCTTTTAATTATATCACTTTTTTCACTTTCTTTAATTATATCACTTTTTTCACTTTCTTTAATTATATCACTTTTTTCACTTTCTTTAATTATATCACTTTTTTCACTTTCTTTAATTATCACTTTTTTCACTTTCTTTAATTATCACTTTTTTCACTTTCTTTAATTATCACTTTTTTCACTTTCTTTAATTATCACTTTTTTCACTTTCTTTAATTATCACTTTTTTCACTTTCTTTAATTATCACTTTTTTCACTTTCTTTAATTATATCACTTTTTTCACTTTCTTTAATTATATCACTTTTTTCACTTTCTTTAATTATATCACTTTTTTCACTTTCTTTAATTATATCACTTTTTTCACTTTCTTTAATTATATCACTTTTTTCACTTTCTTTAATTATATCACTTTTTTCACTTTCTTTAATTATATCACTTTTTTCACTTTCTTTAATTATCACTTTTTTCACTTTCTTTAATTATCACTTTTTTCACTTTCTTTAATTATCACTTTTTTCACTTTCTTTAATTATCACTTTTTTCACTTTCTTTAATTATCACTTTTTTCACTTTCTTTAATTATCACTTTTTTCACTTTCTTTAATTATATCACTTTTTTCACTTATTAAACTGCGCTCACGCACTTGACGTTTCGCAAGGTGCATGAATACATGGCGGACATTTTAAATGACAAATATTTTTCATAAAATAAAATTTTCACCTCATTTAATAGTAAAAATATTGCTGTAAGTTTTCACGAGCGGTTTACAAAAGCATATTTTATGTTTTTCGTTTTTTTTTTTTTTGTGGGGAGGGGGTATTCAATTATATATATAACTTATGTAGTTTAACAGGTACTTCTGCAGTTTAATTAATCGTTTTTCCATAAGTAACGCACCGATATTTACGAGTAGAATACTGTTTAACATTGCACAGAAATTCCATGTTTACATTTGGGAGGGGCGGGTGTGTTGTGGCGGACCCCCCCCCTCCCTCCAATAAAAAAAGCACAAAAAACATAAAATATGCTTTTGTAAACCGCTCATAGAAACTTAATTTTTTTATAGGTTAATTAAAAGGGGTTAATACCATGCAAACCGTAAATTTGCGACGGATTTGATCGTCAGATTTGTGGCCAGCAACATCGAATATCCCTAAAAAAAAAAAATAGTGGTCGGTGTTCTGTTGTAGCGAAAGCTAATATTTACCTTTTAATATGTTTTAATAAATATTAACTCTAAAATACTACTTTTAATTTGTGGTCTTGTCTTTCTTTACGTTCTTTCATTTCCGTCCAAGATTTCTTGGAATTTGCCTCTTCCCTCCCCTTCAATAAACTTTTTTTTTTTTTTTTTTGCGCCAACGCCGGTGATGGGGAAGAGGGGATTCCAGTTACATGTGGCATATTTAGCGTTTTTTAGCGTTTTTTCGTTATTGGAAAACAAGATGGCCGCCATTAAAAATGATAGAGATTACATTGGATACTGAATGTCTTCAAATACAGATAACTGTTTGCGCAAAAAATAAATGCGATATTCGTCCTCAGCGTACCCGAAAACCGAAAAGTCAACAAATTAAAGGTGAATGCCGAGGGGTCGGTAAACTAAAAATTTACCGAAAAAACTCCAAATTAAATACTCATTTCTAAGGGAAATAAAGTTAGTCAATTATATCCTAACTTCACAATAAAAAGTTAGTATCCTGAGATTACAATAAGCTTCAAAAGTTGTTCCCTTAAAACAAAAACTATTCTGGTCTTTATTTATTCGTTTTCTTCCAACCGTAGGTATTTATTGTATGAAAATACACAATTCATGTTTCATGTCTGGGTTGCTTCCAATGATTCAACTTACGTCAGAAATGAGAACTACAAGGTATTCAAGACGGGTTTGACCCTCTCCCCACTCTGATTGGGTACTTAATGACGAGTGTGGACCCTGCGCAAACATTTGTCTATTTAGCCATGAAAAACTTTTTCAGGCCAAAATAAATTAAAAAAAAAAAAAAAAAGCCCCAAAAATGCCAAATTGATTTTAAACTCCAAATTAATCGAGCATGTTTTCCGTTTTGACTTTATTTTTTCTTTGAGTAAATTTCATTCATACATTTTTGTGCTTGTTTTTATTTTATTTTAATTCATTTTAAGTTTATATTTATTTTAATTCATTTTAAGTTTATATTTATTTTAATTCATTTTAAGTTTATATTTATTTTAATTCATTTTAAGTTTATATTTATTTTAATTCATTTTAAATTTATTTTTATATTAGTTCATTTTAAATTTTATTTTCATTTTAAATTATTTTTTATTTTATCCAAATATTTTTTTGTATATTTATAATAAAAAAATACTTACACAACTATTTGAGTGGGTGCTCAGTTTCTAATGCAACATTCTAGTAAACCTATCACCAATTTTAGAACTACCTGACGTTTTTAAGCTAAATTTTACAAATTTAACCTTTTTAAAATTTCACTTTAAATTTCCTCCTTTCCAATTATTTTATATTTTATATATTTTATCTTAAGTTTCATCACCAAACATTAACAATGTGTTTAATTAACAGGAAGATTTTTTTGGCATACTTATTTGTATGCAATTTCTAATACAAGAATTCCCCATATTGTAGGTATGGACAAAAATAGAGGGACATAGTTTTGAAAGCCGATTTATCATATTTTTTTAGTTTTCCGACTACTTTTTGATTGTATTTGAAAGTTTAAGGACTAAACTTAATTTCCTAAAGGAAAAAAATATTTGTACACGTGAAAAAAAAAAGTTATGAAAAATGTTTTCACAGTGAGCTAACCAATAAATTCATTGTAAAAATCCTTTAAAAGATAAATATTAGTTTTCTGAGTCTATTTCAAAGATAATTAGTAAAGTAAAATCTTCAGATTGAATTAAATAAAAAAAAACACCTTGTTTGTGCAAAAATAACTTCATGAGCCCTCAAAAAGCAAGTAATTTACCGTTCACTAAAAACGCAACAAACTAAAATTTTGTAAACACGATTATAAGGAAGCCCAAAATTTCAGCCAATCGAAACGCTGTTTCAAAATGAAGTCATGATAGGTAGAGGTTTCAGATTTTTTTTTTCTCCCCCCCCCTCTCCCAGACGTTCATCCATACATTTCTATTCTGAATGTTTGTATCAATTTTTATCATTTTTTGATTTAATTATCTTTTCTGTTCCTGTTTTTAAATTAATTTTTGTAATTGTTCGAGATTATATAAAAAATCTTGCGAGTATTTCAGATTGTATAAAAAATCTTGCGAGAAATTACAGATTTTGCATAATTTTTATGCAAAATCTGTAATTTTTAAAATAAAAAAGAAATATTTTTGCTATTGTAATTTTTTCTGTGTGTATGCAAATATTAAATAAACAATGCTTAATTCAATAATAATATCGGTAGTTCAAGAAATTAATTTTTCATATCGAATTCATTAATACGGACTTTTGGGGCTTTTTTCATAATGTTCCTGTAAAAATTATTGTTTTTTTATTGTTACAAATTACGATGCTTTATTTATATAAAAAAAGCAAAAATAAATTCTTGCGTTTTTTATTTACTACTAAAAACCATAATTTTAGTAAAGGTATTTTTTCTTTAAACAAAATACATTTCCACTCAGATTTAAATACAAATAATTAGTTCATTATATTCTGTGATCATTATTTGATAAATATTGAAAATTTCATTAAAATTGATTAATTTCCTAATTTCTGGTGATTTTTTTTTTTTTTTTTTTTTTTTTTTTTTTTTTAAGTAAAGGAAGGGATCAAAATGTTTATACATTTTGAGCACCGGCATTTATTTTGCCCGTATCTACCATATTGAAACCATGTGATGAACATACCCTTTTTACACAAAGGATTTTTTATTTATTAATCTAAGAGCAATAATTAATAGTTAATGTGCATCAGAGTACTAACTAAAGACTCGCCCTTTAAAAAGTTGATTTTTAGGAGCATTCAAATCTATATTTCATATTGGTAAATAAGAATTACTCCACCCTCGAAAATCCCTTTAAGATTCTCACTTCTATAGGTTTTCGGGGTGGCTGAAAACGAAAATAACATTTAAAATTATGTCAAACGAGTAGTTTCCAAGATATGAAGAAATGTTAGTTTTAAAAAAAGTGGAGGAATCGCTATTCTATAATAATTTAGTGTAAAATGAGCTATCAACTTTATGGCCATGATTTGGGGGGAGGGGAGACTTTCCACTCTCGGAAAATCCTTTAAAATTCCAGAAAATAAGTAGTTTTGAAAATATGAAGAAATGTACTCACTTTATGGTCCCCCCTTTGTTTTTTGAGAGAGGGGGGAGGTTTGTTTTCATTCTTTTTTTTGGAGGGGAATATTCAATTATAGAACTTGTATAGAACGGATACTTATGCAGTTTAGTATTTTACAAAAATTCTGTTTACATTTGGTGGGGGGGGGGCAGCCCTCACAACACCCCTCTGCCCCTCCATTGCCTCCCACCAAATATAAACAGAATTTTTGTAAAATAGTAAACAGTTGTCCTTGGTTTATATCAGCCGGTTACTTACGTTAAAATGGTTTATTAAACCTGTTAAAAATTATACAACTTCTATAATTGACTATCCCCTTCCAAAAAAAAGGAACGAAAAACAAACTGGCAGCCCCCCCCCCCCCCAAAAAAAAAAGTGACCATAAAGTGAGTGCATTTCTTCATATCTTGGAAACTTAAACGTTATTTTCGTTTTCAGCAACCCTGGAAACCTAAGAGTGGTAATTTAAAAATAATTTTAGAGGGTGGAGTAATTCTTTATATTTACCGTTTGTTTCACTAGTTGCCATATTCATTTTTGCACAAAGGGATTTGCATGTTCTTATCAAGTGGTTCCAGTATGTGGGATCGATTTATTGTATTAGAAACTGCACACAACTTAAGTATACCAAAGAATTTTCCTGGTGCTACCAGATCAGACTGTCTATTGGCTTCCTGAGACGAAATTCACTTACATCGATTTTCTGTTTTTGTTTTCTATTCTCTTTTGTAAAACTTAATTATGTTCTACAAAAACAAAAACAACCCCTTCCCCTCTTCTTTCCTTTTCCTTCCCTACTTATCAACCCCCCCCCCCCCCCCCCCCGTTGGTAGGCCACTAGAATAAGCCGACTGCCCCCCTCCCCCTGCAGAGGGTAAAAGTCCCTCAATGGGGGCAACCAGTTAGCCGTGGGTTGCTACCCGTAATGCCTTAGGACGTGATCCTGGTGATTGAGCTAACTTAGACCTGGGTGCATAAAAGTCTAGGCACTGCAACACATTACTTCGGCTAGACGGGCGGTCGGAGAGGCCCAATCGGCCAGTCACGCCAAGCCCTAGCACTTACACCCAAAGTACTAACTACCACAACAAATAATGAAACTTAAAGATACTCCCATCTTTTTTTTATTTATTCCCCCACTACAAAAGATAGGCAAACCAAGTAAGTGCTAGAAGGCGGTGGCAAGGGTCAATCAATTGGAAAGACCAGAACTCAACACTCTGTCTGAGCAAATGTATTTTTGAGAACATATTGAACAGAAAATATAGTGCTTGAAAACTCCTTACCAAAAGAGTATATCCTCCACATAGCCCCGACATGTTCAAGGCGAATGGGTTTCCCCCTTACTATGCCCCAATTTTGAACTCCGAGGTGGGTAGAGAGCGTGGTTGATGAAAAATAAATCCCAAAATCCATGGCTGATAAAAACAAAAGCATCCCCCTCAAAACCCTTAAAAGAAACCATTCCTCTGACCTCTCAAGCTCAGATTAAGAACAAAAATTCAAAATTAGAAAAACCGTTCCAACTATAGATGAAGGAAACTTCCCATGATTCTTGGTTATTGAATTAATCGAAAATAAAAAAAATTGGAAATTTATCACCTTTCCTAATAGAAAAAACATTATCCACAAAAAGTAAACCAAAAATGATAAAAAAAACAAAGATGGAAATCTACTAGTTGAGATAACCAATCTTAGAGATGCTCAATCTTTACTCAAAATGAAGAACTTCCATGAGTACAAGTGCAAAGTCTTTCCCCATAAAACACTAAACACTTTGAAAGGAGTAATTCAAAGTTATGAACTATCACTAACTGAAGAAGAAATAAAAACCGAATTAGAAAAACAAGGAGTAATCAACCACATCCGCATAAACATAAAAAGAAGCAATAAAATAACAACCAACACATATTAACGTTTAACAAAGCAAGAATCCCTAAGGAAATAAAAATTGGCTACTTAAATGTAAAAGTAGACCAATATATCCGAGCCCCATTAAGATGTTTCCATTGCCAAAAATATGGACATCATAGAGAAGGAATAAAAAATATGGAAAATGTGGCAACAAAGAGCCTGACCACACCAAAAAAAAAAAATGCATAAATGAGGTGAAATGCGCAAACTGCAAAGATCACCCGGTCTTCTCTAAAATATGCAAAACATAAAAAAGAGAAATTATAGAAGTAAAGTACAAGAAAAACACAACCTTTCCAGAAGCCAGAAAAATAGTTGAGACGTACATGAAAGACAACACATATGCTGAGACAACAAAAAAGACAACTAAACCATACCAACATAATGAAATACATGATCAATATAGGGAGCTGATAAACAAACTGATTACATTAAATATTAAAGAGTGGACAGAATTTCAAAATAACCTAAAAGAAAAATACTCAAATCTGGGAAACAAAATAGAAATAAGAAATCCAAACAAAGAAAATAATATTCCATCCACAACAGAACCATTAAAAAAATTATCACAGAAACCAACAAAACAACCACCAGAAATTAATAAAAACATAAGCAATGATAAAACAGCAAATAAAGAACGTTCCAGAAAAGAAAACCAAACAATAGACACTGAAAATAGATTCCAAATTCTAGAAAAAATGGAAACCGAAAACACCCTAGATAAAAAAAAGAAACCAAACACAAGTAATCAAGAGGGAAAAAATGAACAAGAAGCCAAAACAGCAACATCTCAAACAAGATCCAGATTGACATCCAGATCCAAACAAAAAAAAAGAAAAACACTTCACCAAAGACACAAAGTCCAACAAAAGATAAACCCTCTACTTCTAAAGAGATGGAAATAGAGGAAAACTAAACAGCCTCATAGAAATAAAACACAATTATCCAATGGAATTGTCGTAGAATAAGATCTAACTATAATGAACTTCTTATACTTATCTCCCTCTTTAACCCAGCCATTGTTTGCTTACAAGAAACCTTCCTACAAAACGATAACCATTTCAAAACACCAAACTATGAACAATACAACTATTTCCATAACACAGGCCTTCGTGCTAATGGACCCACCTCAATTCTTGTAAGGAATAACATACCTCAAAGCAATTTCTCTGTCAAAACAAATCTCCAAGCAATTACAACTCAAGTCACGTTACACAAAACAATCACAATCTGCTCAATATACCTCCCTCCTCATGAACCAATAAATGAAAATAAACTAGAAAATTTAATAAAACAACTACCTCCACCATTCATTCTTCTAGGAGACTTTAACTGCCACAGTACGTTATGGGGATGCGAAGTCACAAACTCAAAAGGAAACAAAATTGAACAATTAGTTAACAAAAATAACTTGTGCCTTCTCAATCAAAAAAATCCCACATACTTAAATCCAACAAACGGATCAACTAGTGCCATTGATCTTACCATGTGTGATCCATCAAGCTTCTTGGATTATACATGGAGCACTTACGAAGAACCCTGTGGAAGTGATCACTTCCCTATTATAATCAATTACAGTAACTCCATCCAAAACCACATACCCAGGTGGAACACAAACAAAGCCAACTGGGCCGAATTTAAAGAACTTTGTTCACTAAAACTAACAGAACATCAAATCCAAACAACAGAAGAATTCACGGAAGTACTCATAACAATAGCCAAAAAATGCATACCCCAAAATTCTCCTCCTGGAAAAAAAAACAAACCATGGTTCAATCCAGAATGTAAAACGGCCATTAGACAGAAAAGCAGCCTTAAGAAAATTTAAAAAACAACCCACAACCAACAACTTAATAGAATACAAACACCAAAGAGCTAAAACTCGAACAATTAAAGAATGCAAAAGATCCTGCTGGCAACAATTTGTCAACAAAATCAACATCACCACTAAACCCAAAACCATCTGGGAAATGATTAGGAAAATAACTAGAAAATATAATCTGAATCCAATCAAACACCTCACAAATAAACAGAAAATAACTGATAAAGATATTGCTAACACACTAGCTAAAACCTTTGCCGGAAACTCATCATCAAAACACTACAATAGACAATTCCAAATACATGAAGAAACATGAAGAAAAGTACAAAATAAACTTTAACTCCAAAAACCAAGAACCTTACAATGAAATCTTCTCCCTCAATGAACTAGAAACCGCCATAGAAAAATCCTATAACTCAGCTGTAGGACCAGATGAAGTGCACTACAGCTTCCTTAAAGAAATTCCACCAGAATCATTAAACCTCCTTCTCAAAATTTATAATAAAATATGGGAAACAAGATTTCCCAACTTCCTGGAAAAATGCAACAATAATACCAATACCCAAACTGGGAAAAGATACATCAAACCCAGAAAACTACAGACCAATAGCTCTCACAAACTGCCTATGCAGAACGTTCGAAAAAATGATTAACTACCGCCTTATATGGTATCTAGATGACAACAAAATAATTTCTAAAATCCAGTGTGGATACCAAAAAAATCGAATGTATAGACCACATCACTAACCTCGAAAATTATATCGGAGAAGCTTTTATCAATAAGGAACACGTAACATCTGTTTTTTTCGATCTTGAGAAAGCATATGAAACTATCTGGAAATGCAGTATCATAAAAGATCTTCACAACATCTGACTAAGAGGCAGATTACCTGAATTCATAGAAAACTTCCTAACAAACAGATCTTTCCAAGTTCGCATAGACTCAACTTTATCAGACCCACAAAATCAAGGAGTGCCCCAAGGCAGCATATTATCAACAACTATCTTTAACATAAAAATCAATAACATTATAAAAGAACTCTCTCCTGATATACATAGCTCCTTATATGTAGATGACTGCTCAATCAGCTACAGATCTAAATACATTCACACTATTGAAAGAAAACTACAACATAACAAATAAAATTAATAAATGGGCAACTATAAATGGTTTCAAATTCTCCAAAACTAAAACAAAATGCATCCATTTCTGTAACCAACGCAAACTCCACCCTGACCCAACCTTACAGATTGAAGGTGAAAAAATTCCATTTGTAAACGAATACAAGCACCTGGGAATCATTTTTGACAAAAAACTAAATTTCATTCCACACATCAATCACATCAAAACCAAATGTAATAAAGCATTACAACTCCTACGAGTCATTGCCCATACAGATTGGGGTGCTGACAAGAACACACTACTCAAACTATATAGAGTATTAATTAGATCAAAAATAGATTATGGTAGCTTCATATATCAATCCACCAGAAAGTCATATCTAAAAACTCTCAACACAATATGCCACTCCAGACTAAGGCTAGCACTAGGAGCATTTCCAAACTCCCCTGTAGAAAGCCTGTATACAGAAGCACATGAAACTCCTCCAATGCTCAGAAATCAAAACCTTGGTCTAAAATATTACACAAAACTTACAGCCAACCCCACAAACCCAGCACACAATAGCACTTTAACTCCCAATCTACTCTAAAAGCGATTAAAAATAAAAAGATGGACAACCCCCTAATCGCAAAATTACTCCAAAAATGAACTGAACTAAACAGTAAAAAAAAATCATTTTCTGCTGGATACCGAGCCATTCCGGTATTAAAGGTAATGAATTAGCAGATTCAGCAGCAAAAAACGCCTTAAATCTCCCAATCAATGCAAATTTTAAAATTCCATACATAGATCTAAAAAGATGTATCAACGCATATACAACAGAGAAATGGCAAACCTACTGGAATGAACACCCTAACAACAAACTTCACAAAATCATGCCAAAAATAAAAAAGCAAGAACAAAATACGAAACTAAACAGAAAAGAAGTCAAACTAACAAGAATAAAAATAGGCCATACTCACTTAACCCACTCATATCTCCTAAAAAAAGAAAGCCAACCCATCTGTATACCTTGTCACTCACAATCAAACACATATTAATTGAATGTACTGATTTTGTAACTGTAAGAAATCGATTCTAAAAAAACAATATTAAAGAGTTATTTGATAAAAACAATCCCCACACCATACTCTCATATCTTAAAAAAATTGGCCTTTATAAAAAAATTTAAAAAGAGCCCTTTATACAACGGTCCTGGATATGACCTAAAACTATATCCAATGGTGAGGCCCCCACCTTGTGGGCCTTGGGGAGTGTGGAGCCATCCTTTAATTACCATTGCTCCCAGGTCCACTCTGACCCGGAGTGGTAGTACCTGTTAGGGTCCCAACTATGGGTTAAATAGAATCTGACTTAAAAAACAATATACTCCATTAAAAATCATTCCTCAAAATAACTAGATTCAGCATTAAATAACCTGAAAAAGGTTGATATGCCGTAAAACAACCAACCAAAGAATTTCCTGTTAATTTAAGAATTAACAATGTTGGGTGATGAAACTTGAAGATTGGATAAAAAAAAAAAATTAAAAAAATAAAAACATGTCTGAAAAAAAACCTTTGTAAATGTCGGGTGACGAAACTTAAAGATAACTATAAATATGTACGTAAAATTATCAGAAAAGGACAAATTTCAAGCGAAAAAAGAAAATGCTAACCGGGTTCATTCTAGTGTTCATTCGATAATAATCTGCAGAAAAATTTGAAAGACGAAAAAAAATATGGGTATGGGGATTCTCACACGTGAACCAATTTTAGTTCCCACTCCACTTTTTTGCGTCACCAAAGCTTGCAAGCTTGACTTGTATAATTACTTTATGTAAAAATAGTACAGGTTGGCAAAAGCAAAGATATCATGAAGGATCAACGGTAGGGTACTTGATGGCGGCCAGCATATTTATTTAATAGTCGCAGGTGCACGTAACATTTATTTATTTACTAACGTTGACTTAACTAAACCATTTAATGATAATTTCTCACTTTTACAAACATTTTTAATATACATGTGCGGATAACTTTTTGGTAAATATTCAGATTTAGGTCCACCTCCACAAATTTCTTTAAAATGACTTCTTGGTTTTCAGAAAATCTCAGTGCGATAAATAAATCTACTTCTCTGCAACCGAACTGACCCCCACTTTTTTTTAATAGTATTTGCGAGTGGGTATGCTGACAATAAATATCAATTAAATTTGGCAAATATTTTCCACTACCCACCAATAGTGTTTATTCTGAAAGGCGTTCTTAACATGGGCAGTGTATTCTGAAAGCCGTACTTAAACATGTGTGGAGATGGACCTAATGTAAAATAATAAAAAAATAAGTAAACCATTTACTGAAAATTTCTCACTTTTACAAATATTTTTAATTTACATATGCGGATGCACAACATTGTTGAATGGTGCGAAAATAAAGCGTTTTTGTAATAAACTTTGGGTTTGTTTTACTATATAGATTTGAAAAAGATGTTAAAAACAAAACAAAAATACAACAAATAAATGCAAGATATGTTACTTTTCTACCTAACTGGATAAGTTTTTTGTGATTTCATGAAAAGTTAAGCCAACATAAGTAAATAAATGTATACTTAATGAGGAGTGTGGACCCTACGCAAACGTTTGCTTTTCACGGACTGCTCCCTTAACAGACATGGGTAGAAGGTTTTCAGTGGTCTATTGAGCCATTGAATTACGTAAAGTACAAATTGGAATCAACAGCTAACTTATATCAGACTATATATAGAAAAATAAATGAACTTAGGAATAAATGTGGTCTTTAAAGTATTGTTTAAACTAAATGTTTTGAAAAAATTTACCG